>NC_064628.1:863542074-863854199 GCF_023864275.1 Schistocerca cancellata | reverse complement strand
TGATCCTCTTGGATCAATTAATGGCAATCAATTGAGTAATCAATTATTCTGGTTACTGGTTTTGGATATACCAATATTTCCTTCATGGCAAATAATATTACATAACTGGTTACCCTTACAGTTAACTATTCCACTTTTTCTGTTTCTTTTTTAAAGCCTGTTAAGCATTAACTTGAGAAGTGTGGCTGTCCCCTAGTACTCATTGTATAACAGGAAAAATCAGAACATTTTGAGTTGATGGTGTTGTGTTTACGCTCGCAGCCCTCATATCAAGTAACCAAAGAAATCAATGGTGAAATTTTATGCAACAGGAAACAAAGTAATATCATTTGTTTGTTTTCTGTCAAGAAAGTTAATGGAAACAAACATTTAGATATCAGAATATAAATGTCTCAAAGAGCATCTGCAAGAACAATACTAAAGACACACTCAAAACAGTAAGGAGACCAAACTGTTGGCACCATGTACGACTCTAGATCCTCACTTTGAAGGGCTCCATTTTCATGATTTGTTGGCAATAAATAGTTTAGTTACCACTTGAAATCCCATTGTTCAGAAGAAGCAACCACAGAAAGCAGCCAGTATTGAAGAATCACAAGTACGGTTACAGGCTACTGCAGAAGATTATTTTTGAAGCATTCATGAGACATTAGTTCCAATACAGCAGGAGCATAACTCTACCACAGTAATAGTAAACAAACAGGATTTAGTGATTTAGTCTCTGACTATTCAGACCAACCTGTAATTATTGAAAATCATCACCTCTGCAATCCACGAAAAACAGTGTGGCTTGTAAGTATCTTTGAACAGTGACTCCCTCTGTTCCTTCTGAAAGATAGTTTTATAACGCAGGGGACACAGCAACAGCTTGCTGTTCGAGACTCAATGGGGAAAAAGGTAACACAAATTATTGTTCCTCAGTACACTCCCTCCAAAATGCTGGTGCTTGCAAGCACATTCTCTACAGTAAGTGTGTTAAAAAATAATATTAATTAGCTCTTCTAACAAATGTTAAATAGGTATGTATTCCTGATAAAAATAAAATGGTATGCCATCATGACAAACCAATGCAATGCTTCCCCACCTCTCAATGGTGACTGTGGAATCAGCTCCTTACAATGTGAAATGAGAGAGTGTGAATGCATTCAGTTGTTCTGTTGTTGCTGCTGCTGCTGACATATTGTCTAAACAGTAGCTGCAAGACAATGTTGTTGTTGTTGTTGTTGTTGTTGCCGCCACCCCCCCCCCCCCCGCTTAAATTATCAGCTTCCACATACAATTTAAAGACTCAAGACTACAGGGGCAGTGTACGAAGTTGATCTGCTTTATTTTTATGATTGTGCCCAGCATTAATGGCAAGATAGCAACACATTAATGAGAAGAAAGTAATAATTCCAACCCTCCACAATGAATTTTCAGTGTGCAGCAGAGTGTGCACTGATTTGAAGATTCTGGGCAAATTAAAAGTGTGGACCAGAATGGAATTCAAGTTTCAAATCAGCACATGTGAACAATACCCAGGATGCAGATAAGCTTTATCTCCACAATTTGCTTTCCTCTGAGAGGGCTGATCCTGAAAGATATGTAGGAGAGCTTCTGTCAAGTTCGGAAGGTAGGTGACGAGATACTGGCAGAAGTGAAGCCATGAACACAAGTCGCAAGTTGTGCTTGGATAGCTCAGTCGGCAGAACACTTGCCTGCAAAAGGCAAAGGACCCATGTTCAAGTCCCCAGTTTTGGCACAGCTTTAATCTGCTAGGAAGTTCTGTAACCATTCAGTTACACAAATTTTACATCAACTGCATTAAAGGCATGTAGTATTTTAGAACTTGGTTGTTCTGGATCTGTTCAAGGAGGCACACAAAATTCCTCAGTAAATACCTACTTTACTCTTTTTGCTCTTTACAGTGAGACACATACCTGTCTATTTCACATGTCTAGAGCCAGTAATAAAGACAGTACTTCCATATACTGTTTAACACAGAATGTAACTGAACAGCGAGCAGCTAAGAACTATATTTGTAAGAAATGAAAGTGAATGGGAAAAAAAAATCCACTGTGTATTTTGATTCTGACAGTCACAATGTTTCAATGTAGAACACAAAATTCCTACACTTTAGTCCAAATTATATCTTCAGATAACTCAAGTGTGTGTCAACCTCTGTTAGCATACTCTACTGCAGCTCAGTAGCTCCCGTTATGCCCATATTGAATACTGTATTCTGTTTCAATGTTTTAAGGATTCATGGTGCAATACTGAGATATAGTTTCTCATACATCACAGGTGCCATCCATTAGCTCTCCTTGATGTCAGTTTTGCATCGCTAGATGCCACAGTAAAATACACAAAATATCACTTTCTTGTTGTCAAAATAGGAGACTCTTTTAACTTACACTTTCCATTCAACATAGCTCTCCTGTTGAGTGCACAGCTTGGTTCCTCTACTCTATACCACACTGCATCAAAAGTGCCAAAAGAAAGAGAGTCCACATATCAAGCGAAACAAACAATATCGTCCACTGTGTCATCTAAGTTCTACATTTTAATCCCATAGAAAGCTCTTCGCCATCTAAAATGTTCTGTACTGGGCATCTCCTTTCATCAGTGATGTCAAAATGGACAATGTATTTTAAATTATGCATGTGAGAAAGAGGTGTTCTGTACCAGATGTGTTGCCCGAGGTCGTGCTCTCTTGTATTGAATTTCAATGTCCAGAATATTGATGGCTCATTTGTTCAATGTTGTTCTTTGGAATAAGGAGCTGTGGCTCAGACTTTAAAATATAGTAGTCTTCTGTTGAACCAGGCGATGAAGGCTGTGCCAAGCATGATCAGTTTTCTGGAAAAATACAGTATTTTGGCACACTACGTTAAGTTTCACCACTGTGAGAAGGTTGAACCATAAAGCAGTACAAACAGTTCCGTGGTGATGTTATGAGGACAATATGGTATGAAATGTGGTTCCAAAAATCTAGACTGGTAATCCACAATATAGTTTATTTGACCTACCATTTTTGTACACGGTTTTGTGCCCATGAGACAGGCATTAGCAAACATTTTGTTATTGATTGGCTTTCTTTCTGTAGAGAAATGTGTTCTGAATTACATATACAGGACAGATAGTGGAACCTGGAGTGGCTGTTGAAACTGATGAACAAGTGTCTCATTTTAGTTTTATTGCTGTTGAGCATAGTAGGAATGGGTGGGAGGGGTTTTTCAGAGAGTACAATGAGGCAGGATTGGTGGTCTGGAAAGAAAAGATCAAATAATGTTTTTATTTGGTTGTTCCTTATTTATTTATCTTGTTTACTGAATTTTTATTTCTTTTTTATTATTATTATTAATATATTTATTTTTGCCACTGGTGACAGCACTTTTTGATAAGTACATTGTTAATGTTCTGAAATCCATTTAGTGTATATTGTGGAGTTGTTTTAGCCCTATAGGTCAACTGAAGTTAATGATATAAGACATACATTCATACTGTTGTGTTATTTGCTTTGATTGTAAAATACTGTAAAATGGGAACCAACCTAATGAGGCAGTGCAGTTGTTAAGTCACCTGCCAAGCTCATATTTGGGAAAACTGTGTTTGGCTGCCCTGATTTTTCTAAATCATTTCAGGCAAATGTCAGGATAGTTCCTTGATCAAGGCCACAGTCAACCAACTGTCCTATCCTCATAGAACATACTTAATATATTCCTGTGTATATAGATTTTACAAGCTATATATTTTCATTGTTATATGATGACAAATCATATCACTGTAAGATGAATCCTTGGATGAATGCATAAATAAATAAAAATACTGCTTAAGCACGATTGGTGGGTACCGTGGAGCTGAGTTTAGACATGCAGGTAAAGTAGAGATAATTGTATCTGCCCCAATTATACTGGATGTAGACGAGATGCCTCTTCACCAGTTTCACAAAGTAACAGGTCAAAGCCAATGCCCAATATTAAACCCTTCAGCATTTCCAAAACTGTTACACTATGAATTTTGTAGCACAACAAACACATTCCATCTCCCTATCCTTTGCAGAATATCATATAAAATTTCCTGGATGAACTCCTTAGTATACATGATTCCTTGAAGTGGTGAAAGGAGAAAAATATCCATAAATCTATTTTGACAAACTTGTCAGGCATATACATTGTGGAACTGTGGTGCAGACTGCTAAAGGACCTTGACCTGAGTAACTCTGTATAAGACCAAGGATTATTTTTCACTTACTAGTTATAGCAACACTTGGGCAGCTATAACTAAATATTGTTCAACTACAGGAGGAATGAGAATAACCACAGAAGCCTTTAAACATAAACAAGGCAACTGACAGTCCTGAAGACATGGAATCACACATTCATAGAGCTACACAGCACAAAATAAAGAACAGAACAATTTTCTCTGAAACAGAGATTATCTAACACTACTATCTCAAGTTCTGGTTCCAATGTGGGAGGTAGGTGAAGCACTCATTAAATTTAATGAAATACTGACAGCAATACCAGCAACCTGGTTTGCTCCATGAGGCCATTAGACATAAACACATAAACCAATCATTCAAATCATTATGTGGGTAAAATTTTACTTACAGCAGCAGAACCATAGTGTGCTGACGCAGACAACAACTAGACATGAAGTCAGTAATTAGGCCTAATGCCATTCCTGCTCTATGGCTGACAGGTTCTTATACGTACCCTTGTCTACTCAGTAAATTACTCTCTTAAAGCGAACATTT
Organism: Schistocerca cancellata; assembly: GCF_023864275.1. Taxonomy (NCBI): domain Eukaryota; kingdom Metazoa; phylum Arthropoda; class Insecta; order Orthoptera; family Acrididae; genus Schistocerca; species Schistocerca cancellata. The sequence goes on along the minus strand of NC_064628.1, from coordinate 863,849,461 downwards.
CATAACAAAATGTTTGCATTAATATGAACGCCACAATTCTGAGCATGCAACTGTCATTACCAACATCGCCATACCGCACTGCCACTACTGGAAGCAAAATTTAACCCAGTACATGCCATAACAAGAATTACAGTTATTTTAATTACACTGCACTTGGTAGCTTCACCAGCTCATAATGAAACTATCAACTTTCAACCCTATCTAAACCTCCTGGTTTCCCTACAGATATGTCTGTTCTTAGGATTCATAATAATAATAATAATAATAATAATAATAATAACAAACAAGCAAAAAGAACAATTATTGGCACTCTGTTCTGTCATTGTTTGTGCACGCATGTCGCCACGTATTCTGGATCAAAGCAAATATTCGGTTTTGGTTTGTACAACTGACCCAAATTCAGTAAACAACAAGGTCTGGAGCATACACAGATGTAAAAACTATAGTGTTGTAACTCAGCAGTACAAAGCTTCAAACCTCTTAAACAAAAACAAAAAATTGTGATGGTTTTAGCTGTGCCAGAAATGGACCAAAGCAAACAGTGTGTGGAAACTTTCAAGACAAATCTTGACAAGTGCAACCATAAAATAGGTATCTGACAAATTTCCACCAAGTAGGTTCTACAAGACAATGATCTGAGGCCCCATGAGATAAGGGTGTAACAAACAATGCCCACGAAAAAACAACAGAACTGGAAGACAGTACTGCCATCTATTGCAGAGGATGCAGTCAATGTTTAACAGGAAATAATCTATAATACACAGCTCTGATTTCCAAGAGGGACTTAATGAGGCAGTAAAGCTGTTTAAGACACTGATCCCCCATTAGGGAGAATGGAGGTGCTCTGTCCAGCCATCCTGATATGGATTTTCTGTGGCTTTCCTATGCCCATAAAGTATGTTATGTATGGTGATGGAGTGTATTTCGACTTATTTGACCCTGAAAAACCCTACATCATTGTGATATGATCATTGGTTGAACCAAGGCAAACACACAACATAAAACATGTGGGGCAATTCTGCAGTACCTATGTAAGTATCAAATCTTTACATGTAGATGAAAAACACACAGTCATAAAATCAAAGTGAGCCAAGAGTCAGTTTAAAGTTACATAAAGGTCTACGTCCATGCACCTAGCTGATAAAAGGCATTGCACAATAAATCTTTAGTATGTGTAAAGAGTTTTAGATAACAAGAAATGGTGCACATGCATCCAGTTAACATAACTATTCAACATATTTGGTACTCTTAAAAAAAAAAATTCACTCTTCAAAATGCTGTGTTTGGATGGGCTACGTAAAAACATTATAAGCGATACTAAATCGGGTGAGAAACCTCGAATTTCATTTTGGTTAAGTTAAAAGGATGCCCACTTATACTAATGACTGGAAACACATCGTATCGAGTGGCTAGTTCAGAAGAAAATGAAAAACACGCGTCTTGTACTAGAGACAATTTTTCATTTTACTTTATAAGAAAATTGACTCACCCAATCTCGATTTGTTGCTGTCTGTGTCGTTGTAATATTTGGCTGATGCAGAATCATTGTAATATTTGGATGAAGCAGAAAATCCACTGTCGGAAGATGAAGTCTTGTTCAACGGTTCTTGAAATCTTCGTCGAGAAACGTATCCAGAGTCGCCGGCTCTTTCCACTTTTCTGGAAGCTGCGGCTCCCCTGCCTCGGAAATTTGAACTTCTTCCATCAGCTGCTCCTCGAGCCATTCGAGATTCATCTCTCGCGCCGCGAGGTCGTTGCTTATTAAGCCTGTCACCTTTATCCCTCTGGCAAATTACAATCGTAGGTAGCGAGTTACGCTGAGTTTTGTCACCCGCAATATTTATCACTTTCTCTTTCTCACTATCCTTATCCAAAACCCTGCTGCACTTGTTTTCAACTTCAAAATCTTTGCTATCTTCTGAATCTCTAGCGCTTTTAGAAGCCTTGAGCTTGTTTCCTGAACTATTGGTTATCATTACCCACACGTTACATTACGAGGAGTTTACTACATAGCTTACTGTGCAAGCTTTTGCTTTCCGAAAGCGTATTAACGGAATGACGAAACAAACATCAACAGACTAACCGCTCACTCTACATATGAGATACACAGCCACCATTGCATGCAATAATTATCCGAATATGATTGGTGGACTCCGTTCCATACTATTGGCCTGCGATTGGACAAGTTTCGTACCTCTTCTTTCGAACGCTAGATGGCAACAGCTGTAGTGCTGATACTAAAACTTTTTAGACGTCTGAAATCGATTGTCGCAACATCTTTGACTTCAAAGTATGGAAAATGGGGAAAACTGCAATTGCCATCGGAGATGCTGCGATATATAAATGATAAATTTTAATACTAACTTTGCTATAAATAATCAAAATTTCAGAGCAAAAATGTGTTAGTCTGTGAAACAAGAGTGGAACAGTCTATTCAATTAGTAATGTCTTTGAAATTAAAGTCATTTCCCCAAGTTCCGCACTTTGCGGAACGGGACGGAACATCAAAACAGTCCATAAAATATTTCAAAAGAGGGTATTCATAAAGACAACAACGGAACGGGACGTCAACGCCACCAAGGCTACTCGAATAGAAAGATTTCATGTTTACGGCGGTGGCTGGGCGTTGATGCCTTCTGCTAAGATCCCCACACTCATACATCTAGCAGTTAAGTTCGTAATTTGTATCTTTTTGTTCTTAATTTTATTATTTGTCTTGTTTTCGGGTCACACAGCTAGTACTCCATGACAGCTTGGATATTTTTCCCATGAGTCTTCTTCCACAAAATATGCCAGGTATCGGAAAGGAAAAATAATTTATGTTTTACAACACCCGGACGAATAAAAAATCTACACTGTGAATAAACTAGAACGTAAAATGATGAAACAATTTTAAGTAACCAGTTTCAATAGTGAAAATGTCAGCATTATTGACTGAGAACATACATTTGTTCTTGATGTTATTTGGTATTTAGAAATAAAAAAACACAATGAATCAGGGAAAAAGGTACTACGTATTGACTTCTAAATAATGTTAAACGTGTTTGCCTGAATGTGTGTTGTTTAGTAAATAAATGTCGATGTACTGAGACGCTTGAACGACGCATTTTCTGTTGTTTCTGTTCTCTGAACTTTACCACATAAATTTTGTCAAGAAAATTCGGTATGAATTACAATTAATAAACTTAATCAGTACCACTTTCTTAATTCTTATACACTACGCCGACATTTTATATCACAAATCGTATCTCATACCCTTGAAATCATGTTGACTTTCCAATTTGGAAATGCTGACAGGTTAATCTTTGGATCCATTCGTATCTCTAAGGCTGTCTAAAAGCTACATGAATAAAACATTAGGAAATAAATGGAACATATAGTTCAAAAACAAATTTGAGGACTGTCCTATGTCTACTTTTCCTATAGAAGAAAAAATTACAAACGAAACTATTGTGCTTTTCTGATATCTTCAGAAACTCTTGCAGTGAAAACACTCTGCAGGAATTTCATTACTGATAGTGGTAATTCAAACGCAAACATGGTGGTACACAACTTAATGATAGATCATAAACTTGAAGAATAGTGACAATCCACCATAATGTAAATAAATCTCCTCCATCAACATCTATTTTTTTTATCACTGAAGGAAAAAATGTCTCAGATACGAGAGGTACAAAGTTTTAAGTACAGATGTTCAAGAAGGTGCCCTATACTATATAAAATAAAATGCTAAACAGTAATAATTGTGCAGTAAGAATTCTCACATAAAATAAGCTATGTATGCTCTAGGCTTACAGAGTTAGTTGGGAAAGAATTGAGAATCTCTGTTAGGAAGGTGTCAAGAAAATTTTTATTTTCTTATTAAGAAGATATATTTTGCGTTTATTGTTGGTGGATTTGGATGTTATGGTATTCAGTCTTGCAACAATGACCTTGTGATTAATAATTCCTTTAGCCGTCATGACATTCTCTATTTATTCATAGTTGTTTGACACCAAGAGGGCTAGTATGTTAAAGCAATCATTGATACTTCATGTGGACTCCTGAAATAATTGCTCAGACTAATTAAAAAAATTAGTTCAATTTCAGCCGATGTTTGATTCCTACCATTGTTTCCTTTCATTTCCTGTTGTTCTTGCATTTCCTGCATTTTCACTAATATATCAAGGGTAGATTAGTCACCACAACTTCAACTGTATGAGTCGGCTGACTATTCGAAATCATACATTTTCTACGGGCTTGCATTTCCTGCATTTTCAATAATATATCAAGGGTAGACTAGTCACCACAACTTCAACTGTATGAGTCGGCTGACTATTCGAAATCATACATTTTCTACGGGCTTGCAGCAACTATACATAACCTGTACCCATACTAACTCATAGCAACTATTTACTTCTATTTCACCACAAGATAAACTAAGTCTCATGGCAACAAATGTACTACCACGAACTTTATTTAATCATCTTCAGTTTTGCTACCCAGTCTTTTAGCAAAAGGAATAAGAAGTAGTAGAAAGCGTCCATGAAGCATGCATGAGCAGGTACAGCCTAGTGGGTGCAGTGTGGCAACATGTGGGTCAGAATAACATGCATGTAGAGGGGATTGCAAGATGAGGCTAGCCGCACTCAGCAGAAAACTGTGCCACGTAGTAGTGATAACGGTATCAGGTAAGTTGATGTTACCACACCAGGGCAAGTGTCTTGTTATGGCTACATTACTAGGTACCAGGTTTTACAGAAACAAATGCGCCTCAGATGAATGCATATAAATATGTCTGATTTTTGAAGCAGAGGTATTATATTGTGCAGTATCAAGCATCATGACCACCATGCCAGGCACATCCTGGATAGTGAGATGACTGACTCCCCCCCCTTCAGCAGCAGCCACAGATTCTAAACCAGGCTGCACCTGTCACTGCAAGCTTTGAGTTCCTTGTGGGACTCATTGCCACAGCAGTGTCAACCTGCCATTCACACCTGCTGCTGCCTGCACTGAGTTCCCTGCAGTACTTAATGCCTCAGTGTCAGCTGCTGTCAGACTCCTGCCAGAGTGCAGTGGCTTGAATCCTGTGAACAGCAGTCTTCATGCGCCACTGTTGTGAACACGGGCAGCGCCAAGGGGCCACTCCAGACACAGACACCATAGCTGATGGAGAAGTAGTGTGCCACTGACGTCAAAGCTACCCACAGGCCATCGCCATCAATGCAGGATGCCTATGCAGCATCGTCTCAGGTGGGTAGAAGCCACCGCTCATCCATTAGCGCCACCAGGGTCAACAGAGTGAGGCATATTCTGCCTCAGTGAGCTACGACAAAGCATGTACCAACGTTGAATAAAGCATTCTTTACTGTCAGCAGTGTTTCCGTTGGGCCCTTCAGCCTGTCACCATCCCCACTCACCCCACTGAGTAGAACTGCACCCTTCATATCCTTTCTAAGCACTGATATGATTGGTAATGGGATTGCCTGGGGGTGTATTAAACTGAACATGCAACTATTCTTTCGAGGAGTTACTTGAAAAATTAAGCTGATCCTTGTTGTATTGCTGTTTGCGTTTACTTAAACTTACAACTTGACTTTTGTCGGGTTCATAAACATTTTATTTTTGTCTGTTATTACTTTTATGTCGTAATTTCATATACTGACACGTTCCATGATCTTGGAGATTTGTTCCTCCTGCGGAATTTGATGTGCAAATAAATAAGTAAATAAAACTAATTTGAACTTAAATATCCACTCGAGAGAAAATTGCTTCTTCATTGAGCAAGGCATTGGAATGGTAAAAGTAAATAAGGCCACAGCAGTGGCAAAATCAGAAACACAAGATGTCTACAGAGGTGAGACTATACAGTCATTAGCTAATTCAGATAATCAGCTAGCAGAAAAAAATAAGGAGATAGATTTGTTAGTCACAGACTCTAGGAGTGGATCTAGCTGTTGTTAACCCACTAGGTGCAGCTATTGCTAGTTTCTATATGGATAAATTCAAAGAGTCAGCTTTAGAGAAAGCAAATAAGGAACCACCTCACTGGTATCGGTTTTTGGAAGACACAGCTGTGGCCTGGCCACATGGTAAATGAGTTTTCGACGAATTCTTTGGTTTTCTAAATAATATAAATCCAAAAATTCAGTTCACTGTGGAAATAGAGAATGACAACAAAATACCTTTCTTGGATGTATTTTAGTTACAGGACTGGCTGATGGAAGTTTGGAGAATAAGGTTCTTTGAAAAGTAATGCACACAGACTTAGTTAAGAACTCTAACCACCAACCACAACAAAAGAGAGGCTTTATTAAAAGTCTTGACAATAGAGAGAAAAGGGCTTGAACAGAGTACCTGAATTCTGAATTAAATCATCTAAATCAGGGCTTCAAAGATAGTGGCTATGCATAGAAAGAAATAAACAATATTCTACAGCCATTTAACGATAGGCTGAAGGACAAGAATGAGAAACAACGATAGAAGAATACAGTTTACCTCCCTTTTACAACAATAGGAAGAGATCAGATCAGAAAGATTTTACAAAAACTCGACGTTGAACCAGTATTTAGATCAACAAAGATAATAGGGCAAGCACTCCTGTTTGTGAAAGATAAACTCCCTCCTCTGTCAACATGTGGCATATATAAAACTCTGAGTATGCATGGTAAAGTTTACACTACTAGCCATTAAATTTGCTACACCAAGAAGAAATGCAGATGATAAACGGGTATTCATTGGACAAATGTATTATACTAGAACTGACATGTGATTACATTTTCACGCAATTTGGGTGCATAGATCCTGAGAAATCAGTGCCCAGAACAATCACCTCTGGCCTTAATAACGGCCTTGATACGCCTGGACGTTGAGTCAAACAGAGCTTGGATGGCGTGTACAGGTACAGCTGCCTATGCAGTTTGAACACTATACTGCAGTTCATCAAGAGTAGTGACTGGCGTATTGTGACGAGCCAGTTGCTGGGCCACCCTTGGCCAGACGTTTCCAATTGGTGCGAGATCTGGAGAATTTGCTGGCCAGGGCAGTAGTCGAACATTTTCTGTATCCAGAAAGGCCCGTACAGGACCTGCAACATGCGGTCGTGCATTATCCTGCTGAAATGTAGGGTTTCGCAGGGATCGAATGAAGGGTAGATCCACGGGTCGTAACACATCTGAAATGTAACGTCCACTGTTCAAAGTGCCGTCAATGCGAACAAGAGGTGATCGAGATGTGTAACCAATGGCACCCCATACCATCATGCCGGGTGATATGCCAGTATGGCGATGACGAATACACTCTTCCAATGTGCGTTCACCGCGATGTCACCCATCATGGATGCGACCATCATGATGCTGTAAACAGAACCTGGATTCATCCGAAAAAATGACGTTTTGCCATTCGTGCACCCAGGTTCGTCATTGAGTACACCATCGCAGGCACTCCTGTCTGTGATGCAGCATCAAGGATAACCGCAGCCATGATCTCAGAGCTGATAGTCCATGGTGCTGCTAACGTCGTCGAACTGTTCGTGCTGATGGTTGTTGTCTTGCAAACGTCCCCATCTGTTGACTCAGGGATCGAGACGTGGTTGCACGATCCGTTACAGCCATGCGGATAAGATGCCTGTCATCTCGACTGCTAGTGATACGAGGCCGTTGGGATCCAGCACGGCGTTCCGTGTTGCCCTCCTGAACTCACCGATTCCATATTCTGCTAACAGTCATTGGATCTCAACCAACGCGAACAGCAATGTCGCGATACGATAAACCGCAATCGCGATCGGCTACAATCCGACCTTTATCAAAGTAGGAAACGTGATGGTACGCATTCTTCCTCCTTACACGAGGCATCACAAAAACGTTTCACCAGGCAACGCCGGTCAACTGCTTTTTGTGTATGAGAAATCGGTTGGAAACTTTCCTCATGTCAGCACGTTGTAGCTGTCGCCACCGGCGCCACCCTTGTGTGAATGCTCTGAAAAACTAATTATTTGCATATCACAGCATCTTCTTCCTGTCGGTTAAATTTCACGTCTGTAGCACGTTATCTTCGTGGTGTAGCAATTTTAATGGCCAGTAGTGTATATTGGAACAACCAAGAGAAGCTTGAATACACAGCTATAGGAACGAAAAAGCCTTTGCAGACTACAGAAAATAGACATTCTGGCTTTAGCAGAGCATGCTCTTCAGCCAGGAAGTCAAGAAGTGAAGTTTTCTGGAACAAAAATATTGTCTATGATGGACTATTATCAATGTCTATGAACAGAAGCCATCGAAATATACAAACGCAGCTATAATTTTAATAGTAAAGAAGAGACCATGAAACTTAATGACATACTGACAGTAGCTCTGCAGAATCGCTAAACAATTTTTTATCTTAGACAAGATGACAATCGGTAGTTAAGTTTTATCTTTGACAAGGATCATCTTTGTTTATGACGTGGAACTCCAGTCTCGCCACTTTTTTCTACAGTATATACGTCGCTCTAAAGATGTCTGATCCGTCAGTCACCAAGAATCAGTGGAGGAGCAACGTCTCTGAAGATGTCCAGAATACAGATGGGCGAAACGTTGGGAACAGAAACGTTTCGTGGACCATAATCTAATACCCCTGAAAGGTTTACCAGCAGCGATGTTGCTAGCCTTGTGTCTCCATTTCCTGGTAGGTCGACTGAGGATGGATCAGCACTCGTAGAGGATCTCAGCTCATCAGCTGACAAAGGAGTTAGTCAGATAAGCAATTATTACAGATAGCAAGCTTACATTTAACAGGAAAAGCAAAGCTGTTTGCACAGTACACAGAGGAGCTGTACATGGCAGAGACTTTTGATCATTTCGGACGGGGAGTGGAACAAAGTTATAGGAATCAGAACAGTGCACTGTTTTTCCATGAGTAGTTGAGTGTGGTTTCAAAAAGGCATGATGAAGCAGTAAAAGACTTTGGCAATAGAATTAGGAAACTTGATGTACTCGTGAATGTACTTGTGAATTAACAAAAAGTCAGGAGTAAATGAAGTGTTGCTACAGGAAGCCAAGTAACATGAGCTTAATGCGTTCTCATGAGGTTTAGCACCAGAGAATCCTATAAGAGCGTGCATAGTGGAGTGTAAAGATCTCTATGCATTGGTTAGATTAGCACTGGAGTACGAGAAAACTGATGCTTCAACAGGTGTAAGGTATCAGAGAAATATTTTCACGTCAAATGTAAAATGTTTCAATTGTGGACACACAGGACATGTACAGAGGCAATGCTACCAGCTACCGAGTGGTAATAGCCATGGGGTGGGTTTCCAACAATTTAATAGTGGTAATTGCAGGGGTGGTCTGGGAGGGTTATAAGAACCCATTAAGCAGGAACCTCACAGCCACCGGAAGGAATTCCCAGCAATTATAAAAGCAGGAGAGCTTCTGTAAAGTTTGGAAGGTAGGGGACGAGGTAATGGTAGAAGTAAAGCTGTGAGGACGGGTCGTGAGTCGTGCTCGGGTAGCTCAGTTTGGTAAAAAAAAAAAAAAAAAAAAAAAAAAAGTTGGTAGAGCACTTGCCCTTGTAAGGCAAAGGTCCTGAGTTCGAGTCTCGGTCCAGCACACAGTTTTAATCTGCCAGGAAGTTTCATATCAGCGCACACTCCGCTGCAGAGTGAAAATCTCATTCTGGAATGATAAATGCAGTAAAACCGAAAGCAGAGGTGCTATGTCGCATAATGGGTGTGATAGGTGGAAGGGAATATAAAGTTGGATTGGGCACAGAGGTGCATGTGTCAATGGCTTCAAGAGAGATGGTAGGTAGGAGGCGTCAGAAGCCACCATGTTACAAGTTGCATGAAGTAGGGGATAGTGATATATGACCGTCGGGGTAGGTAACGACAAAATTTTCGTTTGAGACAAACAATTTTAGGCATTGTGTGAAAGTGGTGCCTCATGTAAGTGAGGGCAACAGCCTGATCCTAGGGTTATACTTTCTGCAAAACATCATGCCATAATTGACCTGCAACAATATATAGTGGAGCTTAATGAGAAGACATTCTAGCTAGGGAGAGCTGTGTTAATACTGATATGTCATGAGGAATGTCTAGTGTACAGGACAATCCAGTTACATCATGAAAAATCACATCAACGCTTAATCACATGGTTGTGTGCCAAGTGGCTCTGGAAAGTCGCTATGGATGCATGTGGAGCCTGACTTACCAAGTAATATATTGTGTATAACGGAATTGCTGGAAATAATGAAGTACTGGGGATGTAGTACTGTATATGAACAAGAGGAGGATGGAGACAAGGAAATATACATCAGTGCGGATAATTTTGGCGCTGAGGAGGTTAAGTTGTTGAAGGGAGCATTGTTGTCTACATTGGAGATTCTGGATAAGGAAGATTGCCACACAGGAGGTATAGGCTGTAAGAAGGCACAGGTTGCTGTAGGACTGTGTTGGAAACATTTGAAGGGGACGGAAAGAACACAAATGGAGCATTATTCCTAGAATCTCAAGGTCCGTTTTTTTCCGTAGGGGCCATTGCCTTCTAAGCCACAGGATTTAGACAGGAAATGAAGCAAAAATATGTTGGAGATCATACATAATACCAAGATCTCTGCAACCAATTATGAAGGAATTCATTGATCAACAACTGTCTGACAGTATAATACAAGAAAGTACTAGCCCAAGAGCATAAAATTGTAATTGTACCAAAAACGTTTACAAATGGGTCCAAGCAATATTGATCATGTTGCAATTACCACAATTTAAATAGTAAAAGTATGACAGATGCTCACCCAGTTCTGAAAATCACAGAAACGATTAATAATCTCGGGCAATGCTGTCACTTCTTGACAATAGACTTGAAGAGTGGATACCATCATTTAGAAGGGGCTCAGAAGGATAGAGCGGGAACTTCGTTTTCAGAACTTTTGGGATACTATAAGTACAGAAGAATGCCATTTGGGTTAAGAAATGCACCGGCAACATCTCAGTGTTAATTGGATAGAGTACTAAAAGGACTAAAACCATTTCAGCATGATGACATAATCTTCTTTTTGAGAGATACATAGGAGCATAGGCAATGACAGAGGGAAGTATTCAGGAATTTATGACGCTAAGTGATGAGAAATATTATTTTGCGCTTGAAGAAGTCAACTGTTAAGAACACGTCATTAGTAAGGATGGTGTAAGAACTGATCCTAGATTAGTGGAAGCAATACAAGATTTGGCGGTATGAGGAACAACCAGTCTTTCCTGGGTATGGCAAATTATCAAAAAAAAATTTGTCAAAAGGTTTCAGATGTTGCTCGACCACTTATGCAGTTGTTGAAGAAGGGTGCAAGCTTGTGTGGTCAGAGGAATATCAGGGAGTATTTGTCAAATTAAAGAAGACGTTAACATCGAGTCCATTGTTGGTTTTTCTGGACTTTAAGAAGGAGTTTTTATTGTCATGTGGTGCGTTGAAGCATGCTCTTTGGTATGCTTTGCTCAAGAACATTCTATTTCCTTTTCTTCAAGACAGTTGAACGAAGTAGAGAAGAATTATTCTACAACCGATAGAGAGATACCTAGCTTGATGTAAATACTTCTGGTGTTATCTTTACAGAAGGAAATTCAAGCTAGTGATTAATCATCTGCTTTGAAGTGGTTACTATGCCTGAAGGACCCATACAATAGAATGACGAGATGGGAATTAAAACTCATTGAATTTGAGTACGAAATTATCCGAAAATAAGGGAAGAAACAAGGAATTGCAGATGGATTGAGCAGGAAAATAGAGTAGTACAAGCTCTGGGTCAGGACCTTTGCCGAACGACAAATAGCACAAAGCACCAGCGAGGAGTGTAAACAGTATAGTTATTAACAGCATTTTAGCATGCATGACGGATTATTGCGTAGAGAAACAAAATTAGGACCACAGGTGTTTATGCCAACAGAGTTGAAACAAAAAGTACTACATGAAGTGAATGATAACGTCTTATCGGGCCACGGGGGCTGCAGGACGACAAATTGGAGAGTGACATAAAAGTACTGGCAGAAAGGAAGGAAGAATGATGTCGATCAGTATAACAGAGATTGTGCAGAATGTGCACAGCATGGGGATTTGAACTGAAAGCAAATACTATTGCAGAGATTTCCAAAAGCAACAGAACCATTTAGTTTCATTGGGGTGGGCGTGATGGGATCATTCAACTGAACACCAGCAGGTAATTGTTTTGTGCTTATCACAAAAGACCACTTTTCTTGTTACACTGAGATAGTACTGATGCCAGACCAACAGGCAGTCACAATTATGCAGGCGTTAGTCAATAGCTAGATGTTGAAGTTTGAGGTGCTGGAGACAATAACTACAGAGCAACAGACAAACTTTATGTCAGACCTGATGAAAGAGCTGTGTCAGTTATTAAAAATTACAAAGCTAATAACTGAACCACTTTATCCTCAAGTTAACGGAAGAACAGAATGATTTCAGTGGACAATTAGGAGGATGCTTGTTTATACTTGAATGCACACCATTCATATTGGGACAAGTATTTATCCTTTGTAGTGAGTATGGTTAACTCCAAAATGCACTCTAGCACAGCGTTACCTCCATTCGAAGTGGTGTATGGCAAGAAAATGACATCGTCATTTGACATAATTATACAGAGAGAAGCCAGAAATGGAGAGTTGATTCTGGAATTTGCAAGAATGACGATGGAATTATGGAAAGTGCTGTTCCTCTTTGTTGCAGGTGAAGTGTGGGGATTTCAAAATCATCACCTGAATAAAGGAATTCTATTTTAGAGGCAGCACACAGACAGTCATTTGGTTTAGTGTTTAATGTATGAGAACTCCAAAATAAGACAAGGAGGCCAGAAGAGGTGTTTTCAAGGTTGTAACAATTACTAGATAGCAACAGAGTGCTTATGGAGATATTGAAGCTGTAGCATTGACAGTTCTTTATTGACAACAACAACACACATATATATATATATACACAATGGTGGTGATCGATCACTGCTGTTACACAAACATGAGAGGATATTAACTGAAGAATATACTGTAAGTCCAGACCAAGTCCAATAACATGCTATGTTCATCCTACAATAACATGTAACTATCCAAGTCTGTGAGTAAAAAACCCTCAATGAGATCAGCTGAAGCACAGGCGTGCCGCCAGGAACACTTGTCTGTAGTGATGCTACCATCGAATGAAGCAGGTGCAGTCGTATTACCTTCTCGAGGGTGCCACCAAATACAAAGTTGTCGGTCATAGTGGTGAAGTATGTAGGCGCACAGCCACATCCCTCCCCTCCTCCAGGGAGCCGGTGCGAAATGGTTCAAATGGCTCTGAACACTATGGGACTCAACTTCTAAGGCCATCAGTCCCCTAGAACTTAGAACTAATTAAACCTAACTAACCTAAGGCCATCACACACATCCATGCCCGAGGCAGGAGTCGAACCTGCGACCGTACGGTCGCGCGGTTCCAGACTGTAGCTCCTAGAACCGCTCGGCCACCCAGGCCGGCGAGCCAGTGAGCCAATTGTCAGTGAATGAAGGTGGAGAATCAACCATACGAGGTCATTGTCAATGGGCAGGCATGGACGAGAAGACTGCAGGGTCTGTCCAGTTTCCCCGGCAGCAGTGGCCATAGCAGAAATGTAATGGCAAATAATGGCTGACAGTGTTCACTTCCATTGGCTCATCGGTGTCCATAGAGGCATCGGCGTTGTATGGCTGAAAAGTGAACTGGCTCTGGCCTGCTGGGACATATGGCCACAAGTGGCCCAGATAGTGGCAGGCCAGGCGCGATATCGACCCAACCTGTGGTGATAATGGAGAAGCTGCTATAGCAGCAGTAGCAGACAAAGGCCTCGAGAATGGAGAAGGGGCCGCCCAAAGCTCCCGTGGCAGGTTGGTGTCCAGGCAACCACTGTTAAAGTGCGCGTCATTTATGACGGCGGCCGAGTTTAGGTTCGTTCTGCGCATCTGACGTCACAAAACACAGTCAGCCAACGAACAGAGAACGACGTCGCCAGACTGCAGTGCAGAGCATGGACGAGTCACGAGTGTCTTCAGTTTTAGAAACGCTCGGTCATAAATAAAGTAATTGAACAAAAGCAGTGTCTTGATAGCAGACTTTCTTTTATAGAAAGTTTGGAAAAAGCATTCTTTATACCAATTGCTAAATATTCTATTAATTAATTAAACCAAACAAGCAATAAGCCTCCTAATTCAGGCGATAGCAAGGAAAGGTGTTTGTATCATTCTCACTAACCGCTTTTTCGCAATAAAGAACAGCGGTAATTGTTTATTTCCTATTGTACTTCGACGAAACGTGAGTAATTCATAATCATACCAACAGTGTTTGTCGGTATTTTGCGTGATATTTTACAGTCCTCTTGGCGGTGTATTGAATGATGAGCTGCGTTAGCGTAATGGTTAAAGTGTGTGGCTGCTAAGTTCGAACCTTGATCGGTGCTTAAAATTTTCTTTATTTAAAAACAATATCAGTTAGAGGTGGGACTTCGTCACCGCCAAAGGGCCGACGCATTTTGCTCTGATTGTTGCCAGCTTCATATTTAAAGTACCAGGGAAGCAGGTTGCTAGCCTTACTTGCCCCGAGTCCCATTGGGTTTTACCCCTAACGGCTGAGGGACTAACCGGTGGATTTGTTAGTCTTTGCCGTATGAGCACAAAGGTGACCACGACTCAGAATATGTCCGAGATGCCCAGCCTTATTCCAAAGTAACTGGTATCCCGACTGTCGGGATCACTTACTTGGTCACTCATACGTTGCCCGTGGTTTATGAACTAGGACATGACTACAGGAACCCACACCATGAATGCCAAATAGGAGGAACAAAGTTAGAACAGGTGGACGGTTTCAAGTACTTAGGCTGCATATTCTCACAGGACAGCAACATAGTGAAAGAACTGGAAGCGAGGTGTAGCAAAGCTAATGCAGTGAGCACTCAGCTACGATCTACTCTCTTCTGCAAGAAGGAAGTCTTTACCAAGACTAAGTTATCTGTGCACCGTTCAATCTTTCTACCAACTTTGTTGTATGGGAGCGAAAGCTGGGTGGATTCAGGTTACCTTGTCAACAAAGTTGAGGTTACGGATATGAAAGTAGCTAGGATGATTGCAGGTACTAGTAGATGAGAACAATGGCAGGAGGGTGTCCACAATGAGGAAATCAAAGAAAAACTGGGAATGAACTCTATAGATGTAGCAGTCAGGGCGAACAGGCTTAGATGGTGGGGTCATGTTACACGCATGGGAGAAGCAAGGTTACCCAAGAGACTCATGGATTCAGCAGTAGAGGGTAGGGGGAGTCGGGGCAGACCGAGGAGAAGGTACCTGGATTCGGTTAAGAATGATTTTGAAGTAATAGGTTTAACATCAGAAGAGGCATCAATGTTAGCACTGAATAGGGGATCATGGAGGAACTGTATAAGGGGGGCTATGCTCCAGACTGAATGCTGAAAGGCATAATCAGTCTTAAATGATGATGATGATGATAAAAACAATATCGATGTGTCGTACTTCATGAATTTTATTCGTTTGAATGTAATTTTTTGAAATTTCTAGTGGTAACTAAAATCGACCATATGGAAAGAATATGCACGAACCACCAAGATAAAAGAATTGAACTATAGTCACCAGCAGAGGGTCCATCGTACCCAGCTTGTAACAACAAAGACGTTGTACTATTGTACATATAAGTAATTTTCTTTCCGTCAATTTTTTCGATAAACTAGTGTAATTGATGTTCTGATTTCATTTTTTTGTTTCATGTCATTGTGTTAAGAAAACTGTAAACAAGTTTCAATGTGAATATCAATGTTTCTGTAAAATGTCAAGTAATATTGTAATAGAATTGAAATGTAACAAATGTTGAGACTGTAGTAAGATGTTTAAAATTGTAACTGTGCTTCTGGTCCATATGTAGGCAATGTGTTAGGGTATGTAGAATGCAAAACCTCGGATGAATACCCTGTCTGTAAGGGAGCGGTAAAAGGTGGATGGAGGCGAGCACGGGAAAATGCACACGGGCACTGCACGGCACAACAGGCTCAGCAGTTAGTTGGAGTCTGGCACTGGTTTGAGCAACACCTTCTGGATTGAGGAGGCTCTCCTGGAAGACGTAGTTTCACTGAGCCTCAGGTATGCCGTTCCAAATCCCAAACAGCATGGCAAAATTCCATAGGCACTAAATGGGAAAGTATTGCGACGCTAAGAAGAATTAAAGTGCCGATATCTCAAGAGCCATAGCTGTGGTTGTATGTGTGCTCTGTGCATCGCCATCTCGCCGCCCGCCAACCGCCGCCTCGATACAAGCAGGTTGAAACTTTTGGTACTGTATTCGTATGGACCATAGAGTGAACTGTTCAATAATAACCTAAATTTTACCAGAGCTTTCCCATCATTTAATTATCCCTACAACTAACCTAGACAGGGTCCTTTCCAAATGTTGTGCAATCCGAGTGTCCCGAAATGGAAAATTAAATTTTGTGCTAATAATAATTACTTGCATACCTAGCTATGTTAGAATGGTGTTTAAAGAACTGTTTTGTTAATGAACCAGTAAAAGGAAAAACGAAGGTCTAACGAAGTAGAAAGATAACTTTAATATTGATATGGTAATGAAGTTTAATTATTTCGAGACAGATATAAAGGTATTTAAATAAGCAGTAAATAAGATAAAAAGAGTAGTAACTCATATACTGGAAATCTTGAACGCATAATAATTTCAGTAATCAATTTTTTTTAATATAGTGATCATAACAGTTTCAGGATCCCCCCCCCTTTTATTCATTTGAATTCTGAAGTGTTCCACATTGGTTTGACCAGCAAAAGTTAAAGTCAATATAAAAGTCAAAATTTTTCAGTGTTTTATCTTTATCAAAATTGACATTTTGTTTGTGGCACGAAAGTGATATTTCTAGGGTAGCCTATGCCCAATTTTAATCAGATTAATAGACAGTATAAAGTTTTGTAGTATACATTATAGTGTAGTGCTATGTATTCATGTGTTTTCCATATTAGTACAGAAGGTGAAATTATCAGTTCAATAGATTTTCTGGTTCTAAAATTCTACTATATTATGCAGTGTTACTACGTGTTGTTTTGCATGAATATACACCAACTTGTACAGGGAAGAAACTCAGTTAATGCCTAATTAGGCTGGCGACCGTATTATTATTAAACTGGTAACATCTTCTGGTTTGCATTTGGTCCATCCTGACGTGTAATTGCATTTCGAACTTACTTGACGGATCATTGTTATTACAGAGTGGGTGTAAGTATGATTTGCCACCATTCAGGTACACGCGGTCGATAGCTATACGAAAATCCTTTCTCATAAGGTGAACCCCGCTCAATTACCATAGCACAGGCTTTAACGAGTATTGTGTGCCCCAGGCGCACGTTACAAGCTCCTACATCTCAACATCACCTTCACCCAACAGCACGTCAGCTGGAGGGACACCTATGATACCTGGCATCTGGGGTGGGGCAGAATTCATAGGACAGCTATGTGCCATCAACTAATGTGACAGTGGAGGAAGTGTCTCAGGACGCTAAAAAACGCACAGCCAGTTCTGATGGTAGCAGAGGGGCGCCCCAGCGGTATCCACTGTGAACATCCAATGGCCATACATGACATGCACCACTGCAGGCGCCTACCCAGGGCGCCAAACAAAGGTGCACTTCCAAATAAGTTTGCCCAAGAGTAAGACGAAGGATGCAAATGCACCTGAAGTCACGGAGCAGGACAGAGCTGATGAAGCAGCGTCCAGGACTGATGGCCATAGGGGATTTCCGGCAGGATGCGCCCACTCAGTTGGGTGGTCCCGCATGTGCTGAGAAACAGGGGTGACACTGAGTCTGCTAACAAATCTGCCAACCACTTTTTTAAAAGAGTCTTAAATGTGTGTACCATACACTCCAACTCCCACTCGACGCAGGCAAAATGGAGCGGAACTGAGTTGTGTAATACCATTGTGGGTGCAGAAAGTCTGAAAGAATGCTGAACTGTGAGTCACTATCAAAAACGATCTTCTGCGGCAATCATTCAATCATGAACACATGGTTGAGAGCTCACACACTAGCTTCAGCCATGGTGGAGCACGTGACGTATGAATAGCTGGGCAGGGCATCAATTGCTCTCAATCACGTGGAGTTACTGAAGGTCCTGCAAAGTCGATGTTGACACAGTCTTGGAGTATAAACCCGTGGTGGAGCCACCTCACACCTGGAGCACTGTTTGCATCCATGAACGACCTTCTCAGTATCCGAGTAAAGAAGTGTGTGACAAGCGGCCTATGATTTGTGACGAGAAGGAATTTGTTGCCATAAAGGAAGACCCCTGTCAATGAACCGCGGACCTTGCCATCATTCGGGTGACTTGTATGCCTCAGCTAGTGAGATAGCCATACTGTTGGTGCAACTATAACAGAGGAGTATCTGTTGAGAGGCCAGAAAAACGTGAAGTTCCTGATGAGTAGCAGCAGAATTGTCAGTAGTAGCAGGGCAACAGTCTGGATGATTGACTGAATTGGCGTTGTAACGTCAACCAAAACGCCCTTGATGTGCTGGTACAGCAGACAGCTGAAAGCGGGGGGAAAGTACATCCATAATTTTTTTCTAAGGGCATTCAGGTCTACTGTGTGGCTAAATGATGATGGTGCCCTCTTGGGTAAAATACTCCAGAGGTAAAATAGCCCCTGATTTAGATCTCTGGATATTGACTACTCAGGAGGATGTCATCAGGAGAAAAAAAATTGAAAACTATGAATTGAAGTGTGGATGTTAGCGCCCTTAATATGGCAAGCAGGTTAGAAACTTTAAAAAGGTAAATGGATTGGTTGAAGTTAGATGTATTGGGAATCAGTGAAGTTTGATTGCTGGAGGAACAGGGCTCCTGGTCAGGTGAATACAGGTTATAAATACCAAGTCAAATAGGTGCAATGCAGGAGTTGGGTTAATAATGAATAAAGAAATAGCAATTCGGATAAGCTACTATAAATAGCATAGTAGACTCATTTTCATAGCCAAGGTAGACATGAAGCCCATAGCTACCACAATAGGTCAATTTCATGTGCCAACTAGCTCCGCAGATGATGAAGATTTTGACGAAATGTATTACGAGATAAAAGAAATTATTCATATTGTCGCAGAAGAAGCTCAGTAGCATAGTCACTGTAGTGTAGTAGTTATGATACTAAACTGTTGCATGGAGGATTATGAGTTCGAAACTCACCTGTACCGTGAAATTTTAATTTCTATATTGGTTCGAGTACCTTCTAGAAGTATCCACAAATGTCAAGAATCATTGTACTGGAATGTTCTACAACTGTATATATACCATATGTGTTCTGGCCGGAGGCAGTTCACTCCGGGCTCTTGTATGTGCAAGTGCTGAATAAAACTTCGTTTTATGTTGTGTTCGTCATTCATCTAGTTACATCTTCTTCTACGTGGCAATATACACTCCTGGAAATGGAAAAAAGAACACATTGACACCGGTGTGTCAGACCCACCATACTTGCTCCGGACACTGCGAGAGGGCTGTACAAGCAATGATCACACGCACGGCACAGCGGACACACCAGGAACCGCGGTGTTGGCCGTCGAATGGCGCTAGCTGCGCAGCATTTGTGCACCGCCGCCGTCAGTGTCAGCCAGTTTGCCGTGGCATACGGAGCTCCATCGCAGTCTTTAACACTGGTAGCATGCCGCGACAGCGTGGACGTGAACCGTATGTGCAGTTGACGGACTTTGAGCGAGGGCGTATAGTGGGCATGCGGGAGGCCGGGTGGACGTACCGCCGAATTGCTCAACACGTGGGGCGTGAGGTCTCCACAGTACATCGATGTTGTCGCCAGTGGTCGGCGGAAGGTGCACGTGCCCGTCGACCTGGGACCGGACCGCAGCGACGCACGGATGCACGCCAAGACCGTAGGATCCTACGCAGTGCCGTAGGGGACCGCACCGCCACTTCCCAGCAAATTAGGGACACTGTTGCTCCTGGGGTATCGGCGAGGACCATTCGCAACCGTCTCCATGAAGCTGGGCTACGGTCCCGCACACCGTTAGGCCATCTTCCGCTCACGCCCCAACATCGTGCAGCCTGCCTCCAGTGGTGTCGCGACAGGAGTGAATGGAGGGACGAATGGAGACGTGTCGTCTTCAGCGATGAGAGTCGCTTCTGCCTTGGTGCCAATGATGGTCGTATGCGTGTTTGGCGCCGTGCAGGTGAGCGCCACAATCAGGACTGCATACGACCGAGGCACACAGGGCCAACACCCGGTATCATGGTGTGGGGAGCGATCTCCTACACTGGCCGTACACCACTGGTGATCGTTGAGGGGACACTGAATAGTGCACGGTACATCCAAACCGTCATCGAACACATCGTTCTACCATTCCTAGACTGGCAAGGGAACTTGCTGTTCCAACAGGACAATGCACGTCCGCATGTATCCCGTGCCACCCAACGTGCTCTAGAAGGTGTAAGTCAACTACCCTGGCCAACAAGATCTCCGGATCTGTCCCCCATTGAGCATGTTTGGGACTGGATGAAGCGTCGTCTCACGCGGTCTGCACGTCCAGCACGAACGCTGGTCCAACTGAGGCGCCAGGTGGAAATGGCATGGCAAGCCGTTCCACAGGACTACATCCAGCATCTCTACGACCGTCTCCATGGGAGAATAGCAGCCTGCATTGCTGCGAAAGGTGGATATACACTGTACTAGTGCCGACATTGTGCATGCTCTGTTGCCTGTGTCTATGTGCCTGTGGTTCTGTCAGTGTGATCATGTGATGTATCTGACCCCAGGAATGTGTCAATAAAGTTTCCCCTTCCTGGGACAATGAATTCACGGTGTTCTTATTTCAATTTCCAGGAGTGTAGTTAAGGAAGACCAAAATTTAATTGTGATGGGGGACTGGAATTCGATAGTAGGAAAAAGGAAATTGAAAAATAGTAGGTGACTATGGACTGGGGAAAGGAATGAAAGATTAAGCCCCCTAATAGAATTCTCAGAGCATAACTTAATCATAGTTAACACTTGGATTAAGAATCATAAAAGAAGGTTCATACATGGAAGAGACCTGGAGACACCGGAAGGTTTTCAAATTGATTGTATAATGCTTAGGCAGACATTTAGGAACCAGATTTTAATTTTTAAAACATTACAGGGGCAGATGTGGACACTGACCACAATTTATTGGTTATGAACTGTAGATTAAAACTGAAGAAATTGTCAAAAGGAAGCAAATTAAGGAGATGGGACCTGCACAAGTCGAAATAATCATAGATTGTTGAGAGTTTCAAAGGGAGCATTGGGCAATGGTTGACTAGAACAGGCCAGAGGAATACAGTAGATAATGAGTGGCTAGTTGAAATAGTAGGTATCAAATAGGTAAAAAGAGAAGGCCTAGTAGAAATCCTTGGGTGACTCAAGAGATACTGAATTTAATTCATGAAAGAAGAAAATATAAAAGCGCAGCAAATGAAGCAAATGAATACAGATGTCTAAAAAATGAGATTGTTAGGAAGTGCAAGATGGCAAAACAGGAATCACTAGAGAATAAATTTAAGGCTTTAGAAGCATATTTCACTAGTGGGAAGATTGATACCACCTACAGGAAAATTAAAGAGACCTTTGGAGAAAAGAGAAGCACCTATATGAATATAAAGAGCTCAGATGGAAAACGGGTAAGCAAGCAGGAAGGGAAAGCCGAAGGCGCAAAGAGTATATAGAACGTCTGTACGCGCGAGTACTACTCTAGAAATGGAAGAGAACGTAGGTGAAGATGAGATGTGAGATATGATACAGTGAGAACAACTTGTCAGAGCTGTGAAGGATCTAAGTGGAAACGCCCCAGGAGTAGAAGACAAGCCATCAGGACTACTGATAACCTTGGGAGAGCCAGCCATGATAGAACCTTTCCATCTGGTGGGCAAGATGAGACATGCGAAATACAGACTTCAAGAAGAATGTAGTAATTCCAGTTCCAAAGAATGCAGTAGCTGACAGGTGTGGAAATACCGAACTACCAGTTCAATAAGTCATGG
Source organism: Schistocerca cancellata (assembly GCF_023864275.1). NCBI lineage: Eukaryota > Metazoa > Arthropoda > Insecta > Orthoptera > Acrididae > Schistocerca > Schistocerca cancellata. The sequence goes on along the minus strand of NC_064628.1, from coordinate 863,827,430 downwards.
TTGCAAAGTACTAACACGAGTTCTTTCCAGAAGAATGGGAAAACTGATAGAAGCCACCTCGGGGACGATCAGTTTGGATTCCAGAGAAATGTAGGAACACATGACGCAATACTGACCTGACGACTTATCTTAGAAGACAGGTTAAGGAAAGGCAAACCTACGTTTGAACATTTGTAGACTTAGAGAAGGCTCTTGGCTTTGTTGACTGGAAATCTGAGGGTAGCAGGGGTAAAATGCAGGTAACGAAAATCTATTTACAACTTGTACACAAACCAAATGGCAGTTGTAAGAGACGAGACGCACGGAAGTGAAGCAGTGGTTGAAAGGGAGTGAGACCGAGTTGTAGTCTATGTTACTCAATCGGCCACTGAACAAACAGTAAAGCAAACCAAAGAAAAATTTGTAACAGAAATTAAAATTCAGAGAGAAGAAATCACATTCTTGAGGTTTGCCGATGACATTTTAATTCTGTAAAAAACCACAAAGGACTTAGAAGATCAGTGGAATGGAATGGACGGCGTCTTGAAAGGACGATATAAAATGGACATCAATGAAAGCAAACCAAGAATGATGGAATGTAATCGAATTAAATCAGGTAATGCTGAGGGAATTAGAGTAGGAAATGACACACTTAAAGCAGTAGATGAATTTTGTTATTTGTGAAGTAAAGTAACTGTTGTTGGTTGAATTAGATCGGATATAAAATGTAGTCTGGCAATGACAAGAAAAGCGTTTCTGAAGAAGATAAATTTATTAACATCGAATACAGACTTTAAGTGTTAGGAAGTCTTTCCTGAAAGTAGTAGTATTTGTCTGGAGTGTAGCCATGTATGGAAGTGAAACATGGACAATAAGTCGTCTAGACGAGAAGAGAATAGAAGCTTTTGAAACGTGGTGCTACAGAAGAATACTTAAGATTAGATGAGTAGATCACATAACTAATGAGGGGGTACTGAATAGAACTGGGGAGACAGGACTTTCTGGCACAACTGGACCAGAAGAAGGGATCAGTCGATAGGACACATTCTGAGACAGGAAGGGATCACCAGTTTAGTGGTAGGGGAAAGTTGGGGGGGGGGGGTTAAAATCGTAAAGGGAGATCAAGAGATGAATCCAGTAAGCAGATTCAGATTTATGTGGGTTGCGATCATTATTCGGAGACGAAGAGGGTTGCGTGGGATAGAGCAGCATGGAGAGCTGCATCAAACCAGTCTTTGGGACGAAGATATTGAATTTTCAGACTGCGTACTCGATGGCCAAAGCCTCCTTTTCAATTCGAGAATAATTGAATTGTGTTGCTGTTAACGTCTTGAAGGCATACACAATAGGTTGCTAAGAGCAGTCAATATTTTTGTAAGCCAAGGCTGCCCTTATCCCATATGGGGAGGCATTTGTGGCAAGGGCAAGTTGTTTACCCAGCGTAAAAGTACCGAAGTACAGTGATGACTTGCAGTGCGACGCGATGCCGGCGAATGCTCTGTTGCAGTCCGCAGACCAAACGAAAGGAACATCTTTTTTACACTGTTCAGTGGATGAATGATATCAGCCACGTTGAGGAGAAATTTTGAGTAGCTACCGACTTTACCCAGGAACGACTGAGGTTCCTTCGGGTTTCATGGTGGAGGTTGGTTATCAATCGCCGCCATGTGCTCCATATGTTTGGCGCCGTCCTTCGAAAAAAGGGGGCCTAGGTATTCGATTTCCGTCTGAAGAAACTCCGACTTATGCAAATTGCACTTAGTTTCCCCTCTTGCAGTTTAGTAAGCGCTATAGGAAGGTCAGAGAGATGTTCCTGCCACGATGATGTTATCAAGATAGTTGGCGCAGCACGTTACTGTTCTAAAAATCCCACCTTCATTATTCTAGAAATCTCTAAAAAATGGCAGGGATGCTCCCGATGCAGAAATGCAGGTATAACCCAGTTGGAGTGTTAACAACCATAATTTATTTATAGGCAGAATCGAGACGAAGCTGCAGGTATGCCTCTGTCAAGCCGATTTTTGAAAAATACTCACCATCTACATCTACATCTACATGGATACTCTGCAAATCACATTTATGTGCGTGGCAGGAGGTTCATCGAACCACCTTCACAATTCTCTATTATTCCAATCTCGTATAGCGCGCGGAAAAAACGAACACCTATATCTTTCCGTGTGAGCTCTGATTTCCCTTATTTTATCATGGTGATCGCTTTATCCCATGTAGGTCGGCCTCAACAAAATATTTTCGCACTCGGAAGAGAAAGTTAGAGATTGAAATTTCGTGAGAAGATTCCGCCTCAACGAAAACCACCTTTGGTTTTTAATGATGTCCACCCTGAAACCTGTATCATGTCCGTGACACTCTCTCCCCTATTTCGCGCTAATACAGAACGTGCTACCCGCCTTTGAACTTTTTCGATGTGCGCCGTCAATCCTGTCTGGTAAGGATCTCACACCGCCGGACAAACGTAGTGTAGGCAGTCTCCTTAGTAGATGTGTTACATTTCCTAAGTTTTCTGCCAATAAAGCGCAGTCTTTGGTTAGCCTTCCCCACAACATTTTCTATGTCTTCCTTTCAATTTAAGTTGTTCGTAATTGTAATTCCTAGCTATTTAGTTGAATTTATGGTCTTTAGATTTGACTAATTTATCGTGTAACCGAGGTTTAACGGATTCCTTTTAGCACTAATGTCGACGACCTCACACTTTTCGTCATTTAGGGTCAATTACCAATTTTCACACCATACAGATATCTTTTCAAAATCGTTTTGCAAATTGTTTTGATGTTCTGATGACTTTACTTATCGATAAACGACAGTGTCATCTGCAAACAACCTAAGACGGCTGCTCAGATTGTCTCCCAAATCGGTTATATAGATAAGAAATAGCAAAGCGCCTATAACACTAACTTGGGGAACGCCAGAAATCACTTCTGTGTTACTCGATGACTTTTCGTCAATCAGTCCGAATTATGTCCCCTCTGACAGGAAACCACGAATCCAGTCACATAACTGAGATGCAGTTTCACTATAAGACGCATGCGTGGCACAGTGTCAAAAGCCTTCCGGAAATCCAGAAATACCGAATCCATTTGAAATCCCTTGTCAATAGCACTCAACACATCGTGCGCGAAAGGGCTAGTTGTGTTTCAGACGAACGATGTTTTCTGGATCCCTGTTGACTGTGTGTCAGTAGACCGTTCTTTTCGAGATAATTCATAATGTTCGAACATATCATATGTTCCAAAATCCTAATGCATATCGACGTTAACGATATGGGCCTGTAATTTAGTGGATTACTCCTATTACCTTTCTTGAATATTGGTGTGACCTGTGAAACGGATCTTTAGTCAAGCGAACGGCTGTGTATGATTGTTAAGTATGGAGCTCTTGCATCAGCATACTCTGTAACGAACCTAATTGTTATACGGTTTGGATCAGAAGACCTGTCAACTTAAAGAGAATTTCTTCGCTGCATGGAATGGGGCAGCAGTCGACTATCGATTGAGCGTTCATGATGGACATAATACTCCCACACGAACGAAGCACCCCCGTAGTCATAAAGTGGCCTCCAGAGTTGTAGCCCACTGGCTAGATTGAACTGATTTAATGATGCCAAACTCTTGCGACCTGTCTAATTCGTCCTTGACAGCCGGTTGTAGAGCAAACGGGATAAGTCGAACACAATAAAACTTAGAAATGGCTGTTGGTTTAAGGGTGATGTGAGCTTTGTAGTCTTTTTTTGGAACAGAGACCAGGACTCGCAGCCGAGTTCGACCAGTGCCTGGAACGGAATGAATTCGGAAACAAAATGAACAGAATCCTGAATGTGAAATCCAAAAACTGTGAATGGTTGGACACTAAAAATGTTTTCTGGCGTCACACTGTCGACCACTGAAAACGTGATCGCCCTCGTGACATGCTGATACGCAACATCTGTCGTGAGTTGCTCGCCATTACCGACCACCGACGACCTGCTGAGGAAAAATTGGGCCGACCCAAGTGATGATATGTTTCAAGATTCGCGAGAGATACAGTGACCCTCGTATGGACCTGGAAACGGAATGGGTATAGCTGAATGTGCAGCTGAGCTCCTGGCCATGTACTGGAGGAATACTATGGACACCTGTAAACTCCACATTCACGACCGAGGACTGAGTGCGATAACGGCCACGACAAATACACTCCCGGAAATTGAAATAAGAACACCGTGAATTCATTGTCCCAGGAAGGGGAAACTTTATTGACACATTCCTGGGGTCATATACATCACATGATCACACTGACAGAACCACAGGCACATAGACACAGGCAACAGAGCATGCACAATGTCAGCACTAGTACAGTGTATATCCACCTTTCGCAGCAATGCAGGCTGCTATTCTCCCATGGAGACGATCGTAGAGATGCTGGATGTAGTCCTGTGGAACGGCTTGCCATGCCATTTCCACCTGGCGCCTCAGTTGGACCAGCGTTCGTGCTGGACGTGCAGACCGCGTGAGACGACGCTTCATCCAGTCCCAAACATGCTCAATGGGGGACAGATCCGGAGATCTTGCTGGCCAGGGTAGTTGACTTACACCTTCTAGAGCACGTTGGGTGGCACTGGATACATGCGGACGTGCATTGTCCTGTTGGAACAGCAAGTTCCCTTGCCGGTCTAGGAATGGTAGAACGATGGGTTCGATGACGGTTTGGATATACCGTGCACTATTCAGTGTCCCCTCGACGATCACCAGTGGTGTACGGCCAGTGTAGGAGATCGCTCCCCACACCATGATGCCAGGTGTTGGCCCTGTGTGCCTCGGTCGTATGCAGTCCTGATTGTGGCGCTCACCTGCACGGCGCCAAACACGCATACGATCATCATTGGCACCAAGGCAGAAGCGACTCTCATCGCTGAAGACGACACGTCTCCATTCGTCCCTTCATTCACGCCTGTCGCGACACCACTGGAGGCGGGCTGCACGATGTTGGGGCGTGAGCGGAAGACGGCCTAACGGTGTGCGAGACCGTAGCCCAGCTTCATGGAGACGGTTGCGAATGGTCTTCGCCGATACCCCAGGAGCAACAGTGTCCCTAATTTGCTGGGAAGTGGCGGTGCGGTCCCCTACGGCACTGCGTAGGATCCTACGGTCTTGGCGTGCATCCGTGCGTCGCTGCGGTCCGGTCCCAGGTCGACGGGCACGTGCACCTTCCGCCGACCACTGGCGACAACATCGATGTACTGTGGAGACCTCACGCCCCACGTGTTGAGCAATTCGGCGGTACGTCCACCCGGCCTCCCGCATGCCCACTATACGCCCTCGCTCAAAGTCCGTCAACTGCACATACGGTTCATGTCCACGCTGTCGCGGCATGCTACCAGTGTTAAAGACTGCGATGGAGCTCCGTATGCCACGGCAAACTGGCTGACACTGACGGCGGCGGTGCACAAATGCTGCGCAGCTAGCGCCATTCGACGGCCAACACCGCGGTTCCTGGTGTGTCCGCTGTGCCGTGCGTGTGATCATTGCTTGTACAGCCCTCTCGCAGTGTCCGGAGCAAGTATGGTGGGTCTGACACACCGGTGTCAATGTGTTCTTTTTTCCATTTCCAGGAGTGTAGGTGCCACATGGCGTTGTTTTGATAAGCCGCACACTGTGCACGTGCATGGAAACGATCAGGACACAAGGCGAATCTGCATCAGAAGAGGGAACCATTTGACAGCTTGCTGAGAATGTCGGTGAACGACGCCTTTGATGCGGAAACGCACGCTCTGACACATGACCTCAAACTGTTCTGTCGCAGCCTGAGACGCCTCAATCGCCTGAGCTAGAGCCAGAACCTCCTCTATTGCAGCATCTTCTTCGCTAAGCCTTGCGACATATCTCCCTGTACGGAGCAGAACGAACTACGACATCGCGTATCGGAGAGCCAACATAAGACTGATTACAATGAACACAAATAAATTTGCTCTCTCTCTCTCTCTCTCTCTCTCTCTCTCTCTCACTCACACACACACACACACACACACAAAAGTATCGTTTCACAGGTTAGCAACACTCACAACGTGAACGAAAACAAACGAACAGACATAAACATTGTGGCAGCGCAGAATGAGAAACAGTTAAAGAAAATAAATTGTAAATAGTGCAGCGCAGGAAATACTGCAGAATGCCAACAACTGCCAAGTGCAGCTGTGAAATGAAACATTGCTGCTAGCAAGGAGGGAAGGAGCAGAGTATGTAAAGAAACACCATAAGTAACTTGCAGACCAACTTTATAAAGAAAAACTGTTTTTAAACTAAAAAAATAAAAATGTACCAACGCATGTATACAATTTACAGAACAACCACAGCAGGTGCTTTATAAATAAAACCGAAATGCGTAATGTAATTCTCTTTAATTAGATTGCAGTCAGCTCAAGACAGATAATCTATAGAAACAGACATAGTAACAGAAATTTGCACTTCCTTCTTAAAGCGTAGAAGTTGACCACCAACACCTAATAGGAATGGCCCTCTTTGTTTTGTCTCTGGTGAAACGCCATACGGGAAACAAAGACATGGGTTTGCTTAAGAGAACAGGCATTGAGTAACTCACACAGTTCAGGAAACGACAACGCCACCGGGTCCCTCAACAGATCAAGTTTGTGAAGCAAATTAAAAGTTTTGGGCTCAGTCCAAGAAATGAAAAAGATTGTTGCAAAGACAGGTCCTCTATCTGAAACACCGTGAAATGTTGCTGCAAACATCACACATTCGCGGTCTAATCTTGTTTCGCTTTTTGCAGTGGCGGAAAAGCTGTGAGATTGGTTGGGCTTGGAGGCAACAGTTGCGGAGGGGCTGCAGCACCATGAGAATTCGTAACCGACAGACGAAGCAAATCTAACTGCTGTTGTTATTGATCAAACTACTATTGGTGCTGTTCAGATTGCTGTTGCTCCTGCTGCTGCAGTTACTCTAATAACTGAACCAACGTCGAATCCATGAACTCGTGGAACACGCACAGGAACGAAACAACCTCGTCGCCAAAAACTATAGTAGCTATAGTTTTTTATTGACGCGCGGCTCCCCCCGTCGGAGGTGCAAGTCCACCCTCGGGCATGGGCGTGTGTTGTCCTCTGCGTAAGTTAGTTTAAGTTAGATTAAGTAGCGTTCAAGCCTGGGGACTGATGACCTCAGCAGTTTTGTCCCATAGGAACTCACCACTGCCACGAAATTTTTATTGACAACAACAACAACACACAAATATATACAACGGCAGTGATCTGAGCACCAGCATTACAGAGAACATTAACTGAAGAACATATGTAGAGGGCTAGCCCGAACACATGTAATGTTCGTCCCACAATAACACGTAGGTGCTCAACTCTGTGAGTGGAACCTTCACACAGCTCAGCTGAAGCACAAGATAGGGAGGCCATGCAGGCGGTGTGCCGCTGGGAACATTCGTCCAGTCTCCAGTGAAGCAGCCGTCCTCGTACAGCCTCCTCTTAGGCGATGCCGAATACGAATTTAGCAGTTGCAGTGGAGGAACATGTGGGTAAGCCACCATGGAAGGAACACAGGAAGTTGCTCGAGGCTTATGCACAGTTGAAGGAGCAGTTGCAGGAAGTGGTAGGAGTGGTACCACATGAGTCAAGGAGGGGGAAAAGGGGATGGATAGATGCTGGAGGTAGAATACTGCAGACTGTTTTCAGGGCAGCAGACACAAGAGACGTGAGCGAATTGAACGAAACAGTGGAAGGTGCAAGCGGAGGCGAACAGAGCAGCGATGGAGTGGCATTCCACCCAGAATGTGAATTTGAAGAGTGGCAAGTTGAACAACACACACATTGAAACGTCCCCGTAGAAAAATTTATGAATTACTGTGCTGGTTAACCCCTTACGTTATTTGAACGTACTCAGACATTTCGCTCTTTACTTATTCTGATCAACACTAAACTGACACACAATATTTTTAGCGCAACGCAATCTGAATTTCAAAAATCCCTACAAAAGAATGACCCTGACTAACATTAACCTATACTTTTCACAAATCACTTACCTCACAAAAATCTTGGTTACTCGAACTACTGCAATACAGCGAGCGCCACTACTGCCAGCTAAATAAAAGATTCTAACTACTGAGGCACTAACTACTGATAGGCATAGTTAGCAAATGAAAGATTTTGGTAGAGGACAAACAATGTATTTACCTTAATAGTGTTCAAAAGTCATTCATCCAGTCTTACAAATTTACTGTCTCTGTCCAGATCATCCGCTCTCAAATCTCTGCCATCTCACTCCCCACATCCACAACTGCTGGCGGCTCACCTCCAACTGCGCAACGCTACGCGCTGTTAACATCCAACTGCCCAACACTACAATAGCCAACAACAATGCAAACCAGCCATGTCATGAACTGATAGATCAAAGTATCGAGAGAGTAGATGTCAGGTAACTGTGACCTCAGGTGTGGCAGTCCCTAGCGAGTTAGTGACTCTGATGTTTGTTCTGCTTAGTTTTTATGTATCTGAAACGATAAACCTTTCTGAAACCTGATCCAGGGAAAATCCTAGTTCCAGTAGACTGGATTGCTCGAGTGAAGGATGAAAAATAGGTTGATAAAGTTGAAGATTATACATCAATTGTCTAGAAATTAGGAATAGCCTATCTAGGAGTATGTATTTGGATTACAGATTAAGGGTGAAGGTAACTGGGTCAAAACAAGATCCGAGGGGCCGAGTCTTCTCCGACGATGGGGAAGAGCGTGTTGCTACCCAGTCATTTAGTAAAAGCAATAAGAAATGGTGAGAAAGCTGCCATCAAATATTGCGTTAGGAGCTGCAGGCTATTGGCCCCAGTGTAGTGACATATGGATCAGCATAATATGCACATAATGGGATTGCAAGATGAGGCTACCTGCATTTTGAGGCAAACTGCACCACGCATCAGTAATAACCAATGCAGGCAGGTCAGTGTCACCACACAGGGGGAAGTCTCTTGTTAGGGTTGCATGTCTGGGTGCAAGGTCTTAGTGAAACAAATGTGCCTTGGGGGGATATAAGTTTGTCTGAATTTTGTGACAGAAGCATTCCATCTCGCCAGCAGCACCACCACAACACCAGGGCCAGGCCAAACACTGAGCCAACCTGCCGTCCACACCTGTTGTCGCCTGCACTTTGCGCTTCAGCACTGCCTGCCGTCTAATTCCCATAAGGGGCTGAGGGTCGAGTCCTGCATTCAGCATTCTCCATGTGCCACTGCGGTGAACGTGTGCGCGCTGAGGGAGCGCTCTAGACACCATTACAGATGTTGGAGCAGCAAGGTGCTGACGTCACAGTCGTGGCCTGCTGTAGGCGATGCAGCGTGCCAGTGCAGCGCGTCATCGCCGGCCAAGGTCAACAGAATGAGGCGTGCTATGCCTCACCAGGCCATGATAGAACGTCGACTTAAATTGAGTGAAGCATTCTTTATTGTAGGCCCTCTGCCCCATCATCGTTATCACTCACCGCACTTAGTGCAACCGCACTCTTCATATCCTCTCTGAACATCGGTATGATTGTTAATGGAAGTGGTTGCCTTGTTGTGTTTTACACAGAACGTGCAACGAATATGAACTTAAATATCCAGTATTTCTTGGAGAGAGAATTGTTTCACGATTGAGCCATATGATTGAATGGCGCAAATAAAATGGGAGCATCCAGGTTAACTTCACCAGCTGTGATAACACTGGAAAATGGTGTGCAGCTGAAGACCTGGAGAAAGTGGCTCTCCAGGCCTGGCGAGGACGGAGAACCGTCATAATAGCTTTTTGTAAAAAGGTGAAGGGATTGCACAGTGACAAAATCTCTACGTCGAGCTGGCGCCTTATCTCCCACAGTGTTGTGGACAATGGTCCAGGCTGCCTTTCCACTAAAAACCTGTTATCTGCTGGAGAATGAAATCAACGAATCACAGCCCTATATCTGAAATGTACGTGTTCTATTTACTATCAAAATCAAAAAAATTATCAAGACATATAGACAAAGATGACATGTCTCCCACCAGGTCATCTGGGTGGTCTAATTAGTTTTCAGATCCACAATTACTATAAAAATAATATTTAAAAGTAAAGTAATATGGAGTGAGGTTCATCAACACCTACATCTAAGTTATTACTCCACTATTCACAATTAACTGCCTGGCAGAGGAGTCATTAAACCATCTTCAAGCTACTTCTCTACTGTTCCACTTTCAAACAGAATGCAGGAAAAACGAACAATTAAATTTTTCTGTGCAGGCTGTGGTTTCTCTTATTTTATCGTGACAATAGTTACTTCCTAAGTGGGTGGGTTCCAACAAAATATTTTCACATTCTGCGGAGGAAGCGTATGATTTAAATTTCATGAGAAGATCCTGCTGCAGCAAGAAACGCCTTTCTTTTAATGACTAGCCACCCAATTGGTGTATCGTATCCGTGGCATTCTCACCCCTATTTCGCGATAATACAAAACAAGCTACCTTTCTTTAAATTTTTTCGATGTCCTCCTTCAATGCAGATCCCACAACACACGCCATTACTTCAGAAGAGGCGGACAAGTGTAGTGTATGCAGTCTCTTTAGTAGAGCTGTTACATTTCCTAAATGCTCTGACAATAAATCGCAATCTTTGGTTTGCTTTCCCCGCAACTTTATCTACGTGATCGTTCCAGTTCAAGTTATTTGAAATTGTCATCGTTAAGTACTTAATTGAGTCTACAGCCTTTAGATTTGTACGATTTATCGTTTAACCGACATTTAGCTTTTTCCTTTTACTGTTTATATGGATGACTTCACACTTTTCATTATTCGGAGTCAGTTGCCACTTTTTGCACCATACAGATATCTCGACTGAATCATTTTGCCGTTGTTTTTGATCATCTGATGACTTTACAAGACGGTAAATGAGAGCATCATCTGCACACAATCTAACAGTGGCCTTCAGATTGCCTCCTAAGTGGTTTACGTTGAGCAGGAACAGCAGGGAGCCTATAACACTTCCCTGTGGAACGCCAGATATTACTTCTTTTTTAAGCAATGACTTTCTGTCAGTTATTACGAACTGTAACCTTTCTGTCAGGAAATGAACGAATCCAGTCACACACCTCAGACGATACTCCATAGGCACGTAATTTGATTAGAAGGCGCTTATTAAGAATACTGTCAAAAGCCTGGAAATTTAAAAATATGGAATCAATATGATGTCCCCTGTCGATAGCATTTATTCCTTCATGAGAATAAAAAGCTAGTTGTGTTTCACAAGAACAAAATTTTCTGAATTTGTGTTGGCTATTTGCCAATAAATAATTTTCTTAGATGTAATTCATAATGTTCGAGAACTGTATGTGTTCCGAAATTCAACTGCAAATCGACGTTGGTGATAAGGGTCTGTAATTCAGTGGATTACTCCTATTTCCTTTCCTGGTTCTTAATGTGACGTGTGCAACTTTCCAGTCTTTGGGAACAGATCTTTTTACAAGGTAGCAGTTGTACGTGTATGTGATTGCTGACTATGGAACTATTGTATCAGCATACTCTGACCGAGCGAGGTGGCGCAGTGGTTAACACACTGGACTCGCATTCGGGAGGACAACGGTTCAAACGCGCTTCCAGCCATCCTGATTTAGGTTTTCCATGATTTTCCTAAATCGTTTCAGGCAAATGCTGGGATGGTTCCTTTGAAAGGACACGGCCGACTTCCTTCGCCATCCTTCCCTAATCCGATAGGACTGATGACCTCCCTGTTTGGTCCCCTCCCCCAAATCAATCAACCAACCATACTCTGAAAGGAACCTGACTGGTATACAGTCTGAACCAGACTTACTTTTATCAAGTGTTTTGAACTGCTTTGCTACACAGACGATATCTACTTCTAAATCACTCATGTTGGCAGTTGTTCTTGATTCGAATTCTGGAGTATTTACTTCTTATTCTTTTGTGAAGTAATTTCGGAATACCGTGTTTCGTAACTCTGCTTTAGTTGCGCTATCATTAGTAATATCACCAGCATTGTCATGCAGTGAAGATATTGATAGCGTTTTGTTGCTAATGTACTTTACATATGACCAGACTCTCTTTGATTTTTTTGCCAGATTTCATGTTTACTATCAAAAACAAATAAAATATTCAAGACATACAGATAAAGAGGATCTATCTACCATGACATCAGGTGGGTAGTTTACTTACTTTTGAAATCCACAATTACTACAAAAATAATATTTGAACGTATAGTAATGTGGAGCGAGGTACCATCTACTGATTAAATGATGCAAATACTTATTGTGCCTGCCAGTGTGGAGATGGTGCTGCTCGAAAAACAGTACTTTTCCCCAGGCCCTTGTGAGTGGCGGATGCGCTAGACTATGTCATCATTAGATTAAGTAGTGATACACAACATTGATGAGATGTTGTATATCAGTTACCTTGCTTGCCTAGTGTTGGGTTTCCCTCTCCTGAATTAGTTATCAGCATAAGCATTTTTGTGTAAGTAATTAGCATACGATTTAAATTGTGCTTATTAAATGCAAATCAATACCATCTTGTAATGGCACATGATTATCGCAATAAAATTCAATCCTTCTTGTCTTAGTTTCGTTTATTTCAAATTGGGACCCAGTGGTGACCTTGAAGTTTTGTTAATGGTTGCTAATGTTGTTGCATGTGCTGGATGCAGAGTACTGGGTGCATCCACTGTGCGACTGAGCACAGAGGTGAAAGTATAGATTCGGAGCAGTTGTGCTGAAGCACTACCAAGCAGAACTAGCTCCCATGGACTCCGCAGGTGATGGAATCTGCACACGCTAGCAAACTCTGTAATAGCATTTCATACCCCAATATGCTATGCCCAACACACATCCCTGACAGGACGTTTGTACATGATTGAAAAAAAGCCACAGTCAGATGTGACATGCAACACACTGAACGATTTATGTGATGCCACATCAACAGAGCTAAAGTAATTTATGGGGGATTATGGTTGGTGAAGAGAGATCACATTCACTGGGAAAACTTTCATATTTAAAAATATTATCCATTTGTATGATAGATTGGCAATGCATTTATTTGTTTTGCGTGTGCTTTACTTATGTATTTGTGCCTTTTGGAGCGTAAAATCAGCAATGTGTGATTATTTTTTGTTGTGTATGTATTGGGTAGTAAAGAAAATTTCAGGCTATTGATGTGTTGGCCTATTTTGGAGGGGAATCATGTGAGATGTTTAATTATTTTTGGTTTGACAATTTTTGTGTGGGTGTTGTGTAGTGGGCATAATTTGTGAGCATGTATGCGTTGCTGCGTTTTGGAGAGGAAATAGTGTGATGTTAAGTGAAAACAGAGAATAGGTTAAAATTTTGCTGTGCATTTTGGGAGTCTCCTGGGTAATTTGAAGTAAAAACATTATTGCCATGGAGCACAGAATGGGTGATTCAGGAGAAAACAACAATGAAGAGCAAAATAATATGCATTGTAGGGAAAGTAATGTACTCTCCAAACGCATGCACTTGGAAGACAAAGTTAACAGCAACAAAAAGAATACACATTAAGTGAAAGGCTTGGATTTGAAGATTTGTTTAAAAGATTCTGGTCCATATACAAGGGTAGAGATAGATAGAGAGGGAACAAGTTGTCATTATACGATTAGATAATATGGAAAGAAAATTACAGAACCGATTTATTTAATTTCAGCAAACAGTGTTAGACAGCTGCACTCATGTATCGGTGGTTGAAGAAGAGCAAGCTCATTTACGTATACAAATAACAGAAAAAATGGACTCTTTTCAGCTCTCACCAACGAAAACTTAGAGTAAATAGAACAGGAATCAGCAGAGCTGCGAAATGAAGTCACTGTAGCTAATTCTGAACTGCGGGAAGATCATATGTAGCTTGCTACTCAGGCAATTGGAAAAATGCAGAAAATTGTAGAAATCATAGGACTTGAGGTGACTTGCATTTCAGGAGAAAACTAGTCGATATAGTGGATCTGGCTTCGGAAATAACTGAACACTTCATAACGATGTTGTGCAAAGATAGCACTAGTGAATCACCATCTTCCCAAATAATTAGTCAAGTAAGGAGTCAAGACTGTAAGGACACAAATGGTTCAGAAAGATTCCTATTTATGTGCAAACCACATCGTTATTATCCACCGGAAACAATGCACTAGGTAGATTTTATCAGGCTTTTTTATAGTCTGCTGCCAAAGCAATGGAGCGTGAGGAGAGAAATTAGGTATGTAGACAGTAGACCACAGGAAGACATGCTTCTGGGATCTGAAGGTGACAGATGTATGTCACTCACTGAAAGAATTGGACGAGACGTTCTTGGAAAACTTCTGGTCTACTTATGCACAAAGTGGCATCCACCTCAAGATATTGCATGGGTAGGTAATCGCCAGGCATATCGACAGGAATTTAAAGAACTTCTTTCTGACTATTGGGAACTGAATCACTATCTCACTGATCCGTTTAAGTCTGAAGATTTATCCTCGAACTGCCAGCTTGTACCTATCATAAGAGCTGATAAAGAAACACTGTTGAGTGCCTCAGAACAGTTAGACTCGCTCTTTGTAGTGCACCACATCTGATGAAACTCACAGAATGAGAGTGGAGAGGTAGTCAGGGACAACACTGGCAAAATACTGTGAACAGGGGTGGGCAATGGAGAAAAAACAGCCATTCAATGTGCGAACATAACAAATGCAGATATAATGAATTATGAAATGAACAATTGGTTCTGCATCCTCATCAAGAGGACGAACACGAGACGAAAAGATGGCAGGAAAGAACACATGTAATTGACCACACTAGGTGCAGGTGTGCATTCACAGCTAGGTATGTGGGGTAGCAGTTAAATTAATCTGACAAGGTCTGGTCAGAGAGATGTATGATTAATGGATCCTGTCGTTTGAGGCTGATGCGATGTGGTTATGAGGCTAGAGAAGTAATTTCGAATGAAAACGGCGAGAAAAAAGACAAACTATCAACCAGAAGTTGAAGTAGAAATTCGTTAATAAAAAGTTCGTAGTTCTTTTGGACTCAGGTAATTAGTTAGATTGTGGAAGGAGGTATACAAGAGACCAAAGATTCTATGTCACTACTACCACTGCAAGACGTTCTGATTCTGGATGCCACACGAAAGAAAAGTAAGTCTGTTGAATCGGAAGTCCGGATTGAATTACAGTTATGGAAGTGCATGTTACGCATGTTCAAGCAGTACACGCTACTGGTACCTCCTTTTTTTAATACACTAATCCTTCAGTGGGATTGGATGGTCCACAACCAAGCGTAATTAGACTTATTAAAGACATAGTGCGAATTAAGGACTAAATCTATCAAGGCAGTGGCACCATCATAAGAGAGGGCAGTGCGAGGTGAA
Organism: Schistocerca cancellata; assembly: GCF_023864275.1. Taxonomy (NCBI): domain Eukaryota; kingdom Metazoa; phylum Arthropoda; class Insecta; order Orthoptera; family Acrididae; genus Schistocerca; species Schistocerca cancellata. The sequence continues at coordinate 863,812,089 of NC_064628.1, read as the reverse complement.
GATAGTGACTCTGAGGTGTTATTTTTGAGTACCATGGAGGATGAGCAAGAGTAGGAGTGAACAGAATGCAGTGATAACCACGAGGGAAATAGTCTGTCACCTGAACGATCGCAAAATGCTAATCTGAACGAAGCAACAGAATCTTAGATTGCTGAGATAGCAGATAATCCTAAAGACGACTGCCAAAAAATTAACAATCTTCTAGACAAGCACAAAGCTTCGTTTTCAGTTCACCTCATGGAGATAATCGGATTTAGTTATGAGTTCTAGGTAAAGCAGCACACACCCATCTACACGAAACCATATCAGATCCCAATAGCTTACTGAGACATGGTGGGGAGCAAACTTCATAGAGTATTGCAAGATGGTGTGGTAGAACTGGCAGTTAACTGCTTTAGCAGTCCTATAGTGGCTTGTCTAAGAAGGATGGATCAATGCACCTGGCATTGGGTGCTAGAAAATAAAATAAAATTCTAGTACACGATAGAGATTGGCCCGAACTAATGGATGAGTTGCTGAAAAAGATTTGACAGGTTGCGAACTCTTACAAGTGTCGACCTTAAGTAGGTACTGGCAGATCAGGCTAGCAATGCGCTGCTGACAGCATTTATGTACAATGGAAGAATGTACCAGTTTCTCCAAGTCCTGTCTGGTCTTAGTATAACAATTTTAGGCTTTGTAAGAGTCCTGGGGTAAGTGCTGGGATGTGACATATCAAAACAGGTGATTGACTACACTGACAACTTGTTAACAACCATGGAATGCCAGAAAAAAAGCAATCAAAAATTAGCAAGAGTACTGTGGACATTCCCTGAACATGGAATGACTGTAAATCTGAGGCAGTTGTAAGTTTTTAGGTTACATAATCAGTCATGACAGAATACTGCCCATACACCATATTCCATAGACCACAAAGAAACCTTGAAGAAATTAACATAAAATGAAGAGATCAACCAACACAGAAAGTTCAGGATACAAAATTGCTGAGTGCTTATTATACTTCATCTTTTTAAAAGACCTAGCTAATCAATATTTGCACTATGGATTATTGTTTCACTGGATGAAGCAGATACCATTAAGGCTTCCTACTTTGGCTACTTTCATTCTATAATGTTATATGGCATTATATCCTGGAGGAACCAATGTCTCAGAAAAAAATTTGCACCATGCAAAAAACAGCCATCAGTATAATGAGTGGCATCTGTCAGAGGCACTCTTGCAGGTACCTGTTTTGAATGATCAGGATTGTTACCACTATCTCATGGTGTGTTCCTTCATTGTTGACTTTTGTCTGTAATAAAATTTCTTTCTACAAAGACAATAGCAAATATCATGACTACAACACAAGAACCAAAAACAATCTGCACATCAAATTAAAAAGTCTCTTTATGGTTCAAAAAGTAGTTTATTACTCTAGCATATAGCTATGTAAAGAACTCGCAACACATATTAAATGTCTTCAAAAACAGTTACTCAAATTCAAACTAATTCTCAAATGGTATCTAATAGTGAAATATTTTTATGCAGTTGATGAATTTCTCAGACAAAATGAACATCACTGCTAATTTTTCAGTTGTTCTAGATCTAGTTTCTAACTAATTTTATATTAGGATATGTAATTTAAACATTAACATTGATTTATCTTTTTTGTCTTCTTAAGAATACGTTAAGTTCAAATTTTTATTACTCTTACATTATTTTGGGCGCTAATCAGAGACACATAAAAATTTAGTGTTGGTTTTTGTGTATTTATATACTGTAATATTTAGAATAATGTTGGTTTCTGTATGTTACTCATGCACCATCAGTGAAGCACAATTTTTCATGAATTGAGTATATATTCTTTAGTTGGTATCTTATTTATGTTGAATCCTTTATTGTCTAGTGAGTTATATTTGACATGTTCTACATCCATACAATTCACTTGATAGCTGGGTCTATGCAACATGAAATAAATAAAAACTGGGCAAAGCTGCACTCTCAATTTTGGGTGTACAAACAGTGAGGTGGTTGAGAGGATTGTTCTTTTCGTTTAGTAATCTTTCAAATAAAGCTCACATCTTACAAAGCAAAACACTGTTACCTTTAATATTTCCATGTTTCACACAAATGTAGAGATGTTTCTCTTGTTTTGCAAATAGTAGCCTTATTAAGAGGCAGGATAGTTCCATAGTAAAATTTAGCAATAACACTTATTAAAACAATTGTTGGGAAATGCCTGTACAATAGCTTAGTTTCCAATTTTTTCTTTCATTTTTACATTTCTCCACATCACTTCTCCCCCTCATCCGCCCAGCCCTCTCCTCACGTAAACCCTTATTATCACTCAATGGTATTTTCGTAAATTGTGGGAATTGCTCGACATTCTTAACTTTCTGGGTACTCTTTATACCCAGGTAAGCTAGCAGCAATTCCAATGGTTTTGGATACTCGTGTACAGTATCATGAAAACGACCTGGTTTGAGTAATCAGTAGAAGTACTGATTGGTTGATAATTAATCTTTATGGTGAAAAATGCAGTTATCTTTGAATCCACTCATTACCTTAATAATTCTAAAAACAATATGAATTTATTTTGAGAAAATTGCTGGAAAACGAGTTTGTTAGCTCTGTGGGAACTACTTTCAGCTTTCAGATGACTCATTCTTTTCTTCGGATTGCTAATGAAATTTAGAAAGTCAACACTCATCATGACATGAGTAACCTGGAAGAACTTCCAGTTAACTTCTGTCTGATGCCATGCATTTCCACCATTGTAAAACTGCCTCATAAAAAGTGAATTAAAACTGAGGTAACTATTGGAAAGTAGGAAATTATGTGGAAGTGGTATCTGGATAGTCTGTAACTCGCAGAGGTTGTTGAGAGTTTCAAAGGAAGCTTTCGGAATGAATGACTGCTATAACTGAAGAAATACAATAGATGGCTAAAACTGAGACCTGGAATACTGAAGGCACTAAAGGAACAATTAGGGAAAAAGATAATACCCGAAATATAGATATCTTCACTTTTACTGCCTAAAATAATTTTTAAATTTACAGAAGAGCCTATCTTGTGACCTTAGTAGTTGCCAATACAATAGACAGTGAGCTTATAGCTTACATAGCCAACTAGCCTAATCTCAGTATTGAAAAACAAACATCATAGGACCCTCTATATTCCAAAGCGTACAACATGCAGACATCCAATACAACAAATGCCATCAACAGAAAAACCAAATCTTACATAAAAAATAAATTTTAAAGTCGCATGACAATGTTAAAGGTTATTTTTTTATCTAAGCTTGTTTATGCAGCACCGAGCTTAGCTAGTTGGCTGTTTAAGCTATAAACCCACTGTACATTGGATAGGCAACTATTAAGATTAACTGCAAAGGTTACAGGATAGGCACTTCTGTAAATTTAAAAATTATTGTATGCAGTAAAAGTGAAGATATCTGTTGGAAATAATCACCAAAGAACATGTTACATCTTATAGAAAATGTTGTGCTGTTATGATATGGGTCTGCAAGATCCCAATAATTTGGTTTGTTCAAGAATCTGTATATTTGTACAATATATTTTTTCTGTTTCTCTATTTTTTGATGATGATTATAAATAGGGTTATATTTCTATGAAGATCCTCATGTATGATGGTTCTTATATATTTTTATCACTGAAGATGGTCACACAGTGACGGAAATCGTTCTGTAAAATAAAGGACTTCAATGACCAATACTTCCACTTATCCAAAATATATTTTCAATGAGTATCTGTCGTCCCAATGCCACTTGCAGTGTGCATAGTGCACTATTTCTTTACTTTAATAACAAAACATGAAGTCAGGTTAACTGTCCTATTACGAGATAGCTCAATAACTATATAAACACAGGCCGACGCTACATTCCACTTGCAGTATGGATAGTGCACTCCTTCATTAGTTTAATAAAATAAACATGGAGCCTGATTAACGGTCCGATTACGAGATATGAGTTGCTGAATATGGCAGAAACTTCACGCCTTGGCGGCTGTGCTGCTAATATCGGAGGTCAATAACTAAATAAGTATCGGTCGTCGCAATATGCCACTAGCAGCATCCAGAGAACACTCCTTCTTCAGATCAATAACGAAACATGAAGCCAAATTAACGGTCCGATAACGAGATACGGGCAGCTGAATATGGCAGAAAGTAGTAGTTGTAATTAAGTGAATAAATATTTCACTTAATAGATAGTGCCGAAAAAGGTTTTAACTTTGGGCAATGGGTAATAAAAAGAAGGAATATATAAATCTGAGTGAGGTTGTGGTTAAGACAGAAGACGTAGGTTTCTTTAATTTTCCACCAAAGCGATTTATTGACAAATAGAGATTATTTTGGTGAACGCGAAACACATACACTTAGACAAATAGTATGCTCGCCACTCATGATAAAATAAAACAATACTTCATTAATACAGGGAAGCTGCACCCTTCTTGGTATGTATGAATGTTCATCATACCGCATGGATCAGGAGGGTTTGGGAAAGGCACTTGTTGAAGCGAATCTGTCAAATCCATCTCACATAATTGTCTCGATGTTCAGTTATTTCTGTGTTTCATTGTCTCCACCTGACCGTGTGCAACGGTTGCAAGCCTCGAGGAGGAAAGAGGGTCGATGTTCTAAGTGATTACATCTCCAGGCTTGCACGCAGCGGACTTGTGAGTACACGCACGCAAGCTGCCTCTGTCTTCGAATGGTGACGAACTACTTATGTCTGTAGAGGAACCGGCCCACAACGCCATCACAGTGAGTCGCTGACATTCTGCGATCGGAGTACGTGTCTTTCTCGGCTCAGGGTCAGTAATTATTCGGTGCTAGGGTAACAGGCACAGTGATGATCTACATCTACATCTACATCTAGATGGATACTCTGCAAATCACATATAAGTGCCTGGCAGAGGGTTCATCGAACCACCTTCACAATTCTCTATTGTTCCAATCTCCTATAGCGTGCGGAAAGAATGAACACCTATATCTTTCCGTACGAACTCTGATTTCCCTTATTTTATCGTGGTGATCGTTCCGCCCTATGTAGGTCGGTGGCAACAAAATATTTTCGCATTCGGAGGAGAAAGTTGGTGATTAGAATTTCGTGAGAAGATTCCGTCACAACGAAAAACGCCCCTCTCTTTTAATGATGTCCAGCACAAATCCTGTAACATCTCTGTGATACTCTCTCTCCCATATTTCCCGATAAAATAAAACGTGCTGCCTTGCTTTGAACTTTTTCGATGTGCTCCGTCAGTCCTACCTGGTAAGAATCCCACACCGCGCAGCAATATTCTAAAAGAGGACGCACAAGCGTAGTGTAGGCAGCCTCCTTAGTAGGTCTGTTACATTTTCTAAGCGTCCTGTCAATAAAACTTAGCCTTTGGATAGCCTTCCACACAACATTTTCTATATGTTCCTTCCCATTTAAGTTGTTCGTAATTGTAAATCCTAGGTATTTAGTTAAATTTACAGCTTTTAGATTTGACTGATTTATCGTGTAACCGAAGTTTAACAAGTTCCTTTTAGCATTCATGTGGATGACCTCACACTTTTCGTTATTTAGAGTCAACTGCCACTTTTCGCACCATCAGATATTTTTTCTAAATCGTTTTGCAGTTGTCTTGATCTTCTTATGACTTTATTAGTCGATAAACGACAGCGTCATCTGCAAACAACCGAAGACGGCTGCTCAGATGGTCTCCCAAATCGTTTATGTAGACTTTTTTTTCTTTTTTGGTCATCAGTCTACTGACTGGTTTGATGCGGCCCGCCACGAATTCCTTTCTTGTGCTAACCTCTTCATCTCAGAGTAGCACTTGCAACCTACGTCCTCAATTATTTGCTTGACGTATTCAAATCTCTGTCTTCCTCTACAGTTTTTGCCCTCTACAGCTCCCTCTAGTACCATGGAAGTCACTCTCTCATGTCTTAGCAGATGTCCTATCATCCTGTCCCTTCTCCTTATCAGTGTTTTCCACATATTCCTTTCCTCTCCGATTCTGAGTAGAACCTCCTCATTCCTTACCTTATCAGTCCACCTAATTTTCAACATTCGTCTATAGCACCACATCTCAAATGCTTCGATTCTCTTCTGTTCCGGTTTTCCCAGAGTCCATGTTTCACTACCGTACAATGCTGTACTCCAGACGTACATCCTCAGAAATTTCTTCCTCAAATTAAGGCCGGTATTTGATATTAGTAGACTTCTCTTGGCCGCAAATGCCTTTTTTGCCATAGCGAATCTGCTTTTGATGTCCTCTTTGCTCTGTCCGTCATTGGTTATTTTACTGCCTAGGTAGCAGAATTCCTTAACTTCATTGACTTCGTGACCACCAATCCTGATGTTAAGTTTCTCGCTGTTCTCATTTCTACTACTTCTCATTACCTTCGTCTTTCTCCGAATTTCTCTCAAACTACACTGTGTACTCATTAGACTGTTCATTCCGTTCAGCAGATCATTTAATTCTTCTTCACTTTCACTCAGGATAGCAATGTCATCAGCGAATCGTATCATTGATATCCTTTCACCTTGTATTTTAATTCCACTCCTGAACCTTTCTTTTATTTCCATCATTGCTTCCTCGATGTACAGATTGAAGAGTAGGGGCGAAAGGCTACAGCCTTGTCTTACACCCTTCTTAATACGAGCACTTCGTTCTTGATCGTCCACTCTTATTATTCCCTCTTGGTTGTTGTACATATTGTATATGACCCGTCTCTCCCTATAGCGTACCCCTACTTTTTTCAGAATTTCGAACAGCTTGCACCATTTTATATTGTCGAACGCTTTTTCCAGGTCGACAAATCTTATGAAAGTGTCTTGATTTTTCTTTAGTCTTGCTTCCATTATTAGCCGTAACGTCAGAATTGCCTCTCTCGTCCCTTTACTTTTCCTAAAGCCAAACTGATCGTCACCTAGCGCATTCTCAATTTTCTTTTCCATTCTTCTGTATATTATTCTTGTAAGCAGCTTCGATGCATGAGCTGTTAAGCTGATTGTGCGGTAATTCTCGCACTTGTCAGCTCTTGCCGTCTTCGGAATTGTGTGGATGATGCTTTTCCGAAAGTCAGATGGTATATCGCCAGACTCATACATTCTACACATCAACGTGAATAGTCGTTTTGTTGCCACTTCCCCCAATGATTTTAGAAATTCTGATGGAATGTTATCTATCCCTTCTGCCTTATTTGACCGTAAGTCCTCCAAAGCTCTTTTAATTCTAATTCTAATACTGGATCCCCTATCTCTTCTAAATCGACTCCGGTTTCTTCTTCTATCACATGTAGATAAGGAACAGCAAAGGGCCTATAACACTACCTTGGGGAACGCCTGAAGTCACTTCTGTTTTACTCGGTGACTTTCCGTCAATTACTACGAACTGTGACCTCTCTGACAGGAAATCGCAAATCCAGTCACGTAACTGAGACGATATTCCATAATCACGCAATTTTAATACGAGCCGTTTGTGAGGTACAGTGTTAAAAATCTTCCGAAAATCCAGGAATACGGAATCGATCTGAAATCCCTTGTCAATAGCACTCAGTATGATGGGTCCATGACCTACATTTCCTGACAACTGATATGGGATGTCCTCATCTAAAGATCGAGGCCTCCTCCACATAGCATGTACATTCTGTGTACTTGTATTAGAAGTTAAGTCCCATAGTGCTCAGAGCCATTTGATTTTTGAAGCAAGACTCATCGCTTAAGACAATTCTACTCAGGTCAATATTTCAGGCCGAAGACCCGTCTGGTCATGCCCCAGACGGTGGTAGGAAACCAACCTACTGTCGCCCCCCCCCCCCCCCCCCTATGCAGACCGACAAGCAGTAGTGATAGTCTGGGAAGCCATTTCTTTTCATAGGAGAACCCCTTTGGTTGTCATCTGCGGCACCCTTACAGTACAGCGGTACTTCGACGATATTCTACACTCAGTGTCGTTGGCCTTCATGACAAGCGTCCTGGGCTTACATTTCAGCAAGATAATGACCATCCGCACAGCGCGAAAGTTTCTACTGCATGTCTTTGAGCTTCGAGTTTGCCAAACCCTACCTTGGCCAAAAAGTTAGCCGGATCTCCCCCCCCCCCCCCCTACCACCACCAGCTGAGAACGTTTCAAGCATTATGGACAGGGACCTCCAACGACATCGGGATTTTGGCGATCTACAGTGCAAAGTGGACAGAATTTGGCACGATATTCTTCAGGAGGTTATCTAACAACTCTGTCCATCACTGAAAGGCCAAATAACTGCTTGCAAGAGGGCCAGTGGTGGACCAAGCGTATTGACTTGTTCAATTTCTGACGCTGTCTCTCTTCAATAAAACATGCAATTTTTCTGAGATTGTAATCATTTGTTTGACTGTACAAGTGCATCATATCTGCTGATTTCCTTCCCATTCGAATAATTCCTTCGTGGTGCGCCTTTTTCTTTTTCTTAGAGTGTATAAGAAAAAGATTATAATCGACTCTGTGCTTAGTATTTAAATTTGGCAACGGGTAACAACTTGAATAAACACTGTACTTACGTCACAAGCATCAAACTGTGGAATATGTGCTAGAGAAAACGAAGTCATTTAATTGAAACGTTAAACAACTAGTATTAAACTCAGGACATCAAAACGATAAAATTGCATTAGATCTCGGTTTAAAAAACCTGGAGACTATTTTAAGTAGAATTTTGTAAGCTTGTTTGACTGTGATTTTAGTAGAGGAAGCGTCACTTCTAGCATTTTAGGATGGTAATTTGATGTGCGATTGCAATTTGGGTGTACAGGATGGTCCATTGATCGTGACCGGGCCACATATCTCACGTAATAAGCGTTAAACGAAAAAACAACAAAGAACGAAACTTGTCTAGCTTGAAGGGGGAAACCAGATGGCGCTATGGTTGGCCCGCTAGATGGCGCTGCATAGCTCAAACGGATATCAAGTACGTTTTTTTAAAATAGGAACCCCCATTTGTTATTACATATTCGTGTAGTACGTAAAGAAATATGAATGTTTTAGTTGGACCACTTTTTTCGCTTTGTCATACATGGCGCTGTAATACTCACAAACATATGGCTCACAATTTTAGACGTACAGTTGGTAACAGGTAGGTTTTTAAATTAAAATACAGAACGTAGATGCGTTTAACATTTTATTTCGGTTGTTCCAATGTCATACATGTACCTTTGTGAACTTATCATTTCTGAGAACGCATGATGTTACAGCGTGATTACCTGTAAATACCACATTAATGCAATAAATGGTCAAAATGATGTCCGTCAACCTCAGTGCATTTGGCAATACGTTTAACGACATTCCTCTCAACAGCGAGTAGTTCGCCCTCCGTAATGTTTGCACATGCATTGACAATGCGCTGACGCATGTCAGGCGTTGTCGATGGATCACGATAGCAAATATCCTTCAAATTTCCCTACAGGAAGAAATCCGGGGACGTCAGATCCGGTGAACGTGCGGGCCACGGTATGGTGTTTCGACAACCAATCCACCTGTCATGAAATATGCTATTCAATAGCGCTTCAACCGCACGCGAGCTATGTGCCGGACATCCAACATGTTGCAAGTACGTCGCCATTCTGTCATGCAGTGAAACATCTTGTAGTAACATCGGTAGAACATTACATAGGAAATCAGCATGCATTGCACCATTTAGATTGCCATCGATAAAATGGGGGCCAATTATCCTTCCTCCCATAATGCCGCACCATACATTAACCCGCCAAAGTCGCTGATGTTCCACTTGTCGCAGCCATCGTGGATTTTCCGATGCCCAATAGTGCATATTACGCCGGTTTACGTTACCGCTGTTGGTGAATGACGCTTCGTCGCTAAATAGAACGCGTGAAAAAAATCTGTCATCGTCCCGTAATTTCTCTTGTGCCCAGTGGCAGAACTGTACACGACGTACAGTTTGGTAGAAAAACTGATTAACCATTTAGAAAGGTCAGCACAAACTTCTGTGCAATTGGAAGCAAAACTGTCATCATTAAGAGCGCAAGGGGCGTTCCGCTGTTAAACATAGAGGAAAGAGCGGATAGGTAGAAAGAGTAGAGTGAATGCATCTATGAGAGGTAGGAATTGTGCTATGATGTGACAGAAGAAGAAATGAGAGTCGATGTAGAAGATATATAGGTTCCAGAATTAGAGTCAGAGTTTAACAGACCTCTGGAAGACTTGAGATCAAATAAGGCGGGATAACATAACATTTCTTCGGAGTACGTGAAACCATTGGGGGAAGAAGAAATCCTAACGACTATTCAGGTTGGTTTGTAGACTCTCCGAGACGGGAAGTATACCATCAGACTTTCGGAAAAAATATCCTCGACGCAATTCTGAAGATAGCAAGAATAGATAAATGCGAAAACTATCGTACAATCAGTTTAACAGCTCATGCATCAGAATTGCTGACAATAATACAGTGCGTCCGTTAAGTCACGATGCAGCTATGAATGATTGTTGTGGTTGACAGAAATGAAACAAAAGAGTGTAGTATGATGTTCAATGGCGTCCCCGTGCAAGTCATGACACAACGACCCGTGTAGCAGCAATGGATCAGACCATTTCAGTAAGGATGTGAACAGTACAGAGGAAAGTCGAGTCTGTTCTGCTGCTGGCTAAATTCGAATCCGTTACGAATGTTCAGCGTGAATATCGTTGCGTGTACAACGAAGAGCCACCTCATGTAAATAACATTAATCAGTGGGACAAGTACTTAAAGGATACCGGCAGTTTGCTGGACAAACCCTGTTGTAGTAGGCGTTTGGTATGTGACGAGTCTGTAGAAGCTATACGGGATAGCCACATATGGAGCCCCTAAAAATCGGCGTGGGCGTGCGCCCGAGAATTACGCCTAAAAAAGACTACAGGCATAAGGTTTTAAAGATACGTCTCTGATTTTTAGGTTACGAACTGCAGTTGTTGCACGCTATCAAACAGACTGATAGACCCAAACGATTCGAGTTTGTTACAGATATGTTTAATGAGATCGATTATGATGAACGATTTATGAAGAAGATTGTGTTTAGCCTTGAGGCCACATTCCATGTCTGTGGTCATGTTCACAGATATAGCGTCAGAATATGGGCTCCTGAAAAGCATCGTGCCTACATTGAGTACGAACGTTACACACCTGAGGTGAACGGGTAGTGCGCCCTGATAATAGAGTTATCGGCAAATTCTTCTTAGAGGAGCAGACTGTTCCGCCAGACGACTGCCTTGACATAATACAACTGCATATATTGCAACAATTTCTAGAAAGTTCCATGTTTCACCGAACGACGCTCCTTCACACTACTCCAACATTGTTCGTGAGTGTCTGCATACAAAATTTCCCCAGCGGCGGATAGCAAGAGGTGGTTTTAACCCTTTGTTGCCTGACGGTACTTAAAACTACCAGTAAGTTTTGACTCTCATTATTTTCTCGTGGTGCAGTTTCGTGATCTGAGAGCCTGTCGGTACGTAACAGTAACTCTGCTCTACTGTTTCATAGATGTTATTGTGCAATACATAGACCTCTCTGGCGGTCAGAGCTTGAAATTGTTTTTCGCGCGCTGCTGTGAAAACAGAAGATTGTATGTGCTTGTTTCCATGGTGTTGCCTGAATTTGTGCGCAATTTATTGAAACTTCCGTTGAGTTTTCCATTGCACGTACTTATCTTCTTTGTTTTTTTATAATAGTTTGAAGCATTACGTTACATGTGAATGAGATAAAGTGGAAAATATAAAGCGGACTTATTAGTACCGTCAGGTTGTGTGAACACTTTATCGTAGCAACAATGCGTTACCTCTCACTAGTTGTTCTGTCCACTTTTTCTCACATAGAAATCGGTAAATACATTTGCCTGTGGAGCAATTACAACAAATAGGAAAGGTTTGCGAGGCAATTTACCTAAAGAAAAATGTCTAAATCAAATCACAGAGAGTCATCTTTAGACCTAACAGTATTTCAATGGAAGGAAAATAAAGTAGTGTATTTTGCGTCAAACTTCCATGGCACTGAACAGAGCGTAGTAACAAGAAAACAGAAAGATGGAACTAGTATGACTATACCATGTCCAGTTGTTGTATGTGATTACAATAAACACATGGGTGGTGTGGATCATGCAGACAGATTACGTTCAACATATGGTCTTGACAAGCGATCAAAGAAATGGTGGCACCGTCTCTTCTGGGGAGCAATAGAAATTGCTTTTGTCAGTGCTTACGTCATTTTCAGTGATCTACATGGGGCACTGCCACTGCCTGAATTCAGGCGTGCTGTGGCACTAGGGCTAATGAATGAACAGCAAGTGCCAAATCTCAAAAAGAGAAACTCTGTTAAAGATGAAATAAATCTCCCAAAGAGAAGGAAGGATAACTTTTCTGTTCCGAAGGATGTACGTCTTGGCAACAGAGGAAACCATTTTGTAGTGTTCAGTTGTAAAAGAGGACGATGCGAAATTTGTGCGAAAAATAAAATTCAGTCGAGAGCACATTCACAATGTGGTACATGTAAAGTGTATTTGTGCTGCAATGAGAAAAAGAACTGTTTCCTACAATTTCATGAGGTATCACTAAATATGTGATATGTATATACTGTCAAAAATGTATAGCTAAGTTACTATGTATTGTGAAGTTGCTCTAGATTAAATCTATGTGAAATTTTAAAAAAATTCAGAAATATCATATTTCTGTTAATTAATTTTCTAATGTTAAAATATTTAATATTTATGTTGAATAAAGTACAACTTACAAAAATTGGAGCATTTTTCCGCGCATGTTGTGATTCTGTCCATGGAGTCTGACGGTACTTGTGAGTACCAGGAGAGAAAAAAGTTGTGAAAAATAAAATAAAATTTTACAAAAAATCCTACCGTCATTTGAGGCCACAATAGCATAAATTCTGCAAAGAAAATGTTAAAAAGTACATTTTTTCTTATGTCAGGAAACAAAGGGTTAAATCATGGTCACCACAATCTCCCGACCTAACGCCATTAGACTTCTACTTCTGAGGGTATATGAAGCAATACGTGTACAATGAACCCATCAACGACATTAACCATTTAAAACAGAGAATCAGAGACGCTGTTCATCTGTTACACAAGACGTCCTTACACGTGTGTGGGAAGAACTAGAATAGCGTTTGGAAACGTGTAGGGCAACAAATGGAAGCCACGTCGAGCTGGGCTGAACAGGTATGCACAGTTGGAGAGTTTCTCTATCATACCCATCTTTGTTTCAAATTTCTATCTTGCTTCATTGCTTTTCTGTGACCGCTTAAAACTGCACCATGACTCTACGGACGCGCTGTAGCATACAGAATAATGGGAAAAAATGATGACCAGTTTGGCTTTAGGAAAGGTGAAGCACCAGAGACGCAGTTTTGAGGTTGACGTTGATAATGGAAGCAAGACTCACGAAAAAATCAAGGCTCATTCATATGATATGTCGACCTACAAAAAGTGTGCAGTGTTGTAAAATGCTGCAGGATGTTCAAAATCCTCAGAAAAGTAAGAGTAAACCATCGGGAAAGAACAGTGATGTACAATTTGTTCAAAAACAAAGGGATAACATTGTGAATGAAAGAAGTACTCGGGTTAGGAAGGGTATAAGACAGAGATGCAAACAAGACGTACTATCTACTATAAGTCCGTTAAACTGTTGGAATAAGCAGATAATTTGACCTAATATGTAGAACATTTAGATATCTACAAAGAGCCTTCTCAACTCTAATAGTGAGGGCAGAAGAAGGACCTGAAAATTAATTAAAGAAAGACCAAGTATATGAGGGGCGTTTGAAAAGTCCGTGCAAAGTCTGAGAGATGGCACCACAGGCGCTTATCGAGGTCATGTGTAAGTAGTAAAATCTTTGGAAAGAACGCACAGCAAGTTTCAGTCATATTGGTCTAACTCTTTGTGGTTGGCATTCGTATGAATCAAGGACGTCGAGGGATTCTCAAAAAATGGACGAAAAAGAATTTCGTGTGGTGAGTAAACATTACTTTATGAAAGGCAAAACGACTCAGGAGACTAAGGAGAAGATTGATAAACATCACGGTGACTCTGCACCTTCCATTAGAACAGTTTATAAGTGGTTTCAAAATTTTCGGAGGGGCCATATGGGCACAAGCGATGCTGAACGTTCTGGACGCCTTGTGGAGGTTACAACTCCAGAAATCGTTGATATAGTCCATGATATGGTGATGGATGGCAGAAGAGTTAAGGTGCGTGAGATTGCAAGTGCTGCGGGAATCTAGGATGAATAGGTACATAATAAATATTTTGCATAAACATTTGGACATGAAAAAACTATCCGCAAGATGGGTTCGCGATTGCTCACGCTTGACCAAAAACTAAATCGTGTGAAGTGTTGCAAAGATGGCTTGCAGCTGTTCAGGAAGAATCCGCAGGACTTTAAGCATCATTTCGTCACTGTGGATGAAACCTCGTACTCCTGAGACCAAACAACAATCTAATCAATGGGTTACCAACGGAGAATCTGCACCAAGGCGAAGACCATTCCTTCGGCCGGAAAGGTTATGGCGACTGTCTTTTGAGATTCTCAAGGGATAATCCTCATAGACTATCTGTAAAAGGCTAAAACTATTACAGGTGCATATTATTCATCGTTATTGGACCGTTTGAAAACAGCTGGAAGAAAAACGCCGGCGACTGGGCCGCAAAAAAGTCGTTTTCCGTCACGACAATGCACCAGCACACACCTCAGCAGTTGTGGTCGCAAAATTAATGGGAATAGCATTCCAACTCGTTTCACATCCCCCATCTCATGCAATCTCACGCACATCCCTCCCTCGGACTACTATTTGTTCTCCAATTTGAAGAAACGGCTGGCGAGACAAAGATTTTATTCAAACGAGGAGGTGAGCGCAGCAACTAATAGCTATTTTACAGACTCGGACAATTCCTATTATTCGGAAGGGATCAACAAATTAGAACAGCGTTGAACGAAGTGTGGAAGTCTAAAAGGAGACTATGTCGAGAAATAAAAAGGGTTTACCCCAAACAAGTAAGCAGTTTTTATTTTTGTACGGACTTTTCAAACGTCCCTCGCATGTATAATGGTACAAATCAACTTTTACAGCCCACAGTAACCCTTGATGGAATGATTTTTGAGTGAGTAGATGTTTCACTTATCTGGGCGCAATGATACACTGAAGAGCCAGAGAAACTGATACATCTGCCTAATATCGCCTAGGGCCCCGCGAGCAAGCAGAAGTGTCACAACACGACGTGGCATGGGCTCAACTAATGTCTTAAGTTAATGAATCCTGCTGCGCTGTCCATAAGCCCGTAAGAATACGAGGGGGTGGAGATCTCTTCTGAACAGTATGTTGCAAGGCATCCCAGATATGCTCAATAATATTCATGTCTGGGGAGTTTGGTGGCTAGTGGAAGTGCTTAAACCCAGAAGAGTGTCCCAGGAGCCACTCTGTAGCAATTCTGGACTTGTGGGTTGTCGCATTATCCTGCTGGAATTGTCCAAGTCCGTCGGAATGCACAAAGGACATGGATGGATACAGGTGGTCAGAGAAGGTGCTTACGTATGTGTCACCTGTCAGAGTCGTATCTAGACGTACTGTATCAGGGGTCCCATATCACTCCGACTGCACACGCCCCACACCATTACAGAACCTCCACCAGCATGAAAAGTCCCCTGCTCACATGCAGGGTCCATGGATTCTTGCAGTTGTCTCCATACCCGTACACGTCCATCCACTCGATACAATTTGAAACGACACTCATCCGGTCAGGCAACATGTTTCAAATCATCATCAGTCCAATGTAGGTGTTGACAGGCCCAGGCGAGGCGTAAAGCTTTGTGTCGTGCAGTCATCAAGGGTACACGATTGAGCCTTCGGTTCCGAAGGTCCATATCGGTGACGTTTTGTTGAATGGTTCGCACGCTGACACTTGTTGATGGCCCAGCATTGAAATCTGCAGCAGTTTGCGGAAGGGTTACACTTCTGTGACGTTGAATGATTCTCTTCAGTCGTTGTTGGTACCCTTCTTGCAGGGTCTTTTTCCGGCCGCAGCGATGACGGAGATTTGATGTTTTACCGGATTCCTGATATTCACGGTAGACTCGCTGAAATGGTCGTACGGGAAAATGCCCACTTCATCGCTACCTCGGAGATGCTGTGTCCCATCGCTAGTGCGCCGACTATAACACCACGCTCGATCTCACTTAAATCTTGATTACCTGCCATTCTAGCGACAGTAACTGATCTAACAACTGCACTTATTGTGTTATATAGGCGTTGCCAACCGCAGCGCCGTATTGTGCCTGTTTACATACTATCTCTGTATTTGAATACGCATGCCTGTACCTGTTTCTTTGGCGCTTCAGTGCAAAAACAAATAGCAGCACTTCGACTGAAATTGTGCCCCACATAAGTGATCCTAATCAATGTTATTTTGGAATGCTCCTACATTTTAAATCCAAGCTTCTATCACGAGAGACTAAGTGCTGATAGACTAAGTCACGACTCTGTGAAGCGCTGATACGCCCAGTACTTACGTATCGTTCAGAAACATGGACGACTACATAGAGGATGAAAGTAGAATGAGTTCACACGATGGGAGTACAATGAGGAGAGTCTTTGGACCCGTGTATGAAAATGGGAGTTGGAGAAGGCGAAGGAATGACGAGCTTTATGACTGCTATAAGGAGGATGACGTGGTCAAGTTGATAAAGTTGTGTAGATTGAGATGGGGTGGACATGTAATACGACTCGATGAGACATATCCTGCAAGTAAATCCTGCTGCAGTGAACCTGGCAGAAGAAGAGCAAGAGCACGAGGTACCGATGGAGTGAAGAAATTGGATAAGACGCTGCCCGAGTTAGTTGCCTTAACTAGTTCAGTCTGTACATCAAAGAACCAATCACGGAAATAAAACAATGATTCAAGTGAAATTGCAGAAGAGTTACAGGCCCTGTTGAATGGACTGAAGTCTTATGAGTACAGAATGGGGGCTGAGAGCAAATCAAAGAAAGACAAAGCATTGAGGAGCAGCAGAAATGAGATTAGCGATAAATTTGATATTGGTATTGGTGGCGATGAAGTAGACTAAGGTCGAAAATTCTGCTCCCTTGGAAGCCAGATAATAGTTGTGGACAAAGCAAAAAATGGTTCAAATGGCTCTGAGTACTATGGGACTTAACATCTGTGGTCATCAGTACCCTAGAACTTAGAACTACTTAAACCTAACTAACCTAAGGACATCACACACATCCATACCCGAGGCAGGATTCGAACCTGCGACCGTAGCGGTCACACGATTCCAGACTGAAGCGCCTAGAACCGCACGGCCACACCAGCCGGCTGGACAAAGCAATGAGGACATAAAAAGTGGGCTACCACAGGCAAATAGGCCGTTCCTGGACAAGAGAAGTCTAATACAAGGGTCACTCCAAAAGAATTGTACACTATTTTTTTAAAAAAATCCATCTTTTATTCTACATGTTTGAAAGTTTTACAGTGCGTAGATACATCCTTTAAGAACAATATTTTCATTTCTCCACATAATTTCCATCCCTCTCAACTGCCTTACGCCATCTTGGAACCAGCACCTGTATACCCGCACGGTAAAATTCTGGACCAACCTGTGGGAGCCACTGTTTGGCAGTGTGCACAAGGGAGTCATCATCTTCAAACCTTGTTCCACGAAGAGAGTCTTTCAGTTTCATCACTGTCTCAATTCTTCCAAGAAATTCATCTCCACCATTCTCATACTGTTCCAAAAGTTCGCTGCATACCGTTTTTCTTGTTTCCTTGTGAGCCACTGTCAACATCCTGGGAACCCACCTAGCACAACCCCTTTTTAACGCCAACACTATCAGTATTCTGTAAACACTTCCTTCCCCTATCCCAACGTACTGTGACAATTCGTTCACTGTGATGCATCTGTCAGCAGTCACCAATTCGTTAACTCTCTGCACATTGTCTGGAGTGTGTGCAGTACGAGGCCTGCTGCTGCGAGGACAATCCTCAATACTGCCATACCTGCTTTCATCACGTAACCTGTTCGCCCCGGTAGCTGAGTGGTCAGCGTGACAGACTGTCAGTCCTAAGGGCCCGGGTTCGATTCCCGGCTGGGTCGGAGATTTTCTCCGCTCAGGGACTGGGTGTTGTGTCGTCCTAATCATCATCATTTCATCTCCATCGACGCGCAGGTTGCCGAAGTGGCGTCAAATCGAAAGACCTGCACCAGGCGAACGGTCTACCCGAAGGGAGGCCCTAGCCACACGACATTTCCATTTCCATCACGTAACCTGTTTGCCCACCGACTAACTGTACTGCGATCGACAGCAGTATCTCCATATACCTTTTTCAACCCCTTGTGGATGTTTCCCACTGTCTCGTTTTCACAGCACAGGAATTCTATGACAGCGCATTGCTTCTGAGGAACGTCAAGTGTAGCAGCCATCTTGAAGACATGCTGTGACGGCGCCTCTCACGGGAACAGGTTGAACTAAGTTTGAAAACAAGCGGGAATGATGTATCTACACACTATAAAACTTTTGCACATGCAGAATGAAAACTGTATTTTTACAAAAATAGAATGCATTTCTTTTGGAGTGTCACTCGTAGTACGAAACATTGGCTTTAATGTGAGGAAGAAATTTCTGAGAATCTGCTTTTGGAGGACAGCGTTGTTTGGTAGTGATCATGGGCTGTGGGAAAACCATAAAAGAAGAGAAACGAAGCATCTGAGATGTGGTGCTATAGAAGGATAGGATAAGAAACGAGGAGGTTCTCTGTAGAAATGGGGAAGAAAGGAACGTGTGGTTAACACTAAAAAAGGGGCAGGGTGGCAGAACATGCGCTAAGACATTAGGGAATAGCTTCCATGATGTGGGAGGGTAAAAACTATATGAGAAGACAGAGACTGGAATATATCCAAAGATAATCGTATACGTTGGGTGCAAATACTACTCCGAGAGGAGGAAGGCATGGCGGGCCGCATCAAACCAGTCAGAAGGATGATGACAGAAAGAGAAAAGACGCCCGTCACCGACATTCAAGCTGCCACAATTTAGTTATTTCGGGAATGTTTTCTGAATCCAGTTAACATTAATTCTTGTTGTCTCCATTTCCTGCGACCGATCGCTTCCTTTTTCAAGCAATGTTTACATCCTTTGAGATGATTATTAAGAATATGAGTCATTTCCGTCGTTGCCTTCCCTTCTGTTCCACAAACCCGTTTAACTGAGAGTCAAAATTACTTCATGGTTTCTCAATGCAAGTCTAACTCAGTCCCGTTCCTCTCGTCCCTTTATCTCCTGCATTGCTACCGTTTCTTACAGCATTCTCTTATCTCGCAGTTACGTATATTTTGCGAAAGGAAAAATGTTCAGTTTCTGTGTCTCACTCACCCTCTCCCCTCAGGTTTAGTGGTAAGAGGGTGCAGTGGACAGCCTGTCAAATACTTAACATAGTTCAAACATGAAAACGGGAAGAAGGTGCACTGGACTTTGAAAAGAAAAGCAAACTAGACAAAATGAACGGTCCAAGAACAAGAAATGCAATGTAGAGCAATCGAAGTGACAAGTGGCGTTGTGGTTAAGTCGGTAACGGTGACGGACTGCCAAGTGGCCGAGCCGTGATCAAACTTACCTCCGGCCAATTTTCTTTTTTTTTCTCGCTGTTCGCTTTATTCAAATTTGTGTCCATGTCGTGGTGTAACGTCCGTTTGGAACAGCGAGGCGCGAGGTAGAGACCAATAATGACAGTTGAATTTGCACAGCTACTCTATCAGCAGCCGAAAGGAATTGGCTTTCTCACGGGAACCGCAAACGTTTGATGACAAGGCGACGAGTCAACCAAATCCTCCACCGAAAAACACCTCTTGTGTGTCATACATGGCATTAATGACAGCACGTGTGTGTCATATGACATGATTCTCTTACCGACGCACCTGTTTGTACGATTGGTAAGTGAGTGAGATATGCCTCCTTGCCCGTTAAAGGTGTTCGTATGAATTTGATCTCTCCCAAGGAAATGATGAAAACATAATAGTTTGTCGCATAAGCTACAACAAATGAACGCAACAGTTTGACTATCACACAGTTTCTGTGTGCTCTGTCAAAACATATGTTTTCAACGTTTTCGAAGCCGCGTTCCGTTTTGGAAGTCTTGATTCTGTAATACCTTTGTTGTAACATAGTTCACATTCGGTCGTTTGTTGTTTTGCCTTCCGTGAGACGTTATGTGGTATCTCGCCTGCTCTCACTACTCATCACATTTATTTGCGACGGTAACGTATTCCTACTACAATCATGCTCATAAACTAAGGATAATGCTGATACATGGTGAAACAGCGCTCTGGTGGGCGGTTTGCGGGATTAAATCACCTCGGGGTATGACCATGTGTTGCATCTGACCTGCTGTCGTCGCACAGTGCCGTTGGCAGCAGAGGTGTGTTGCTGCATGTCAGCGTACGATGCAGCGAGTAAGTGTGCAGACGTTTTCAGACGTGTTAATGGTGCCTGTGTGTTGAAAATGGCTCAAAGAACACATATTGATGACGTTATGAGGGTTAGAATACTAGGGCGACTGGAGGCTGGTCAAACACAGCAGGTCGTAGCACGGGTCTTCCGAGTGCCGCAAAGTGTGATCTCAGGATTATGGCAACGATTCCAGCAGACAGGAAACGTGTCCAGGCGCTATAGTACGGGACGTCCAAAGTGTACGACACCATAAGAAGACCGATATCACACCATCAGTGCCCGCAGACGGCCACGGAGTACTGCAGGTAGCCTCGCTCGGGACCTTACCGGAGCCACTGGAACAGTTGTCTCCAGACACACAGTCTACAGACGACTGAACAGGCATGGATTATTCGCCCAGAGACCTGTAAGGTGCATTCCACTGACCCCTGGTGACAGGAGAGCCCGTAAACCCTGATGTCAAGAACACAGTACATGGTCATTGGAACAGTGGTCCCAGGTTATGTTCACGGACGAGTCCAGGTATAGTCTGAACAGTGATTCTCGCCGGGTTTTCATCTGGCGTGAACCAGGAACCAGTTACCAACCCCTTAATGTCCTTGAAAGGGACCTGTATGGAGGTCGTGGTTTGGTGGTGTGAGGTAGGATTATGATTGGTGCACGTACACCCCTGCATGTCTTTGACAGAGGAACTGTAAAAGGTCAGGTGTATCAGGACGTCATTTTGCACCAGTATGTCCGCCTTTTCAGTGGGTCGCACCTGCATCCTGATGGATGATAACGCACGTCACCACTGAACTCCCATCGTGGAGGAGTACCTTGAAACAGAAAATATCAGGCGAATGGAGTGGCCTGCCTGTTCTCCAGACCTAAATCCCATCGAGCACGTCTGGGATGCTCTCGGTCGACGTATCACTGCACTTCAAACCCCTGCGACACTTCAGAAGCTCCGACAGGCAAGAACGGGAGGCTATACCCCAGCAGCCGCTCGACGACCTGATCCAGAGTATGCCAACCCGTTGTGCGGCCTGTGTATGTGTGCATGGTGATCATATCGCATATTCATGTCGGGGTATATGCGCGGGAAACAGTAGCGTTTTGTAGCACACGTGTTTCGGGACGGTTATCTCTACTTATCACCAATACCGTGGACTTAAATATCTGTGTCGTGTGTGTTCCCTAAGTGCCTATGCTATTAGCCCCAGTTTTGTGTAGTGCCACGTTGTGTGGCACCACATTCTGCAATTATCCTTAATTTATGAGCATGAGTGTACATGACTCATATTCTATAACCAATGTGTAGTATGACAACTGGCAAGACCACAGAAAGAGAACAAACATTTCAATGGCTGGATGGACAGTTCATAATGTTGTGAAAACAAAAGCGCACATGGGAGTTTAGTATGTGACACGCCGGCTTGGCAGTCCAACACCACGACCACCCATGATGCCTTTAGTCTTTCAAGCTGCTCTCTATTGCACTTCCTGTTTTTAGACCGTTCACTGTTTCTATTTTTTTTCCACAATCAGTACAGTTTCTTCCTGTTTTCATGCTTGATCTATGTTCAGATTTTGACGGCCTATCCACGAGACCACTTACCACTAAATCTGAGGGGATGAGGAGGGGGGGGGGAGGAGGGATGCGATGGGGAAATTCCACATGTAATCCTCAAGGATGAGTTGCTCGCAGCATATCCTTGCATTACGAGCGTTTATTTAATTCACTCGTTTGCACCTAGATACCCACGTCCGCCGAAGAACACTTTTCGGGAAACGATGTTACGTAATATCACGAATTTTATAGGGAGCGTTTTTGCAATGAGGAATGGTAAAATTACGCCTGATCTTGCTAGTTTCACCGGGAATTCAGTAATCAATAGAAAGGTAATAATCACAATACAAATCACAGCCCTACCTTCACACAAAGTCAGTACTCTTCGAACAATACAGCTAGCGACAGTGGCCAGTTTGTCACCGTCTCCTTAGAGATGTCGCTGCAGGCAGACCTGGCTGACAGATTTCGTGCAGAAAGCTGCAACCAACCCCTCTGGAAACGACTAGTATACTCAACACACCGTTTCCTTTCTCCCACAACCAGGGCAGCGGTGCTGGGTGTGGACCCGGAGCACCGTCTCCTAGGGAGGGTCACAAATATCAACTTCATACCAAAGCGGAGTCCGCAGCTCGTGGTCTCGCGGTTGCGTTCTCGCTTCCCGAGCACGGGGTCCCGGGTTCGATTCCCGGCGGGGTCATGGATTTTTCCTGCCTCGAGATGACTGGGTGTTGTTGTGTCGTCCTCATCCTCATCATTCATCCCCATTACGGTCGGAGGAAGGCAATGGCAAACCACCTCCACTAGGACCTTGCCTAGTAAGGCGGCGCGGGTCTCCTGTGTCGCTCCCCTACGCTCTGTAAAGAAGTATGGGACTCATCATCATCATCAACACCAATTCAGAGGCCAGGTTCACTTCAAACTGTCATTCTGACTAGGTTCGTAACAAAATTCCAAACCAGAAAGCAAGAAGAGAATTAAGTTTATACCTTCATATTACTAATTCAACAAAATATTATCATTTCGGTTCATCCGCCTGGTTAGGCGAGCGTGTTAACGCGCGTGGCTCCAGGACGGGGAGAATCGCTGGGGTAACCTACGATTCACAAGACTTCGCGCAAACGTGTCGTCATTTTGACATCACACGCTGTATCGAAGACAAAAACAGATGGCTATTGACTTTCACGATCGTTTGGTTCGCAACACGCGAGGCTAACATGGCGTTCAAAACGGTAACAGTCACATCAATTAGAGAGAACTGGAGGTTGCTTTTTCTTTACTGCAGGGTACGGTAGGCTCGAAGTTACACCGTTTATAAATGTGTAAAGTTCTGCTTTCATGTGGACAGGGCTAAGGATAAGGCTGAGATTAATCACAAGATTTTACTCCAAAACTTTCTGAAAGAGTTGTACTAGCTATTTCTCCTAATACGCCTTCATCAAAGCCGAAGATGTGACGACTTATTAACGTACAATAACAAAACAAAAACAGCTGATGCCAGTCAGTATTGAATCCAATAATGTTTATAGTGTTAACAGTTTTCATTAATATATCTCAACAAAATAAGGTTATTTTCAGAAACTCTGAAAACTGGTTTCAGGTGTCGGTCTGTAATTAGAAAGTGGAGTTATACATTCTAGCAAACAACATAAAGCAGTAGCTCACTTATCTTACGCCCAATGAATAAATGCTCTTTCAAAACACTAACACATGGGGGATCTCTCGGAAACGCATTGCTATTGGTAAAAGTTCTTGTAACGAATGACAAAAAACGTGATATTGGTGGTTATGTAACTCAAAGTTTATAAAAGCTACACCATGTAGAACTGGGGAATTCCACAATTTGTAACGTAAATTAAACCTTATAACGTTGTTGCTCTATTTTGTGGTGTAAACAAACTAACTACCCATAAACATGCATTACTAAAATTTTACTTCAATCCACTACTAGTTAAGCCAACAAGCTACTTCAATGCTACTTCAACAAAGTGTTTACACCACTACAACACTGTTCTAATTCGTCCTCTTCTTGACGCTCGCGGCATATGTCTTGTCACATGATAAATATGGAGAACTTTCCTTAAACATACACAGTAAAAAGAACAATGGTTATTTACACGCAAAAACATTTATACCAGTTGACACACCTGATAAGAGACTCGCAATTATACATCTATCATACTCATATGTTTATACATAAAACAGTAAGACAATTTCATCTAAAATTACGTTATCACAAGAATTAATCACGCAGATGACTCTGAGAAGGGTAAAAATATTTTAATTATACAGGTTATACTACATTTTCTTACCCATTTTGCTGCGATTTCGTTCCTTCTTTAAGTTACCTTTCGCTTCCAAATCAGTTTTTTCGCCTGTGGTGGTTATTCTGGATTCATATCTCATGAATGGCAAAATTGTGGTCTCCTCTATTCTTAAACCAAGCTTTCCTTCGGTCCCATAATCAAAATTATTTAATCTTCTGGGGACCTGGGTTTGCCAGACCCATTATACCCACAGATTGGATATTCCCCTGAGTTTTGCATTAATTCAACACAGATCTTGCTTCTCTCAGGAGCGACTCTTTTCAATTTACACAAAAAAAACCATAAGCAGCATTTCACTTGTTCACAAAGAAACCTTTTATCTTCACATTTGAACCAACCTAAATCCTAATTGCACAAGGGAAGAAAAACAAACTACAAACATCACTTCAATCAATCAGAAACATCTTTATCACTATTTTTACCAACATATTATTCAAAATGCATACGTCACAAATTTGAACTAATCAATTCTTTCTCCTCACCGTCCTCTCTACTTCTCACTGTCCTTTCTCCTCATTTGCCATGTCGCTCATTTGTTCCGATTGGGCGCCTTCTGAGCTGATCGTTTGTCATTGTCGGTTTTGTTCATTTCCATTTGCTGGATTATGTCTAGGGTTAGCCGCCCAAAGATCAACATCATGAGGTGCTCCGCCTACAGTCCTATTCCCACCGTATTCATCATAGTGTCGATTCTGGTTGCCGTACCTGTAGCGTTCACGATCTTGTCCAAGTCCTCGATCATTTCCGTTGTTCCACCTGTGTTCGCGACTGTTACCCCAGTTTCTATACGGCCTGTCCCGATTATAGTTCCGTTCGCGTCGCGACGACCAGTCACGCCGTTGATTAGTACTACGTCCACGACTGCGATCGCGCTGCTGTGCCCCGTAATAACTTTGTGCCTGATTAGGCGGGCATTCTGCTGTATTATATTCCAACTCTTGGAGAAGTGTTTTAAACGTTTCCACGTCCTCTTTGCATCGTCCCGCAAGAATGACGTGCCGCAAGTGCATCGGCAATTTGGTGATGCATATCCTAATTAGTTCTGCAGGCCCGTATGGGTCGTATAAAAATTGATTTGCCTGCAGCATGTGGTCGAATAGGCGTGCTGGGCTGCCGAAACCAGACTGGTTCAAATTTGGCAGCATAATTATGCCATGCTTGACCCTATCTTGTGCCGCTTCCGACCAATAGGCGGAGAGAAAGGCTTGTCGAAACTCCCGAAAGGAGTTGCAGTGACGCGCTGCTGACTTCATGCGAATCGCCGGTTCGCCTTCCAAATAGCCACACATATATTCTATCTTATGTGAACTTGCCCAGTCGGGGGGAAGACAAAACTCAAATTGCTCGAGCCATGCTCGTTGATGTATTCCTTTTTGCGAATTTCGAAATATCTCAAACTTTCTCACCGTAAGGAAATGTTTGAAATCAAATCCCCGCATTTCCTCCTGGCGAGGCCCTTGAATGTTTCTATTTTTCTCATGTCTGCCCCTCAAATTACATTCTTCCCTGTCGTCAAAATCTCCCTTGTGGCCGGAGTCCCTCTCTGCACTGTTCGTATGGCTATTTTTAGTGCTATTGGCGAGTTCGGAATCACACGCCATGCGGTTTTCCAGATGCGCCACGCGTTCTTGTAATTCGCCTGTTACAGCTTTGTGCTGCCTGTTCACTTCGAACTGTCCCTTCTGAAATCTCAGAAGCGAACGCACTTCTTTGGTCTCTGCGGCCGCTACCGGTGTAGTATTGTTCTCGCTTTCCGTCAGCTTCATCGTGCCTACAATGTCCGCTAATGCCGCAATCTTATCATGTATTTGTCTCTTGTCCTCCGCCCCAGTCTGCTTCAATTGTTCTACTTGCTGTTCCAGCGCGTGGATCGCTAAACAGTTGTCCGCTATTGTGTTGCTAATGGACGTGGGACAATGCGTTTCCGCCTCTTGGACCCTCGAGAGTACCTGCTGGTGTTCTCTTTCGCATTCTTCTCTCAGCACTTGGAAATTCCTAAGTAGCTGTTCTTCGCTCTCTTTCGATTCCGCATCGCGACTCCGCTTGCTCTGTTCTAAGGCTTGCAGACGATCATCGATTTGTTCAAATGTACGGCCTAATTCTTTCATAATATCACTTTTTATTTCATTTGCCAGATTGTTTATTCTTTGTGAGATATCATCGGACACTCTGTGCATCGACTTGTCGACTTTATTTGTCTGCTGGATTAGTTTTTTGTCTATTTGTTCTCCTAGCTCTCGAATCGATTTTTCAGATTTCTCTGCGTTTTCTTTATTTTGTTGCAATAAGGGTTTCATGAATTCTGCCAAATCAATTTGGTTAGTTGGAGGCAAACTAATTTCTGGCTCTGATGTGAGCCCGTCCATGCTGTTTTGCATTTCCTCTGAAGTATTCCCCCTTGCATTTTCGGAGCCGTCCGGCGTGTTAATATTCGAAATCAAATTATCCCCAAGGTCCATGTTGCTTAAGTTGTCGGACCGCTTACTTTTACCTTGGTTACGTGTCTGCATTAGTGCAATTTATACCCGGTACACGACACACTAATCAAAATAAATGTGTCCCCCAAAAATTACGACAGTCACACGAAAGATACCCAACCTAGTACACACTTTTTCACACGCAAAACGAATTTTTATCTTTGATCGAAACAGTGGAATTTACAAGCGAGGAAAAAAAAACACACACACATATAAAACACACAATTATAGAAAACAAAACAAGACAAACAACTCAACGCCGCTCAACAACGCCATGAATCTTTTGAAAGTCTGCTCAGAACAACGCAGAAGTTGTTTGAGCGCTGCAGGGAAAAAAAATTAAGCTTATACAACGCACGCAATCTAACGTTTCAGAGATTCCAGAGTCTAGCGGAATCACAGAACAGGGTCGCCATGTGTAAGATTGTTACTTTAATTTGCTATGATGAAAGCGGTGCTGATAGACAATAAAAGCGGGTTAAAAGCTGTGAGCTGTCTTGGGAAGTTAACCTTGCATTACTGCGCAACTGTTTCACCAGGTATCCAGTCTAGCTTACCAAATTCCCAACCAGACTAACATTAATTATAATCTTTTTAATAGTTATACGATATCCAGTGATATATATATATATATATATATATATATATATATATATATATATAAAGAGAATTTAAATAAAAAGAAATAAATCAGTTTATATTTGGAAATTTATTTTAAGATTGATCATTGAAATTTCAGCATATTAAAATCGATTCCTAACTAAACTGGTGCCTTATTTAGGATTGTGAAAATGTGAGATTGCAATCTTACGGAACACATCAATTATGGAGCCAAGATTGGGAGACTGCATGCAACACTGCATTCATAAAGCAACACACAAAGAACGTTGAAACGTATGCAAGAGAAAGTTAACCACTACCAACAGATTCAAATTTTCACCCAAAGAAATTACGTTCGTAGCACAATCCTGTCCGTCATGTAATTACCACACACTGGTATACTAAATTCATATTAACTCTTTGTGAAATCTTCGCGAAAAGAATAGCTGAGGGCTACTTTGATGATTACACCACATGCTTCACGTGGTCAACTTGGTTTACACAAAAAGTGTAACTCCACAATAATTTTGATAATTAAAATAAATTAGATCAAAAAGCAATTTACAAAAGAAAAACCTCGAACTGGTTACTAACGTCTTACTATTAACCTGATGGGTCAAACAATTATATAAGCACGTGGTAGTGGTCTCACAAAGTACACCCCACGTGGGTTGAACATTGAAAATTATTGTCAAGACAAGACATTATAATCTCACGCACATTCGCATTTAAGATTGATGATCTTAGTTAGAGTTACTGATCAACACGTGGTTCCACTTTACTCACAAAGTAGTGACAAAGCAACTACCGGAAGATAATCTGAACTTCAAACGCGAATTACACTGCGCTGCAATTTAAGATAACATTAGATATTTTAGAGCTAAACCTGAAATAAAGGTGATTAAATCTTCAGTTAGGCTGAACTTAAGAAATCCATTGACCTGCGGACTTAGCAGACACGCACTTAGCCGGAGATCTTACCACTTCCGACGCTCGCCACGGACCGACTGACCTGTGCTCCTACCGAGCGTGCTTCCCAAATACAAACGGAAGTGACCAGAGGGGCAGCTTCCTATACCAACATGACAACGGATGGACAGGACCATACTAAGGATAGAAACCTCTTTGCTTTTAGAAAGCGTAGCTACCTGTTCCGACGTTGGTCCTACTGCTCTCTAGCAGACAGGCTTGTCTGCTACCCTCAAGCATGCAACTACAAATACATTTGCTCATTCATCCTCTCACACAGAAGGGAAGGGGGATGACAGTATCTTATCATACACAGTGTATAAAAGAAAGCAGATGTAGGTTCCGTATGAGACTGTGTGACATGAATTACATATAAACTGTGTTTTAAAGTGTAGTAGTGTGACAGAAAGTTCTTGTTTATGTGTAAAAGTAACACGTTCCACTACTCAGTCTCCTCCCAGATAGTCAGAAACGCCACAGTAAATTTAGAAGAGGAATTTATGCCGTAAATGACAATAGATTTAAGAAATTAAACATGAAAGGAATCCAACAGAGACCTTTCAACCTCACGAAGGCCTTAACAGCCATTGTCTTGAAATGCATACTTCCCTAATACGCAAGTTACGACGCGAAATTATGGAAACCAATATGGTGTTTCCCAAGCACCCTGCATCGAATGTTAACGAACGTCGATAGCACTTCCGGCAGTCTTCTATAAGTGCATATGACGTCAAAATGACGTCACGTTTGCACAAAGTCTTGTGAACTTATGTTATCCGTGTGCCGAAGCCGGACTGAATACACCTGACGGATTAACGACGAGGGGGTGGTTTGCCAGCCAGCCTGGATATGGGTTTTAGGCGGTTTACCACATCCCATGAGGAGAATACTGAGCTGGCTCCCATGTTCTGCCTCAAATGCAAAATACACAAACATGAGGCGAAATTATGTAATCCAATATGGTGTTTCCCAAGCACCCACCATTGCATGTTAACGAAAGCAGTCTTTGACAAGTGCATGTTTTTATGTCGTCTTGTTGTCTCTCTAGAGCTGTATCATGGGAAGCAAGGAGAGAATGTTGTTTGCTGGCCAGTATCCTCTTTCTATAATACAAACTGCATGCATATATTAACTGGGTTCCTTATTTATAAGAATAGAAAATTGCTTAACTCAAGTAGTCATTGTGGTACAAGCTCTTCCGTTCTGGTCCACATTAGCCTCACTGCTGGCTGAAAGTCTGCTATGTACACTACACTGGTCGCTATGTGCTGTCTGTGATGGTCTCCGACTGCAAATGACTGGGCAATGACTGATGTCTCGACTCAGTGAAAGACAGACTGGGACTAACTCATTGCAACAGACTGGACCCCTGGTCCACAGCAGCTATCTAAATACTGAGGGCCGAGACGGCGTTGGCAGTGCATTTCCTGCGAGTCTGTTGTTGGCCTCCATAGATATTCTTTCAACCTCTATGCTGCATGGTGTGCTGGCCCCAGCTCACGCCAGCACACATGTGACGTCATCTGACATAATATTTTCAAAAATCTAGGTGAATACCGACCTGATTCCCATGTTCAACCTCAAATACAAACTACGCAAACACTGAAAACACTTTCTCACACTTGCACACAAAATTCACTCTATACACAGACGGAACGGGTACACAACTTCCGCCCTGGAGGATGAATATGACTCTGATCATCTTCGCTGTTTGGTCTTCTTAAACACTCAACCAACCAAACAACCACTTTGGTCCATATTTCTGATTTAACTCTTTACTATAGTTGTCATGAAGGAGAAATGCCTTTTGCACAGTGTTGTAAAAGAAAATGTAATGGTAAGAAAGAGATTTAGGAACCAGGGTTTAAATTGTAAGACATTTCCAGGGGCAGATGTGGACTCAGACCACGATCTATTGTTTATGAACTGTAGATTAAAACTGAAGAAACTGCAAAAAGGTGGAAATTTAAGGAGATGGGACCTGGATAAACTGACTAAACCAGAGGTTGTACAGAGTTTCAGGGAGAGCATAAGGAAATGATTGACAGGAATGGGGGAAAGAAATACAGTAGAAGAAGAATGGGTAGCTCTGAGGGATGAAGTAGTGAAGGCAGCAGAGAATCAAGTAGGTAAAAAGACGAGGGCTAGTAGAAATCCTTGGGTAACAGAAGAAATATTGAATTCAATTGATGAAAGGAGAAAATATAAAAATGTAGTAAATGAAGCAGGCAAAAAGGAATACAAACGTCTCAAAAATGAGATCGACAGGAAGTGTAAAATGGCTAAGCAGGGATGGCTAGAGGACAAATGTAAGGATGTAGAGTCTTATCTCACTAGGGGTAAGATAGATACTGCCTACAGGAAAATTAAAGAGACCTTTGGAGAAAAGAGAACCACTTGTATGAATATCAAGAGCTCAGATGGAAACCCAGTTCTAAGCAAAGAAGGGAAAGCAGAAAGGAGGAAGGAGTATATAGAGGGTCTATACGTTTGTGAGGACAATATTATGGAAATGGAAGAGGATGTAGATGAAGATGAAATGGGAGATACGATACTGCGTGAAGAGTTTGACAGAGCACTGAAAGACCTGAGTCGAAACAAGGCCCCAGGAGTAGACAACATTCCATTAGAACTACTGACGGACTTGGGAAAGCCAGTCCTGACAAAACTCTACCATCTGGTGAGCAAGATGTATGAAACAGGCGAAATACCCTCAGACTTCAAGAAGAATATAATAATTCCAATCCCAAAGAAAGCAGGTATTGACAGATGTGAAAATTACCGAACTATCAATTTAATAAGTCACAGCTGCAAAATACTAACGCGAATTCTTTACAGACGAATGGAAAAACTGGTAGAAGCCGACCTCAGCGAAGATCAGTTTCGATTCCGCAGAAATGTTGGAACACGTGAGGCAATACTGACCCTACCACTTATCTTAGAAAATAGATTAAGGAAAGGCAAACCTACATTTCTGGCATTTGTAGACTTAGAGAAAGCTTTTGACAATGTTGAGTGGAATACTCTCTTTCAAATTCTAAAGGTGGCAGGGGTAAAATGCAGGGAGCGAAATGCTATTTACAATTTGTACAGAAACCAGATGGCAGTTCTAAGAGTCGAGGGGCATGAAAGGGAAGCAGCGATTGGGAAAGGAGTGAGACAGGGTTGTAGCCTGTCCCCAATGTTATTCAATTTGTATATTGAGCAAGCAGTAAAGAAAACAAAAGAAAAATTTGGAGTAGGTATTAAAGTCCATGGAGAAGAAATAAAAACATTGAGGTTTGCCGATGACATTGTAATTCTGCCAGACAGCAAAGGACTTGGAAGAGCTGTTGAACGGAATGGACAATGTCTTGAAAGGAGGATATAAGATGAACATCAACAAAAGCAAAACGAGGATAATGGAATGTAGTCGAATGAAGTCGGGTGATGCTGAGGGAATTACATTAGGAATGAGACACTTAAAGTAGTAAAGGAGTTTTGCTATTGGGGAGCAAAATAACTAATGATGGTCGAAGTAGAGAGGATATTAAATGTAGACTGGCAATGGCAAGGAAAGCGTTTCTCAAGAAGAGGAATTTGTTAACATCGAGTATAGATTTAAGCGTCAGGAAGTCGTTTCTGAAAGTATTTGTATGGAGTGTAGCCATGTATGGAAGTGAAACATGGACGATAAATAGTTTGGACAAGAAGAGAATAGAAGCTTTCGAAATGTGGTGCTATAGAAGAATGCTGAAAATTAGATGGGTAGATCACATAACTAATGAGGAGGTATTGAATAGAATTGGGGAGAAGAGGAGTTTGCGGCACAACTTGACAAGAAGAAGGGATCGCTTGGTAGGACATGTTCTGAGGCATCAAGGGATCACAAATTTAGCATTGGAGGGCAGCGTGGAGGGTAAAAATCTTAGAGGGAGACCAAGAGATGAATACACTAAGCTGATTCAGAAGGATGTAGGTTGCAGTAGGTACTGGGAGATGAAGAAGCTTGCACAGGATAGATTAGCATGGAGAGCTGCATCAAACCAGTCTCAGGACCGAAGAGAACAACAACAACAACAGCTACAGGCGCTTTCCTGATTTCTTTTAAGGATTTTATTTCAATATCTGGAAGGCTCTCTGGTGTCTTTTCTGTTCATTTGCGACTGCTCTGCAGCATGCTTGTATTTCCATACTAGAATCGTACACATTGTTTTATACTGTCTCAGTCTCAGCTATTGTCCTACTAAACTGTCTTTTTTTTCTTACCGAAAACTATTCAAGGGCAATTCATGTGCTAGCCAAGACCAACAGAGGTTAAGTTTGGTAATCTGACAGGAACCGCTTTTACCACTGCAGCTAGGCAGTTGGCAGAAAAAGATTATATAGATATCAAATTCAAAGTTTAATGGAGATAAAACATTAATACAAAATAATATTTTTACCTCTTATGTTTTCTGTGGGGTGGAGGAGTAGGGTGACACATTTTTTGACCGATGATCGTAGTAGTCTGGTCCCTTTAATCCCCCCAACCAACCAACCAACATTATTTTTGCTCTTCCACGTCCCCAACAGACCGAAATCCGGCACTATTCACGACTCAGTTAACAAGGTGGTTAGGTGTCGGTGAATATTAGCTTGCCAAATTTGTTATCAGAACCCTTTGTAAGTTTTCAGAATCTTTCCAACATAATTAAGCCCTCTACTTGTACTTTATTAGTTTTCATCTGATCACTTAATTACACAGACACTAGGAATTCACCTGTCGCTGGCCTCTTTGACAATGCATCCACTCCGTTGGAAATAGTAGTTCTAAACATAGTACCAGTAACAGAATTGGTGCAGTTTGCACATCACCCAAGAGGTACGCAGCTCAATGTGTTTCCCAGTAGCGATATAACCACTCTAACTGCAGACAGTTGTTGTACACTTTAAAAGTGAACTGAAAGGTTTCTGCATCATTGAGACTGCGAAACCTTCACAGCATTTGGAATGTATTAATCAGCACCATTTTCGGCATTTCAAGCTTTGGTGACCGTTTACTTCTGAACCACACTAAAAACATCTACAGTGCACATTTAGAGGCATCTCTAACAGTTTCAGTTGCCATAACTTTCTTGCACTAGATGAATTTACATCTTCTGTGACTGACTTTTCTACAGTCATATTATTCAAACAAGTAATGAGAAATAATCCACAGCTCCAACCACCTTTTTGCCTTGGAAGTTTCACCTGGACCAACTTAAAGTCCCTGCAGGTCAGTTTATCGAACAAAGGCAAATAATTCCATGGCCTACGAAATTTTTGAATGTTGGCAGGTAATCTTCACCCTCCTCATTTTGCCATTGCAGGGAATCCAAATAGATTACTCATTTTAGCTTCATATAGACTACAGATAGGCATTTGTGATTGCCATTTATATGTACTGGAGTGAAGATTCTTCCAAAATCGTTAACAGTCTTCTGATGTATAGTATTATTACTACAATTCCTTCCTTTTCAAATGCAGTTGGCTAATCTTTCTTATGACCCTGAAAAAAATTCCTGTACAACAATCTATAACAATATTTGTCAGCCAGTTGTTATAGAAGAGAGATTTATAACACTCACTTAATAATAACTGTTCTTTTTGTGGCTCAACCATGACATGGGAAACAGCAACAGCAAAAACTGACATCGTATCCTTTTTTCATAGTGGGCTGGATATTTGGGCAGGCCATTCTTTAAACATACTTTTACACAGTCAGGAACACTATTACTTCCTGTGAATTAATTTCTTTTTAACCATGCTCCAAAGACTGAACAGCTGTGACATCAAAATTGTAACTGAAATAAGAAAATTTTGTCTTCTTTTTACTTTGCCAGAATTCCTCTGAGTTGGCCCATCATCATTTTCAAACTGCTTGTGTCTTCTCTTCCCTTTTAACTCTCCTGCAACATCCCTCCAGCGAATAGGAAACATTGGTTTTACACCTACTGGAAACAGATTGTACTTGGGTCTCTATGATAGCTAAGAACCGTCCGACTACCTGCTTAAGTTGTGGTCCCATTCCGATCTGCCCAAACCAGTTCTCCACTGCTGCACATCTTAATGTCATCTCTGTGGCAATTCCAAAAAGACACAAATGGCATATTTCTCCTTAAAATATCCGCAACAAAATCTTTGTTATGGAAAACATTCTGGGCAGTATCAATTTCAGGCAGTATTCACTCCCTTATTTCTTCTACCTTCGTTTGGAAAAGCTAATAAAATCTGCTCCATTCTTATATTGCTGATGCTGGCATATTATCTTCAGACACGCTTTCAGAGGTATCTGTGAAGTACAGCGAATGGTCATTAGTGTGAAAATGATTTAGCGCATCCAACAATTCCTGTACATGTGACATGATTGCGCTTTTCATCAAGATAGTGATGAAATGTTAAAAATGCAGATCAATGCTTGTCACTTCTTTGAAGAGACCATTGTAGCCCTATACAGC
The DNA here is from genome assembly GCF_023864275.1 of Schistocerca cancellata. Taxonomy (NCBI): domain Eukaryota; kingdom Metazoa; phylum Arthropoda; class Insecta; order Orthoptera; family Acrididae; genus Schistocerca; species Schistocerca cancellata. Next base: position 863,777,242 of record NC_064628.1, on the reverse strand, counting down.
ATAATAAACTCTTTCTTGTACTTTGGAAGCCCTCCTTTCTTGAAGGGCACCGATATAAGCTCCATCAAACCAGCACAACATACAGTATATGAAGTGTAGATGACTACTGGTCTTCAAAAGAAGCAGTACCAGATACAATGTCAGTGTACATGATGTCCAGGTATACGTCCAAATACTCAACACAAAATGTTGCTAGTACAGCATATAAACTAGTGCAGTTCCACTCCACTACGATCCTAGACACAACTGGCACTTTGACTCCACTTTTACACAATATTGTTTAAAATATAAAAAACGATGCTGTTGAATTGGCAGCATGTGCAGCAAATACCATTTCGAACACAGATAGGTTTCCAAATTATAAATTCGATTTCTCTTATCTCCTGACACCCCCCCCCCCTCCCGAACTACGCATCCTGTTGTGTTGAAGTACAAAATTGCATTCCTCATTGTTTTTAACAAAGTAACCTGTTTGGAACAAAGTGTGAAGACATGGAGCGGCACTGATACACGATGAATGTACTTGCCTTCTGCATTTTGATTGAGGTATCGTAGTACTACATTCAGATAGTGGTTCTTATCCAAATCACAATCACAAAAAGCTTCCGATCTGGCTTTCTGCAAAACATATAATTTCTGTACCTCTTGCCTATTACCACTTATAATGTAAGATGTAACACTCCTTTTATTTCGTGAATGATGACACATATCTGAACGCGAGTTTTGGCAAGTGTTAGAGCATCGAGGGACATGTACTTTTTTGTTTGCTTAATATCTATAGCGCTGGTTTCAACGAAGATATTATAGCAAGTACTTTTTGAAAATGGCACCATATACTTTTAATAACTGCATTCGATAGCTCTCGATATGAGAATTACACTGATATGGCGTTTGTTAATGTTGATGTTGGAACCTATCGTAAAAAATTCGAGAAGTGTCCTAGAATTTGAGAGCATGGTGGCCGGAATCGGCATTAGCGATGCAAACACCACCAAACAGAACTCTCGTGCTGCGCTGTGTCAGAGCATCAACACATTTGCACTGCAAGCTGCTCATTCCTACTTCAACGTTCGTTGCGTGCAGATATGTACACCAATGAGGAGAAGTTGGATATACGCTTTTATATGGTTAATGTAAAAGAAATGCCGTAAAAACAGTACAGCAGTATAGGGATATCTATCTGGATCGCCAATATCCGACGCGCCAGGCAACTGCAGGAATTATCAAGACGCTACTGCGGACAGGCTACTTGGACGTCAAAAAGAAAACAAGAAAGAAGGCTGCAACTAACAGAGAACACGAAGCAACTGTTCTGACTACGACGATAATGAATCACAACAGTGGTACGAGACATATTTCCAAGGAATCAGCCAGACTAGTGTAATTCGCATCCTTTGTTGACATAATTTCCATCCCTATCATCTCTCATTACATCAGGCACTCGACCACCGTGATTTCGAATGTCGTACAGAATTCTGTCGGTTTTTCCTTCAGCAACTGAAAGACGACCCTACGTTTTTCGAGCGTGTGCTCTTTACGGATGAAGCAACGTTTACTAGCCACGCCGATGTAAAGTTGCCTAACATGCACTACTCGGCAGCCAAATATCCACACTGGCTTCGTCAGGTGAAACATCAACGGCTGTGGAGCGTAAATGTGTGGTACGGCATCATGGGAGATTACATTGTGCGACCTTGCTTCATCTCAAGCACTCTAAATGGACATTCATACGCACACTTTCTGACGAACATGCCACCGATTCTTCTAGAACAGGCATCACTGGATATTCGACAGCGTACGTGGCTGCAACATGACAATTGTCCAGCTCACTTGTCCGGTGTTGCAACACAAACACAGAATGATAACTTTCCTGGACATTGGATAGGTCGAAATTCTGTTGTCAAATGGTCTGTGTGGTCCCCCTGTTTGGCCCCTCTCGATTTCTTTCTTTGGGGAGCCCACAATCTATGACGAAGCCCCAATGGCCCAAGATGATATGCGCCATCAAATCACCAGTGCACGCTCTATCATATCATCCACTATTCATCGATCTTTCGTTGCAGATGTGCCAGTCAGTCCATGGTCAGTAGCCTGAACAAATGCTGCAGTAAAAGGCAAAGTTATTTTTTTGGGAGATAAAATTTATTTTACATGATTCGAGTGGTTGCCAAATCCTTGTTAGTAAATCGTCCTTTTAATTTATGTGTGTACCAAATTGCATTGCAGTATCAAATAAATCGACAGCATGTATTGTGCATAGCTGGTAACACTGGCATTACGGGCTTACATTCAGCATGAAACAATGTTTTATTAAGAAGAATATTTATTTTGAGGTGTACAGGTAATCATCAAAGTATTTTTAATAAAATGTTTGGTTCAATGAATGTATTCCATGTGAAATAATATAGAGCAGGGTAGGTACAGACAGATATCTGACAGCATGTATTTTACCTCTAAGAAGCACGCAGCCATGCACAGGAAAAGAGAGGTAAGATATTCCTTGTAAAATTTAGACATTTAATACAGTTGTTGCTTTCTGCAGCATGTAAGACTGTTTTTTAAGAATGAACAGTTGATTTTTCTGTTTCAGCTCACATAAATCTGGGACGATACACAAATGTGAAATAATTTTCTATGCCCTTTGTGATACGCTAGAGTCTAGCCTATGTCGCATTGCCATACACAACTATCGTAGGTGAACCTACATCTAGATCGTAATTTGGTTCAAGGGGAAACAAAGCTTTATTCTTGAAGTTCAGACCTATCTTATGGTATACAACTGTGCAACCTGGTCCCAGACCCCTGCTTGGTAGTGTTTGTACCGTAAATGCCATTCCTGATCATTGTGCTCTCACATTCTAGGACATTTCTGAATTTTTTTTTACGACAGGTTTCAACATCAACCTTTCAAGTGCTTTATCACTGTAATCATCTTCGAAAGAGCTACCGAATGCAGTTATAAAAAGTATGTGGTTCCATTTAAAGAAACGTATTCACTTCAGTATATCAGTTGAGATCAGTGCTAACAACATTAACCAAACAAAAACATACATGCCCCACTTTTCGAAAGTGTATCGGTCACAATATAAAAGGGGTATTACCTCTTACGTGACTCACCCTTTATACGCTAGCCATAAAATACGTATACATTACCTCCAATTGATTTCATAATCGTGTAAAAACTGAAATGAAATACCAACAGAAGAGTATTAGAACTATGATTTGTCGTGAACGTCTGTTTTTGTTTTCCTATGTACAAATACGCCTTGTAATTAAAATCATAATAAAAACATTTGGTCAATGACTTTTGCTAAAGAGGGCAAATGGAAATGAACTCTATACTGTACATATATACCTTTTGCTGTAAAACAAATGATTTGGTATTTCATTTCTTCTCTGTAGTGTCTTTTTTTGTCTTTCCATTGCAGAGTTTTTGTTTCTACTTACTGTATCTTTTGATTAAATATATTTTTTTTATATCTTTAACTGGAATTTAATTATAGTATCAGGACTGATATATCCCACGATAATAACCATAACTTTCTATGGATATTTGTATCTTTCTTTTCAGATTATTTAAAGAAAGGATTGGAGACGAATTCTCTCATTTCCTATTCAATATTGCTAAGCAGAACCACCCTGAGATCGAGTTGCCGATCATTCCTTTTCATTCATTATGTATATTTTTCACATAAGAAGTTTGGTGAGTCAATTTTCTTCAAGCAATGACGTCAGCAGTCGCTTCATTGTCTTGATATTAACAGGTGATAACCTGATAATTATGTGGATAACTAATTTACATCTTTTGACAGTAACCCTTAATTTCAATCATCTATGTTTTTTGCTCACGTTTGCCATCTCTGAACGTCTCTCTGGCACATCACATAATTGCATAATAATCAGTATTTTTATATACCATAATATACAGGGAAAAGTTTTCATAATAGTAATATCCCAGACCTTTCTCTTGTACCATAAATTACAGAGGGAAAGTTTCATGCTCAAAGCAAGACTTTTGCAACAGAGGTAATTTAATTTAACATATGACCATCTTCCTCCCCATGAACCATGGACCTTGCCGTTGGTGGGGAGGCTTGCGTGCCTCAGCGACACAGATAGCCGTACCGTAGGTACAACCACAACGGAGGGGTATCTGTTGAGAGGCCAGACAAACGTGTGGTTCCTGAAGAGGGGCAGCAGCCTTTTCAGTAGTTGCAAGGGCAACAGTCTGGATGATTGACTGATCTGGCCTTGTAACAATAACCAAAACGGCCTTGCTGTGCTGGTACTGCGAACGGCTGAAAGCAAGGGAAACTACGGCCGTAATTTTTCCCGAGGGCATGCAGCTTTACTGTATGATTAAATGATGATGGCATCCTCTTGGGTAAAATATTCCGGAGGTCAAATAGTCCCCCATTCGGATCTCCGGGCGGGGACTACTCAAGAGGATGTCGTTATCAGGAGAAAGAAAACTGGCGTTCTACGGATCGGAGTGTGGAATGTCAGATCCCTTAATCGGGCAGGTAGGTTAGAAAATTTAAAAAGGGAAATGGATAGGTTAAAGTTAGATATAGTGGGAATTAGTGAAGTTCGGTGGCAGGAGGAACAAGACTTCTGGTCAGGTGACTGCAGGGTTATAAACACAAAGTCAAATAGGGGTAATGCAGGAGTAGGTTTAATAATGAATAGGAAAATAGGAATGCGGGTAAGCTACTACAAACAGCATAGTGAATGCATTATTGTGGCCAAGATAGATACGAAGCCCACACCTACTACAGTAGTACAAGTTTATATGCCAACTAGCTCTGCAGATGACGAAGAAATTGAAGAAATGTATGATGAAATAAAAGAAATTATTCAGATAGTGAAGGGAGACGAAAATTTAATAGTCATGGGTGACTGGAATTCGAGTGTAGGAAAAGGGAGAGAAGGAAACGTAGTAGGTGAATATGGATTGGGGCTAAGAAATGAAAGAGGAAGCCGCCTGGTAGAATTTTGCACAGAGCACAACTTAATCATAGCTAACACTTGGTTTAAGAATCATGATAGAAGGTTGTATACATGGAAGAAGCCTGGAGATACTAAAAGGTATCAGATAGATTATATAATGGTAAGACAGAGATTTAGGAACCAGGTTTTAAATTGTAAGACATTTCCAGGGGCAGGTGTGGACTCAGACCACGATCTATTGGTTATGACCTGTAGATTAAAACTGAAGAAACTGCAAAAAGGTGGGAATTTAAGAAGATGGGACCTGGATAAACTGAAAGAACCAGAGGTTGTACAGAGTTTCAGGGAGAGCATAAGGGAACAATTGACAGGAATGGGGGAAAGAAATACAGTACAAGAAGAATGGGTAGCTTTGAGGGATGAAGTAGTGAAGGCAGCAGAGGATCAAGTAGGTAAAAAGACGAGGGCTAGTAGAAATCCTTGGGTAACAGAAGAAATATTTAATTTAATTGATGAAAGGAGAAAATATAAAAATGCAGTAAATGAAGCAGGCAAAAAAGAATACAAACGTCTCAAAAATGAGATCGACAGGAAGTGCAAAATGGCTAAGCAGGGATGGCTAGAGGACAAATGTAAGGATGTAGAGTCTTATCTCACTAGGGGTAAGGTAGATACTGCCTACAGGAAAATTAAAGAGACCTTTGGAGATAAGAGAACCACTTGTATGAACATCAAGAGCTCAGATGGAAACCCAGTTCTAAACAAAGAAGGGAAAGCAGAAAGTTGGAAGGAGTATACAGAGGGTCTATACAAGGGCGATGCACTGGAGGACAATATTATGGAAATGGAAGAGGATGTAGATGAAGATGAAATGGGAGATACGATACTGCGTGAAGAGTTTGACAGAGCACTGAAAGACCTGAGTCAAAACAAGGCCCCGGAGTAGACAACATTCCATTGGAACTACTGACGGCCTTGGGAGAGCCAGTCCTGACAAAACTCTACCATCTGGTGAGCAAGATGTATGAAACTGGCGAAACACCCTCAGACTTCAAGAAGAATATAATAATTCCAATCCCAAAGAAAGCAGGTGTTGACAGATGTGAAAATTACCGGACAATCAGCTTAATAAGCCACAGCTGCAAAGTACTAACACGAATTCTTTACAGACGAATGGAAAAACTAGTAGAAGCCGACCTCGGGGAAGATCAGTTTGGATTCCGTAGAAATACTGTTATACGTGAGGCAATACTGACCTTACGACTAATCTTAGAAGAAAGATTAAGGAAAGGCAAACCTACGTTTCTAGCATTTGTAGACTTAGAGAAAGCTTTTGACAATGTTAACTGGAATACTCTATTTCAAATTCTAAAGGTGGCAGGGTAAAATAGAGGGAGCGAAAGGCTATATACAATTTGTACAGAAACCAGATGGCAGTTATAAGAGTCGAGGGACATGAAAGGGAAGCAGTGGTTGGGAAGGGAGTAAGACAGGGTTGTAGCCTCTCCCTGATGTTATTCAATCTGTATATTGAGCAAGCAGTAAAGGAAACAAAAGAAAAATTCAGAGTAGGTATTAAAATCCATGGAGAAGAAATAAAAACTTTGAGGTTCGCCGATGACATTGTAATTCTGTCAGAGACAGCAAAGGACTTGGAAGAGCAGTTGAACGGAATGGATGGTGTCTTGAAGGGAGGATATAAGATGAACATCAACAAAAGCAAAACGAGGATAATGGAATGTAGTCGAATTAAGTCGGGTGATGCTGAGGGAACTAGATTAGAAAATGAGACACTTAAAGTAGTAAAGGAGTTTTGCTATTGGGGAGCAAAATAACTAATGATGGTCGAAGTAGAGAGGATATTAAATGTAGACTGGCAATGGCAAGGAAAGCGTTTCTGAAGAAGAGAAATTTGTTAACATCGAGTATAGATTTAAGTGTCAGGAAGTCATTTCTGAAAGTATTTGTATGGAGTGTAGCCATGTATGGAAGTGAAACATGGACGGTAAATAGTTTGGACAAGAAGAGAATAGAAGCTTTTGAAATGTGGTGCTACAGAAGAATGCTGAAGATTAGATGGGTAGATCACGTAACTAATGAGGAAGTATTGAATAGGATTGGGGAGAAGAGAAGTTTGTGGCACAACTTGACCAGAAGAAGGGATCGGTTGGTAGGACATGTTCTGAGGCATCAAGGGATCACCAATTTAGTATTGGAGGGCAGCGTGGAGGGTAAAAATCGTAGGGGGAGACCAAGAGATGAATACACTAAGCAGATTCAGAAGGATGTAGGTTGCAGTAGGTACTGGGAGATGAAGAAGCTTGCACAGGATAGAGTAGCATGGAGAAATGCATCAAACCAGTCTCAGGACTGAAGACCACAATAACAACAACATGACCGTCTTTGAGCGACAGCTTTTAGAATACTTTTCATCCTTTCTCTCTCTGCACCTATGAGAGCATAGAATTGTTTATCCTGATTTATGTGAACTCATCAGTTGTAGTCACATAAACACAGACGATTCCATTGTTAAGATCACAGCCGGTTACTGCATTTGCTCTTTTCATGCTAAATGTTGTTGAAGTACGATTAGTGTTGCGTCTTCTATCTGTGTACTCCTTTGAAGCATATGACACAGGATACCTTCACGTCAGTAAGCTTCAGTCTAAGGACCATCACCATTTTCTCTTTATCAATGTTGTGCGTATTTGAACACCACAGATAACAAATTCCAAATCAACTATGCCTAACTCATTGTTAAATGATGCAGACGATTATTTAGATTAGTCGCTTTCATGTATGACATTGCATTTTCTTTTTGTACATGATATCTCACCATTAGTTGTATTTCATTAGTACCTTTCTGGCAAATTTATTAATTTGACATGCAATTACAGTTCTGGAAGAATGGCTTACAATGCTGGTGGCTTCTTCGAAGACAGAGAGGGCTCCAAAATTATCAGAGTTGACGTCTTCATAGCTCACGCCTCGTCTTTTAATCACCTGCAAGATATGAAATGCACCATTGTCAATGTTCTAAAATTCTTTGAAAGGCATTACATTGTAATAGCTCAGTTTAACAACACCAGCCTGGAATGGGAAAACATCAAACTGGAAAACAAACAAACAGCACATGTAGCGGAGGCACACAAACAAATGTCCTCTATTCGGTTACACATTCTGGAATTGATGCACTCTACAGAAAGACAACCTCTACCTGACTGGGTACATGGCTGAGGATGTGGTAAGTATAGCACCCCTGGTCAAAGTTCGAGAAACTGTTGCAAAACATCTGCAGAAGTTAGTGATGTCTTGAGTGTGAAAAGAAGACACAAGAATAAGGAAGTAAAACTATATCTTTACAACGTCGAACTAGAAGTCAAAATAGCCTCCCTCTGTTCAGAGTTGCAGAAAATGAGGTGGAACGCAAAGACAACTTCGTCGAGCAGTTTGCGCATAAAAAACAATCTGGTTGGTCCGTAAGTTCGTAGCATTTTTCCATTACATTAATAAACACAACAGAAGCATGTAGCAGATATTTTAATAATACTCTTTACAACGGTGTGCCACCAATGGGGTAATTTTTCGAGTCTGCGACTGTATAGGTGAAGAATTCATGGAACCATGTTTAGAGCATTTTCACCCAGAAAGGCAGTTCCTTGAATGTTCTTCGGTAGAGATGACAAAAGGTGAAAATTTGTGCCCGCAGGATCAGGTGAATAAGAGAGATGCAGCTTCCCAATCCAACTCGTGTATAGTGTTTTTTTCAGTTTAGCAGGATCCAGGTGGACGTTATCGTAGAGTATCATCTCTTCACACAGTCTTCTTGGTCTTCGTTCTTGGAACGCTTATGCAAGACATATGAGTTGTTGAGAATAAATGTCAGCACTGATGGTTACATTCACAGCAGCAATTCATAGTACACCATATCGTCGCTGTTCCACCAGATGTGTAACACTGTCTTTTCTTGATGTGTGCAGGTCTCTGTACAAAGAGCTGCTGCTTTGTTTGGGCTCAATCATTCCTTTCTTTTCCTTACGTGAGCATAAAGACACCATTTCACATAATCAGTAATGATATAGGATAGGGAATGATCAGTGTTGTTCACAAGCCAATTGATGGCAAGCAAACAGAAATGTACATATGGCCATGTACTGAAAAACGTAAATTTTTTTCCTTCCACATTTTTTTTTTTTTTTGTGGAGAAACACTCGTGAAAAAATACACAAGGAGTATTTCTAATGTGTCACGAGAATAAAGAAATGAATAAAATAAACCCTACGAATACATATAATGCACAAAATCCACTACTATCATGTTAGTGAGCGAGACAGGAATAGGTCAACTTATGATGTTATCAGTGTTAGCAGATGACACAATCATCCACCATTTCATCTCACCCCCTGCCATCTACCAACACACACACCGCTTTTATCATAGCTTTAATGGAAACACTAACGTTGAGGTCCTAGTCCACTCTGTCACTTTCCGCTGACTGCCTGCGTAAACGTCTCGAATCACGGCCGCCTGTATTACAGGCGGCCGTGCTCGAATTGATATCGGATGTTACGTTGTTCCATTCAGTCAAGGATGAATCGATATTACGGTTTTCACACTACTGAGGTGTGAGAGAACTCTTGTCTAAATATATCAAGATACCTCCACTTATTAGCTCGATAACGCATAAGCATACAAACATTTCAAACAATATTTAAAAGAAAATAGTTATCCTTTTTAAATTATTCATTGTATTTCGTTGTCTTTTTGAGCATTAAATAGCGTTGAAAACGCGTGTACATTTTCCTGTAAGAGCGCTGGCGTTTCACTGCAAAAGAAGCTTTTTAATGAAAACTTTTTCATCTATTTATTTTCATATTTATGTATAACGTTGACTTTTTCTTTGTCCATGTATTTTAAAATCTAAATCGAATTTCACTTGCAGATATTTAGCCAAAGGCAAGAGGCTAAATATCTGCAAGTGGAATACGATTTAGACGATAGGAAAAATATTCAATCCATAAGCAACCTTCGGAAGGTGTTTTGTAAACAAAGCAAACAATGGAATAATGCTTAAGAAGACGCAATAGCTTAAAATCCAGTACTATAACAAGAGTGAGCGCGGCGAAAATTGCTTAAACTTCATTACTTCAATGCGGAATGTTTTGACATCCAGTTCATTGTGTTACTGTCTGTGATCGAGTTGCGAGGTGCACAGAATGTATCGATCTTGCATCGACGCGTTTGTGGTGGTTGCCTGGTTGGTGTTTTTGTATTTGTTGATTTTGTAGGCAATACATTGTAGATTGTTTGTAACGTAATGTATTTGTCATTTGGCTGTATGATATTTATCGTGCCACTTGTCAAATAAAATGATTATAAAAACTGTTTCATTCCGTTCCCAATTAGTGTAAGTTGTTTATAATCGCAGGTTATGTGATTCCCAGAGTTACGTCGTAAAGTTATTGATAAAGTTGGGCGGTGGCCGCAGAGGTGAGAGGAGTGCATTGTTGACGATCGGCGTTTGCTATACACAATTTTAACGACTTATACATAATATGCAAAGATGCTGTCATTGTTCGTGATGTAGTTACTTGAAATTGTAGTGTGGTGCAAGTATTTTTGTTGTATTTCCAGTTATTCATACGGTTATTAACGACGACTAATGCTTCAACAATATGTTGGTTTTCATCTCTCAGGTTTTATCGGCGAGAGTACTTCGGAGCGCGCTGCTGAGTTGTTGTTTCCATTTTCGTTCGCGGTTATGTTTGGAGTAACTAAGAGGTAATTGTGAAGTTTGATGCATTTCTTAAAGCACTCGCGTTTTGTGGTCTAGCAGATTGCATTAACGCACTTAACCAATACACCTACAGAATAAAATATTTTGCCCCCACAGAAGTAGAAATTAAAGATGTCACACTAATTGATATTATTCAGATACACAGTAGAGATTGTAATTATATTGTTTACGATTGTACATTTTATCGTGTTTTACGTAAGGGATGATTTATTACTTACCTGTACGCCTTGTTTATTGACTTTAACTCGAGTACACCAAAAGGTGGGGGTGTTACATTGCTTCTAAACCATCGTACGGTACATTTAATTCAATGGTAGTCATTATGAGAGGTTAAGCATTAGTTCGTAGTAATAATTCGATGTCAACTATTATGTTAATATATCTAATTCATTACAAAAAAATCTGTTTCATAACTGTAAGCGTAAGTTTTACGAGAGTTTAGTTAGCTAAAGATATAAATTTTGGAAGACCTGCATTCAGTCCTCCATTCAGAAATCTAGGTAAACCTGTCTAAGTTCTAATGATGAATGGTTCATTTGGAAAGGACATATGTAATGCCCGTCACCCATCCTGCCCTCCCCTCCTTCAGTCTCAAATACAATACTGTGTTCTGTTACAAAGACCCTGTTGTTGGCGGGTCACCACTTCCAAATTTTCCTTCCATTCGACCAGAAGTGTTATAGTCTAGAAATCTAAAGAGTTCCTGATAATCATTACATTCATTTTGAGCCTAATAGTTTGTGTGTGTTTGATAGCTTAAGTTAAATACAGAAATAAAATGAGTATTTCTAAGCTTTTATATGAAGTTTTCACAAATACCAATTTGTTCGTTTTTGCTGGAGGCAACACATTATACAATATCTGTTGTCGAATATTAGGAGAAAGTCTGGCACTTCAGGGGCGTTGGTGAGGGTGAGGGACTGGAAGGTCTGCTCCTCCTTTTACATGACATGACTGCTGTGTTTTATCTACATCTTCATACTAATCATTTATGTAGCTTTACTGGATTACTTGAAGTTTTCAGTATTGCTCTGCCAACTCACAACCAACCAAACTAGCAGATTATTAACCTGTGGCTGTGCTACACATCGGTCTGTCACCACAACCTTCATTCCAAAAACTAATGCCGATGCAAAAAGAAATATTGTCAGAGCTCTGGTCTCTATGTTTGCTCACGTATAATGTTGCATGCAACATTACTGTTACTTTATGGGATAAAGCCATCATCTAGTATCGGTAGGTGCAGTTGCCCCACTTTCTCAGAGATCACTCCAGCTATCTATATACTGCGAAGGTTAAAAATGTGCTTAATATGGGTTTTAGAACTAATCAAAATTTACATTATCTATGACAAATATTGTGGTAAATTGTAAGAATGACTCGCAAGACCCTGTTTGCTTTGTTTTTGAATGTTTTGGGGTTTTCACTTTTGCTGCCTGATGTAAATGGCAACCTGCCATAGGTATTTGCACCATATTGAAATTATGTGTCTATCTGTTGTTTTTAATTTTACATTTCATCCTAAATTCACTGATATTAACTGCAAATACCACGAGGTAGTATATGGCTTTCGCTCCTAAGCTTAGTATTCCCATATCCCTGAAGAGGTTTTTCTGAGATATTTTTACAGCATGCCCCCCCTCCCCCTAGACAATTATATGAATAATGGCATCAGGTGATTTTTTGCAGAGTATGCTAACAGTCTCATCTGCAGATCAGCACAGTGGGGAAAAGTGCCTACTTCCAAAGCAGGCAGAACAGTTTCTTTTGGTTAACATCAGCAAGCTGATGTCTCTTCAAAATGTAGTCCATCTGAAAACCTTTGAACTTCACATATTTAGCCTCATTTCTTGTGTGCCCAGTGGTCTCTACTTCTGGTATTTATAAAACATTTATCTTTCTGTGGACTTGTATATTTGCATATCAAAAGAAAAATTTCCTTGAGAAAACTATGAAATTATGAGGCAGAATTTGTAGCCAGGTCTTACTGTCAGAATTAATATCAGGGACTGTCAATACACACACACACACACACACACACACACACAAGTACATACATTGTCCTAACTTTTGAAAGTAATAGTTCCTTCATCAGGGAAAAGTGAGGGAAAGATAGGGAAAGAGAAGAAGGGCTGGTCACTTGGACCCCTGAAAAAAGAAGGATTGAGATTTGAGACCTTCGATGGCACCCACCTCCAAAAGGGCCAGTTGTCTACCATAGGTGGGAAGTTACAGTGCGCCTGTTCTTCGATATTCAGGGGTTGTTGACATTGGAATGGATGCCTGTCTAGACTGCAATCAACATTTAACATGATTGCGCCACTTTACAGATCATTCAAAAAGTTATTAAGAGTAACTGGTCATGAAAATTATGATTAGGAATAGTTTTGTGTAATGATAATGCAGGGCTGCACATTGTCAAGTGTAATGCAAGACACTGCATTTTTCCATAGGAAAGTACTGGATTGCCTTCCTTACAGAATAGTCTAACTTGTTGTGACTCATATGTGTTTGGTTCCTTAAAAAGGACCTGAAGATCAGTGCTTAATCTGTGATCAAGTTGTGCCTGAGACAATGGACGAATGGCTCCATCATTAGTCTAAAACTGTCACTGCATTGGGTCAGTTGCGTGAACAGTGGGGCTGATTTGTGTGTCTTCCCTTATTGTTATAGTTCTCAATTGCTGTGTAGTTCATTTCACAAGTAACTATCTGAAATCTTCGAAACACCGACATATGTTTTACTTGTACAATCCTTAGGAGGAAATGCAGGTAGAGATGTAGGTGTTATTGACTGAAGTCTTCACAGAAGAATGTAACACAAGGGAAAGCTTCCATCTGCATTTGAGCATCACTGCACATTAATAGGTATTTGTTATAGTGGAGGTGGTTGACAGGGGTGAAAGAAGTTGAAGTATCAGAAGAAACATCATTGGTATTGAACCACAGACCTTTTGATTTGTGCTCTGACAGATACTCACAGAGAGAATTACTGTGTATATACACAATATGACAGATGCTGTGAGAACCAGTTGTTGTGGTGGGGGATCGAAGGAGGACAAAACTATTTCAGTATTGGAAATGTACAACAAGTGTTACAGCTTATATGGACATGGACTTCAAAAAGCTAATCTTTTTGTAGTATTTTAGAAATACTTGTATTATAATTGATACAGGACATTGTCAAAATAAATAAAATTTTTAAAAATGAAGATTTAAGTGATGAAGATAAAGCTATGGTTATTGCTGGAAGTGGTCCAATGAGAATGAAGTTGATTGCTTGACCATTTCTAAATATTTTAAATTTTTTATATGTGATTACCCTATAGTTGAGAAGTTCAAAACAGTTTTTAAAAGAATTGTACCTTTCACACTTATGGAATGATGGCCATTTTCGTTTGTAAGCACGCAATGCTGTTTCAGTTTAGAGACGTTAGTAAAAATATGAATATCTCTGCACTGGGTTAAGTTGCAACATTGCAATTGACATGATCATTTTTAGAAAAGTGTCCTCTACAATATTGTCTATTGCACATACTACCCTAAATTCAAAAATAACCCATCAAAATGACCCCCAAAGTTTAGTATCCAAATTTTCAAAAATCCACTTTTTAGGCCCAAAAATAACAAACAAGGAGTGATTTATGAGAGTCTGTTCTTTCCTATAGTTAGATATCATACACTACTAGCCTAATATAAAAATATGATTTTTGCACAATTTGTACACCTATATGATAGCAACGTACTGTAAAAATTTCAACACTGATATCTGACTGTGAACAAAGATATGAATTTATGAAAATGAGGAGATAATTCACATTACTCTACAAGTAATCTTATGGCTGTTGCCTATTCATGTTTGCCTTGGGAAACTTTTCTTTTATGTAATTTATTACATACTTTTGAAACACAGTGTGGGTTTGGGCCTCATAGAGGTTGTCTGGACCAGATCTTTAGCTTACAGCAAATAATGGAGAAGTGTTATGAGTGGAACAGGGAATTGTATTTATGCTTTATAGATCTAGAAAAGGCATATGACCGGGTTCCTAGGAGGAAGTTATTGTCTGTTCTACAAGATTATGGAATAGGAGGCAAACTTTTGCAAGCAATTAAAGGTCTTTACATGGATAGTCAGGCAGCAGTTAGAGTTGACGGTAAATTGAGTTCATGGTTCAGAGTAGTTTCAGGGGTAAGACAAGGCTGCAACATGTCTCCACTGTTGTTCATATTATTTATGGATCATATGTTGAAAACAATAGACTGGCTGAGTGAGATTAAGATATGTGAACACAAAATAAGCAGTCTCGCATATGCGGATGACTTAGTTGTGATGGCAGATTCGATTGAAAGTTTGCAAAGTAATATTTCAGAGCTAGATCAGAAATGTAAGGACTATGGTATGAAGATTAGCATCTCCAAAACGAAAGTAATCTCAGTGGGAAAGAAATATAAACGGATTGAGTGCCAAATAGGAGGAACAAAGTTAGAACAGGTGGACGGTTTCAAGTACTTGGGATGCATATTCTCACAGGATGGCAACATAGTGAAAGAACTTGAAGCGAGGTGTAGCAAAGCTAATGCAGTGAGCGCTCAGCTACGATCTACTCTCTTCTGCAAGAAGGAAGTCAGTACCAAGACTGAGTTATCTGTGCACCGTTCAATCTTTCGACCAACTTTGTTGTATGGGAGCGAAAGCTGGGTGGATTCAGGTTACCTTATCAACAAGGTTGAGGTTACGGATATGAAAGTAGCTAGGATGATTGCAGGTACTAGTAGATGGGAACAATGGCAGGAGGGTGTCCACAATGAGGAAATCAAAGAAAAACTGGGAATGAATTCTATAGATGTAGCAGTCAGGGCGAACAGGCTTAGATGGCGGGGTCATGTTACACGCATGGGAGAAGCAAGGTTACCCAAGAGACTCATGGATTCAGCAGTAGAGGGTAGGAGGAGTCGGGGCAGACCGAGGAGAAGGTACCTGGATTCGGTTAAGAATGATTTTGAAGTAATAGGTTTAACATCAGAAGAGGCACCAATGTTAGCACTGAATAGGGGATCATGGAGGAACTGTATAAGGGGGGCTATGCTCTAGACTGAACGCTGAAAGGCATAATCAGTCTTAAATGATGATGATGATGATTTTGGAACACGTGTACAGCCAAAGTTTTGTGCTCCAAGTAGCCACTTAAGAATGCAAATGGAAGAACTGCAAACTTCATCTTATTTTTAAAGTAGAGAATAAATGGATGCACTGTTGCCTGCTCGTTGACCCAGTGGTACCCTTGTATTGTATCCTGAATCACAAATGTAAAATTTTCTGCTAAATCAGCTAGCACACTATGCATTCAGTTTCATGAATTTGTATCTCCCCCCCCACACACACACACACTTTTTTTCTTTTTTCCAAAACTTACTTTGGATTTTAGAAATATAGTGGTGACATTTTAGTGTTTGTAAGTTATCAATTAAAGATTCCAATTACTTTTCCTGAGATTTTACCACTGTTATCACTTCTACCCTGTCAGTTATGACCCACTGTTTGAAGGTAATACTGTCTGGCATTTCCTCATCATATTTGTGAAACAATTCAGTAACGGTTCCCTTACCAGGGCATTTATTACACAAACTCATCATGCAGTCATAACTTTAGTGACACAGACCATGAAATCTAGTGATTCTTTGTAGTTAAGATCACTGAGTTTTGACCTTCCAATTCTGCATTCAGGATGAGAGTTTTTGAAATCTACACAAAGTTCATTTAAATATGACAGCTCTAGTCATTTCTGCTTTGTTACTCCATTTATAACAACTCTTTTGCTATCTTTGCAACTTTGGCACATTCTATCAAAAAACTGCTGGATCTTTTTAATTGTTTCTTCATTTATACCTACTCCTTTCTTCTTTCCTAAAACGAGAAACATTGAATTCGTGAACTTTTTTTTTTTTTTTTTTTTTTTTTTTTTTTTTTTTTTTTTTTTTTTTTTTTTTTTTCTTTCTTCTCTTGACCATGAGTCAGGGAGCAAACTTAAAATTTTACCTTTTTCCTCTTTAGATATCTCTGAACATTTAATTTTTAATTTCTCTATTAAGCTCAAATATTCGGTGTCAGGTGATGCTGGTGGTAGGTTTTCTTCTTCTTCTTTAGAAATAATGTTGGTATCTGCATTAGTAAAGCATGATTCCAAGTCTCTAATTTTGTCTGAAATTTGTTGTACCTTATTTTCAATAGCTGCTTTTCTTTTTCTGCTACTTAATTTTGTTATTTTTGAGGCAGGAGATATGTCTAACTTAGAACAAGCAAAATCCAATATGCTAACAGCTTCTTCATTAGGAATATAAATGTCATTAACAAGGTTACATGATTCTGGTTCTGGATTCACAACATATATTTTTGATTAACAATTTGGGCACAGGAAATTTCCAGGAATCACATTACGTTTCACTTGGGAAGCTGTTTCACTCTCACATAACAAGGACAGATGTTCAAGTTTTATTTCCCTCAAACCTTTAGTAATAGGCTTTTTATGAACTTTTAAGTGGATCACAGCACTTTCTTCCAAAAATGTCACTGTTCTTCAGAATATATTTCTTTTCATGATACTCACACTGATGTTACAGAAGAACTTACTCGAAATTTAAACAAAGTTTGTCTAACTTCATCAATTCATTGACATTTTTCAAGTTTTTTGAAACTGAACCGTAAACTGTTTTGTGACACACTTCACGTGCTATCTGTACAACAGAGCACTGTTCATCCATGGTATTGCATTCCAGTTAATCTCTAAAAATTCATTACAAATTACACATAGAGCAAAGCACGTAACACATTCTACACTCTCGAAGTATATACATCCACTCTGACAGAGGTTTCAGAAAAGACTGACTACAACAATGCCACACGCAGCACTAATGCACTTCTTTATTGACAATAAACCTAAACGTAAATGGGCATATTTATTGCCTTAGAACAAAAGAGCAAGCTCCTATTGTTTAATATTTCATTATTAAAAATAAATAAACTAAATGAATATTGGGTGATAACGTTAAATAAATATATGTACTATTAAATTTTATTACAGTGAAACAATAAACCATTTAAATAGTAACTGCCATAAGATCAGTTGTAGAGTAATGAGAGTTATTTCTTCATTTTCAAAAATTCATATCTTTGTTCACAGTCAGACATCAATGTTAAAATTTTTACAGTATGCTGCTATCATATAGATGTACAAACTGTGCAAAAATCATATTTTTATATTCAGTTCCACCTGGGATAATTAACCCCAAACTTTACAAATATGAAAATTTTCAAATTTCAAAAATTCATAAAAAATTAAGGAAACATTTGTAAGTGTTCTTGCTCTATATGAGGCTAGTAATGTATGATATCTAACTATAGGAAAAAATAGACTCTCATAAATCACTCCTTGTTTGTTGTTTTTGGGCCTAAAAAGAGGATTTTTGAAAATTTGGGTACCATACATTGGAGGTCATTTTGACTGGTTATTTTTTAATTTAACGTATTGTATGTAATAGACATTGTTGTAGAGGACACTTTTCTAAAAACAGTCATGTCAATTGCAATGTTGCAACTTAACCCAGTGCAGAGATATTAAAATTTTCGCTAATGTCTCCAGACTGAAAAATCATCACGCACCTACAAATAAAAATGGCCACCATCCAGTAAAGGTGCAAGATAAAGTATTTTCAAAATCTATTCTGAACTTCTCAAATATAGGACAATAACATATAAAAAAAATTAAAATATTTAAAAATGTCAAGCAACCATCACTGGACCACTTCATATTGAATGACCCAGAAGTATACATGGTTGGAGAGAATAGTAGGGTGATGTATGCTGACTGTTAGCTTGTGGGATAGTGAAGTACATAGCTAAATAAAAGTGCTTTAGCATTACAGTCACTGATAACTGAAAATATAAATATTGACTTCACCCTAACTTTATAAGAATACGATACATGAAGTAGGTTATGAGGAAGAAGTATCTGAAGAAATTATGACTTGAAGAAGATATGTACAGACAGAAACTATTGAAATATTTTTTGGTAGTGTTGTCTGTTTTGTATTATTATTACACTGCTGCAAACGTCTTGTTTTTCAGTCCTGGTCTTGTGGGTGTATGTTGTATTGACAAGCAATACCTTTGTAACTTCTGTTCATAGTGTATTTTCCATAACCCAACAGCATCTTGTGATGTTTCAGTGATTCACAGTCAAGTATAGCTAACACTCAGTGCGATTCTTCAGTCAGTCGTAGTACTGATTTCATCGATTTTTCTTTGTGTTATGGCAATTTGGCACTTGCATAAAACACAACACACGAACATATGATATGGGGCAAATTGCAGTTCTTAACCAGTGATGGAGTTCATAGTCAGCCTGCTTCTTAAGATGCAGATGCAAAGGTTGTGTTTTAAAGTTTTATTTTTGTAGTATTACTATAGCTCTTGGTAGCAGAGTCCCTGGAGCACATGTAAAAGGTTGTTATTTTTTCCATCAGATTATGTACCCAGTAAACTAGCTGTGTTTGTGGTGTCACATGACATCTTTTACTTGCTTACTTACTTAGTTACTACTCTTGTTTCCCTCAACACTGTTCTAGCTATCCAGATTGTGCCTAGTGGAAAAGAAGGTGTGAACATTGTGGATTATATTCAGAGGGCAATGTGAAAGGTTTGAGTGGCAAAAAGATTTTATTGATATGGATTTCTTCATCAAATTTAAATCAGTTGATAATCCTCTTGTAAAAATCATTTCCAAGGTGATTTTCGATGAATATGTATAACAAGAACATTCATTATATGCCTGCATACAGACGTGTATATTTACCATATACTAAGCTCCAGAATTTACATGTGTTTTAGCATAAACAATATTAACATAATCGTCTGCAGTCTTCATTGACGACTGTTGTAATGTATTATTCTGAGGTCCTTGGCACTCCATGTGATATTGGTAGTGCCATGCAGCACCTGGTGTGGTGTAGGGACATCTGCTGATAAACTCCAACCACCGCACACTTCCTGAGGAGTACCTTAAACAAATAACAAAATACAAAATAAATATTTGAATGAATACTGAATAATACACGTGTGTAGAGATGATGCATTTCTCTGGTGTTCGAACATTATAATCTTTGTAATAAAATTATCAACACACTTGCTCAATAACAGCCAGCGATGGTACAGCGATCTTTACATCTCTAGTGCTATTTTTGTTTCACAATGTCCCAGTTGTCTATACGGCTTAATTACATGATGTATGATGTATCAGAACATAAAAAGGGGAAGTGGAATTTGCATGTCCACAGTGTTAAATTGTACGTGCTGTAAGGGAGGACCTACATTTATTCTAATTGTACTACTGTCGCAAAGCTAAGTCTTTATTTTTGTTGTTATGCTGTAAGTTATTCTGTCAACACTAAAACCATAATATTTTATAAACTTTATTTATACTGAATAGAGCAGTTTATTTCTGTGTCAACACACTTCTCCAGAAAATTTTAAAATAGTGTCATCTGTAAAATTTTTACTAACCAGATGTTCAAAGTATCACATATTAAGTACACACACAACATATGTCTAAACACTGCAGAAAAAGTAATTCTCCCATCTTCTGTAGAAGCTGAGAGAAGGTACACTGTACGTGAAAAATGCTAACCACTCTGCTCCAAAATTTTAGTTTAAAAGTTGCAATTCAAATGCAACCTTACATCTCCTCACGGCACCACTTCTGAGATGTTGTGTGGCCATATTGGGTAAGTAATACTACATCATAGGAACTGCTTTTGGAGCCACAAACATTGTATTTGGGAGGCAGCACAGTATTACATTGTCGACACATTCTTCGGATATTGTATTCTCCTGTGAAGATAGTTCTGCAGGAGGTCTATATCAACCAAGTTCCTGCAGATTTATATAGTGTCATCATTTGCAGATCCTAGTTAATAAGCTGTGGCGAGGACTGCTGTTGTGGTCATCTTTATATATTTTTTAATTCCAGCCCCCTTAAAAAAGTTTCTGAACTTGAGTATGGGAGAGAATGAGAGGTTAGCAAAATTTCTTAACCATGGCGTGAATGCAGCTTTGTAACAGTTTTTATAATATTTAACTGACAATCTACAATTGGATGGCATTTCAAAGACAGCGATGTTTGCTGATGAGACAAATATTCTGATGAACAATGCAAAGACATCCATGGAATAGGTTTATAGCTGTTTCACAGCCAACAGCTTAAATTTTAGTCATACAGAAAGTCATATTATGTACAAATGAAAATTAATAATAGGTATGTGCATTATAGGTTAATGGTTACCTAGAAAATTATAGTATTTACGAAATTTTTAGTTATACAGATGTATAACAAATTGAATTGGTAGCAAGAGCACATCTAGAAATTAACTAAAAAACTTAGTTCTTTGTGCTTTACACATAGGAATTTTATCTCTTATTGTGCTATTCTGCAGAATGCGATTGCTAGTGTGCTTGCTCTACTTTCAGTCAGTCAGGACCGTGAAGGTAAGGTCAAAAAAGTATTTGTTTTACAGGGATTTTCAGATTCATACACTGAATTCCCAAAGCATTCACTCCATAATGGAAGTTCTAGATAATGAATTAAGAGTGAATTTAGGATGAACTGTGAAATTTGCTAAAATAGTACCAGTAAAAAGAATATATTCGTACAGAGTTTGTGCCTTTATCTAGGATTCAGAATAGAGTTTTATATTCTGGCACAATGTTTGCTGGCAACCTTCATGCAAGGAAAGGAAATCCCCAGATATCAATGCAGCCGTGACTTCAATTTATTAGAATATTTTGACTCAATGTTAAGAATAATGTTTGTACTAAATAGATTTTAGCTTATCCAATCTGTATACGAGGTCTGTTCAAAAAATTCCGGAACATTCGTAATTTGGCACCTATGGTGTGTTGAAGGAAAATGCAGTTGGCATCTGTGCACATAACTTCGTTTAATGTGTAACTGCTAGAAGTTTCATGGTTGTATGTCTGTTAGTTATTGTTCAATACTGTATTGAGTAGAACAATGTGTCACACAGTTTGCGAATTTTGAGATGGCGGAGTTAGAGGAGCAACGTGTCTGCATTAAATTTTATGTGAAACTCATGAAAACCTTTACAGAGACATGCCAAATGATGCAGGAAACCTACTGTGATGAGTGCTTAAGCTGTAATCGGTGTCAGGAATGATTCACATGGTTTAAAAGTGGCCGAACGGAAGTTAAAGATGACCCTTGTTGAGGACACACTGCGACATCTACCACCGACACACGTATCAGGAACATCAATGAAATTGTGCATGCCAATCGAAGACTGTCCGACAGATTGCAGAAGAATGTAACATTTCAGTTGGATCATGTCATGAAATCCTGACACAGCATCTTGGAATGCATAGTGTTGCCGACAAGTTCGTCCCATGGCTCAATGAGTCAAGACCAGGAAGACCTTCGCCTTCCAGTCTGTGAAGAACTTTTGGATCGCGCAAATGAGAACGAGATGTTCCTTAAGAGAATCATAACTAGTGATGAGACGTGTATCTACGGTTATGATGTTGAGACCAAGGGTCAGTCTTCACAATGGATTGGGGAAGGTTCTCCAAGACCAAAAAAACCTTGTCAGCTCAGGTCAAATGTCAAAGCCGTGCTGATAAGTTTCTTTGACTTTTGAGGTATTAGTTCATCATGAATTCATGCCACAGGGACAAATTATTAATTGATGGTACTATTGGGATGTGTTGCTGCACATGCGAGAAAATGTGAGAAGGAAATGGTGTGAAATGTGGCAAGAAAATTCATGGCTCTTGCATTGCAATAATGCACCCACACATTCATCCTTGTTGATGCAATCTCATCCTCCATACTTCCAGACCCCTGACTTTTTTTTTTTCCCTCCCAAAGTTGAAAACCCCATTGAAAGGACAAAGATTTGCAATGATAGATAAGATAAAAGAAAATTCGCAGATGGCACTTGCGCATTCCGTCAAGAGGCATACCAAGACTGCTTCCGGAAGTGGAAATGGTGTTGGGAGCAGTGTATCACTTGTAGAAGAGAGTATTTCGAAGAAGACAGAGCACAGTTAATAAAATGTAAGTGAAGAAAAATTTTGTGGACAGGTTTCCAGAAAGTTTTGAATAGACCTTGTATAGTTTGATAGCTTTTTCTGAAATTATTAAAGCTTAGTACAAAGTTGTAGATGGAAACAGAAACTGAGTATTGTTGGAGTCAGGTAGTGGTATCTTTCAAAGTAGTTGCTTTTCTATTAATACAGGATGTTCCAAAAAGATCTTTACAACTTTAATAATGTGTTTTTCAAAAGTGGGTATAAGTAGTAACATATAGTTTGCAGGATGATGATCACGCACACCTAAAATTTTAGTAGCCATTTAACGGAGTTCAATGTGTGTGCCACCTACGGCACACAGGATATCTAAGTGATATTTCAGTACTTCCCACATTCGGCCTAGCATGTCTTTATTAACATACATGCAGTTGCTGAGTTGCTGTTCTGGTGTGAGCACACAAGCTGTGCAGTGGGGTCTGGTAGAAAGCATCCTTCACAAAGCCGTGAAGAGATTTTGGGGATCAGGAAATTTCTCCTCCTCTGCCAATCCAGCAGTCTGCAAATGTGGTAAAGAGCGTTCTTAATGACTGAGGCCCAGAGGGGGAGGGGGGGGGGGGCATGCACCATCCTGCTGCAGGATGATGTCAGGTTGCATTTCTTTAACCTGTAGAACCACAAACTGTTTTCAGACAAGCAGTCAAGTTTATTGACGCCTCTGCTGAGAAAAACGGTCCCACTGTGCAGTCATGAAGCAGGCCACCCCACACATTTACCTTTGGACTGTCGCACACGATTTCATTGCTGAATTGGTGGTTCTCAGAGTCTCAGATCCTCACATTGTGTCAGTCTGCTTTCCTGGTGACACGAAAGCAAGCTGCACCCGTGAATGTCACCTTTTTCGGGTAATAAGGGTCATTGATTGTTGTGACTCAGAATCTCTCTCAGTTGCAAATGTTTTGCACTTGGGCCTGTCGTCAGGTTGAAGCACATGCAGCAACTGCATGTTGTGGGCATGAACCACCAGTCGCTTGTGTAGCACTGTGGTTGATGGAAGCTGCAACTATCTAGATGCTTGAGAGATTGATTTGGCTGGGCTGCAAATAAATGCCTGTTGCACCCCTTCCACATCTGCATCACTTGTGCTCGGACGCACAGAACTTGTCCTCTTTGTGACACTTCTGGATTCCTTGAACCTTGTATAACACTGTCTGATGGTCAGATGTGATGGTCGTTTGCTTTTGTAACATGTCTGGAAGTTCTGCTGGACCTGGGTGTCAGAGTTGTTCTCTTGTCAACCATTCCACATGCTCTTCCATCTGTTCAGGTGGGGAGGGAGTGACCATTTTCGTCATTAACAAACTTTTTAAAAGATTAGGTTTATGTGAACATTATGCCACAAACTGCAACCTTCAACCTGTCCCCATTCGTGATATATACCTGAAGAGAATTGCAAAGATCATTTTGGGACACCCTGTACGTACAGTATTCTGATTCATAATACATTAATTTAGAAGTAATTCTCTTAATTAACATTGTCAGTAGAGTAGCACTTGCTGTAATTGGTTGTTAGTTTATTTGCAAATAGCCATCAACGACTGCTTGTGTCTGTTGGCATATAACTTCACTTGTTCCACATCACTGAAGGCTTTTCTTCACAAAGGAATTTGGAGAGCAAGATATGCAAAAACAGATGTGCTGTATATTTGCACTTGCATTATTTAAACAAGTACCTTATCAATTATTAAGTGCTGTGGAAATTGTTGACAGCAGAACTTGGAATAATAATTGGATTGAGAATATGATTCTTAAACAAACACAGATAGAAATACTGCTATGTATATGAGCTTTTAGCCACGGGTCTTCTACTGAAGTAGAAAACACACACACACACATTCCCACAAGCACAACTCACACACATATGACCACTGTCTCTCACCATAAGTTCGAACATTTGCTTACTACTTTAGAAGGCCTTTTGACCAACAAAGGCTCAAATATGTAGCAAATCTATCCTTTTCATAATATTGTCATTGTTCAATCCTGGATTTCCCATTTTACCTTTATTATTCTTCTACTCACTTTTATTTCTGCCATGCTTTCCCACCTTCCACAATGATATCTTCCTCACTACTGTGTCTCTTCTCAGCCTGACATTGTGATAGCTATCTTTGGTACAACTGCAGTGCAGTAATGTCTTGTAAACTGTATCACATACACAAATGTCCGAAAAATCTTCATTTTTGTGTTATTAAGGAAAGTTGATGTTCAGTGTCTTTCCAGGTACAACCCAACTTATTTGCACACCTATTTGGCTCATTGTATCCTAGATGGCTTTGTGTTCTCTGAGACACTTGTTTACATTTGTCATTCATGTGTCTTCAAAGTGTCTATTGTGTATGTGTATTACAGGTAGTGAGTTAACTGTAAGTGCTCCGTTCAAGCATGGCAATATATTCAGTTTGTGTGCAGGCAGGTATACGGCTACATGAATGATGATGGACACAAGGCTGCACGGCTGTTCCTGAAGGCTGTTTCCAGGTTGAAGACAGCCAAATCATCCAGCCTTTGCTGCTGTATATCATCATATTGCCGAGGCAGGGTCCGAGGAAGATCCTGCATTGCTCTTACACCTGACCAGGAACATGATACTCTACAGGCTCTGGAACAATAGTCAGTTATCAGCACAGGACATGTGGTACATTAATTGTTCAGCATGAAGGATACTTTATGAGTACCTCATGTATCTGTATCATTTTGAATGTGTTCAAGGCCATATGCCTGCTGATCTCGCACCATGAGAGCAACTTTTGCTGACGGTTTGTCTCTTCAGTTTTCTTTAAAGACAAGGCAACATGTGGAAGAGATGAAATAACAAATTTCTGCAACCAACACATATAGGCTGATCACAATCCTCATGCTATAGTACAGGCAAGACATCAGCATGTGGTACATTCATTGTTCAGCATGAAGGATACTTTATGAGTACCTCATGTATCTGTATCATTTTCAGTGTGTTCAAGGCCATGACAAAATGTCCAGACACTCTGTGACCAAAATGGTACTGAAACAGAGGATGACAGATTAAAGGCCGAAATACTAAATGTCTTTTTCCAAAGCTGTTTCACAGAGGAAGACTGCACTGTAGTTCCTTCTCTAGATTGTCGTACAGATGACAAAATGGTAGATATCAAAATAGACGACAGAGGGATAGAGAAACAATTAAAATCGCTCAAAAGAGGCAAGGCCGCTGGACCTGATGGGATACCAGTTCGATTTTACACAGAGCACGCGAAGGAACTTGCCCCCCTTCTTGCAGCTGTGTACTGTAGGTCTCTAGAAGAGCGTAGCGTTCCAAAGGATTGGAAAAGGGCACAGGTCATCCCCGTTTTCAAGAAGGGACGTCGAACAGATGTGCAGAACTATAGACCTATATCTCTAACGTCGATCAATTGTAGAATTTTGGAACACGTATTATGTTCGAGTATAATGACTTTTCTGGAGTCTATAAATCTGCTCTGTGGGAATCAGCATGGGTTTCGAAAAAGACGGTCATGTGAAACCCAGCTCGCGCTATTCGTCCACGAGACTCAGAGGGCCATAGACATGGGTTCACAGGTAGATGCCGTGTTTCTTGACTTTTGCAAGGCGTTTGATACAGTTCCCCACAGTCGTTTAATGAACAGAGTAAGAGCATATGGACTATCAGACCAATTGTGTGATTGGATTGAAGAGTTCCTAGATAACAGAACGCGTCATGTCATTCTCAGTGGAGAGAAGTCTTCCGAAGTAAGAGTGATTTCAGGTGTGCCGCAGGGGAGTGTTGTAGGACTGTTGCTATTCACGATATACATAAATAACCTTGTGGATGACATCGGAAGTTCACTGAGGCTTTTTGTGGATGATGCTGTGGTATATCGAGAGGTTGTAACATTGGAAAATTGTACTGAAATGTAGGAGGATCTGCAGCGAATTGACGCATGGTGCAGGGAATGGCAATTGAATCTCAATGTAGACAAGTGTAATGTGCTGCGAGTACATAGAAAGAAAGATCCCTTATCATTTAGCTACAGTATAGCAGGTCAGCAACTGGAAGCAGTTAATTCCATAAATTATCTGGGAGTAGGCATTAAGAGTGATTTAAAATGGAATGATATAAAGTTGATCGTCGGTAAAGCAGATGCCAGACTGAGATTCATTGGAAGAATCCTAAGGAAATGCAATCCGAAAACAAAAGAAGTAGGTTACACTATGCTTGTTCGCCCACTGCTTGAATACTGCTCAGCAGTGTGGGATCCGTACCAGATAGGGTTGATAGAAGAGATAGAGAAGATCCAACGGAGAGCAGTGCACTTCGTTACAGGATCATTTACTAATCGTGAAAGCATTACGGAGATGATAGATAAACTCCAGTGGAAGACTCTGCAGGAGAGACGCTCAGTAGCTCGGCACGGGCTTTTGTTGAAGTTTCGAGAACATACCTTCACCAAAGAGTCAAGCAGTATATTGCTCCCTCCTACGTATATCTCGGGAAGAGACCATGAGGATAAAATCAGAGAGATTAGAGCCGACATAGAAGCATACCAACAATCCTTTCCACAAACAATAAGAGACTGGAATAAAGGGGAGAACCAATAGAGGTACTCAAGGTACCCTCCGCCACACACCTCCAGGTGGCTTGCGGAGTATGGATGTAGATGTAGATGTAGATGAGGTTATGCGCTGAGCTTGTAGGTGACTGTCTGGTGGGGCCATACGTTCCTCCAGCTTGTCGTAAAGGTGACTTCTACAGGGACTTTGTTTGGAACACCCTCCAAGCCTGCTAGATGATGTGCTCCTGAAAAACAACAACAAAACGCACACACAGTTTTGTGCATGAAGGAGCTCTAACACATTTCTATCTCTGTGTTTGAGATGCACTGGCTGGTACCTACGATGGTGGATGGATAAGTAAATGACCAGTTCCCACCCCTGCCCGGGGGCTCACCATTCTTTGTGGTGAGTTCATGCTTGGCTACCACAGGGCCCAAGCCTTTCCAGTACCTCTTCCCTTTGCATGCTGCATGTCTTTATTTCTTTTTCCAGTTCCTTGGGGAACACATCTAGGATATTTTCGGGAATGCATTCTGCAGTTTCAGTAGTCCGGCATTGGACAGTCCCTTATCTGTTCATCTTACTTTCTTCATTCTTCATCTCCTCTGCTTTGGCACTTGAGATGTCTCATTGTTTCTTTTTCCTCCATTTGTGCTCCAGAAGGCTGGCCTATGTGTTTAATGTGTAACCAGGTGAATGTGTAACATGTAATTCCAAGTCCCAGGTCAACAGTTAGGGTTTGCATGTACGCCCTGGTACAGGCCAGGCCCAGAGAGGGGTGACTGCCTAAGCTGTTACCTTTCCAATTGCCAATTGGTCCCTCTGTCAGGAGTTTGGAAGGTGTAAACAATCAGTTACGATGGGTGAACCCTCTTCTGAGGGGGGCCCCAGTTGGAAGGAGCACGCTGTTGGAGGAGACACTGGCAGTCATTGGGGATTTTTTTCACAATGAGCCGATCACCATCTGTCTACATCTACTCAACATAAATGGAATGAGGCCAAAGGTTCAGAGACTCTCCCAGCAGCACCTCGGTTCCACATGGTATCGTGTACCACAGAAGTTCAATCATTTGCTATGGTTAAACTGTTTATTATTCAGAAAGGTGTTGATGCAGTTGCAGGCCAAGTGAAATCCAGCTCTCGCTTATGTAATTGGAATTTCCTTCTGGAGACCAATTGTAATTTTTAGGCCCATCAAGTGCTTACAGCTTTGTTCCTCCACAGCTGTCCTGTTCATGTCGAGGCCCATCGAACATGAATAACTCAAATTATGTTATTTACATTCAGCTACATCACTACATGCATTCTTTTTCTCACATTACATTGAGTAGTAATTCTGCATCTACATGGATACTCTGCAAATCACATTTAAGTGCCTGGCAGAGGGTTCATCGAACCACCTTCACAATCCTCTATTATTCCAATCTCGTATAGCGTGTGGAAAAAACGAACACCTATATCTTTCCGTGTGAGCTCTGATTTCCCTTATTTTATCGTGGTGATCGTATTACCCTATGTAGGTCGACATCAAGAAAATATTTTCGCATTCGGAGGAGAAAGTTGGAGATTGAAATTTCGGAGAAGATTCCGCCTCAACGAAAACAACCTTTGTTTTAATGATGTCCACCCTGAAACCTGTATCATGTCAGTGACACTCTCTCCCCTATTTCGCTATAATACATAACATTCTACCCTTCTTTGAACTTTTTCGATGTGCTCCATCAATCCTGTCTGGTAAGGATTCCACACCGCCGGACAAGCATAGTGTAGGCAGTCGCCTAGTAGATCTGTTACATTTCCTAAGTTTTCTGCCAATAAAGTGCAGTCTTTGGTTAGCCTTCCCCATAACATTTTCTACGTCTTACTTCCAATTTAAATTGCCCCTATTTAGTTGAATTTATGGTCTTTAGATTTGACTAATTTATCGTGTAGCTGGGGTTTAACGGATTCCTTTTAGCACTCATGTAGGCAATGGCCTTGCCGCAGTGGTTACACCGGTTCCCATGAGATCACCGAAGTTAAGCGCTGTCGGGTGTGGTCGACACTTGGATGGGTGACCATCCAGGCCACAATGCGCTGTTGCCACTTTTCGGGGTGCACTCAGCCTCGTGATGCCAATTGAGGAGCTACTCGACCGAATAGTAGGGGCTTTGGTCAAGAATACCATCATAACGACCGGGAGAGCAGTGTGCTGACCCCACGCCCCTCCTATCCACATCCTCCACAGAGGATGACACGGCGGTCGGATGGTCCCGGTAGGCCACTTGTGGCCTGACGACGGAGTGCTTAGCGCTCATGTGGATGACCTTACACTTTTCATCATTTATGGTCAATTACCAATTTTCACACCATGCAGATATCTTTTCTAAATTGTTTTGATGTTCTGATGACTTTACTAGTCGATAAACGACAGTGTCATCTGCAAACAACCTAAGACGGCTGCTCAGATTGTCTCCCAAAGCGGTTATATAGATAAGAAATAGCGAAGCGCCTATTACACTACCTTGGGGAACGCCAGAAATCACTTCTGCTTTACTCAATGACTTTCCGTCAATTACTATGAACTGTGACCTCTCTGATAGGAAATCACAAATCCAGTCACATAACTGAGACAATATTCCGTAAACACGCAGTTTCACTATGAGCTGCGTGTGTGGTACAGTGTCAAAAGCCTTCCGGAAATACATAAATAAGGAATTGATCTGAAATCCCATGTCAATCGCACTCAATACTTCATGTGAATAAAGAGCTAGTTGTGTTTCACAGAAACAATGTTTTCTAAACCCATGTTGACTGTGTGTCAATAGACCGTTTTCTTTGAGGTAATTCATAATGTTCGAACACAATATATGTTCCAAAATCCTGCTGCATAGCGATGTTAACCATAAGGGCCTGTAATTTGGTGGATTACTCCTACTACCTTTCTTGAATATTGGTGTGACCTGTGCAATTTTCCTGATTTTGGGTACGGATCTTTCGTCGAGCGAATGGTTGTATATGATTGTTAAGTATGGAGCTAATGCATCAGCATATTCCAAAAGGAAGGCTATGGAGTCATCACAGTCCGATTGTACATTTCAAACCTGATGGGTTGCTACCAGTGTCAGGATTACAACTACATTCGCATGTCCTGTCAAAACACAGCCAAATGTATTACTTCCGGTAGGGATGCTCAGAGGACAATTCCCCCCCACCCCTCCCCTCCCCTCTCAGGGGGCTCACCACTTTTTGACAAGTTCATGCTTGGCTACCATGGGGCCCCAGCCTTTGCAGCATCTTTTCCCTTCCATGCTGGGTGTCTATCCTCATGCTATTCTTTTTGTCTGCATTATTTTTGGAATGTATTGTAATTTTTCAGTAGCCTGCAATCAGAACAGTCTCTCCTCTGTTTTTTCGTTCTTTGTTTCTTTCTTCATTCCCCTTCTCCTATCCTTCCTCCACTTTGGCGTTTGAGGTTCTTCTTTTTCTTCTTCCTCCCTGTGCACTCCTGAAGGCCGGCCCACATGTCTGATGCGTAACAGGTGACTGGGTAACACGTTATTCCCAGCCCTGGGTTGACAGGTAGGATTCGCACATACCCCCTGGTACAGGCCAGGCTCGGGAAGGGGTGACTACTTGAACTGTTACCTTTCCAAATTGCCAGTTGGTCACTCTGTTAGGTGTTTGGGAGGTGTGACCTGAGGTGGGAACAGTCACCTAAGGTGACCCTTCTGAGAGGGCCCCCTCAGTTGGAGGGAGTGCACCATTGGAGACACTGGCAATAATGGGGGATTTTCTCCCGATGAGCCAAACATCTTCGTCTCAGTCTATCTTTACCAAACGTAAACAGAATGAGACTAATGATTCGAAGACCCTCCCAGTTGCATGTGGATTCCTCATTGTTTCACATACTCAAGATGGTCAGTCCTTTGCTGCAGTTAATCTGTTTATTATTCAAGAAAGGTGTTGATGGAATTGCTGGCTCTGTGAAATCCTGCTCTTGTTTATGCAGTGGCGCTTTGCTTTTGGAGACAAGTTGTGATTCTCAAGCACAACAACTGCCTGCAGCTTCGTTCCTCCATGGTTATCTTGTTTGTGTCGAGGCCCAACGAACACTGAATTTTTCCCATGGTGTTAGTTACACTCGGCTGCTCAATGGTCTGAGACAGAAATGTAAACTTACCTCTATGTTCAGGATGTCTTTGCAGTTCAATGGATGATGAAAAATGTAGATGCTAGTTCCCACGGGCACCGTTTTTCTCCCATTTGATAGAGTAGTGCTTCCATCAAAGATCAAAGCAGGCTGTGGAGTTATTACAGTTGGACCGTACATTCTGAACCTGATGCACTGCTACCAGTGTCGTCATTACAACCATACTCAAATGTCCCGTCAACTCCCGGCCAGATGTGTAACCTGAGGTAGGGATGTTCATGAGGGTGATTGTCTGCCGCCTCCTCCCGACTGTATCAATCACAATAGAAAACTGGGCGCTAATGACCTTAGCAGTTTTGCGCCCTAAAACCACAAAAAAAAACAAAAACAAAAACAATAGAAACCACGCAATCTCCTCCCAAGATTGTCCTTTGTATCTCGATGAATGGGCCATCCAGGAGATCCTGGTGAAGGAAAAAAAAAAAAAAAAAAAAAAAAAAAAGACTTACACTGTTGCTAATCGGAAACTCTGCATTTTTCCATCTGGCACTTACTGTTCTTACTACATCTCACTCCATGAAGACATGACCACGCTGACATGCGACCTCAGCCGGCCGGGGTGGCCGTGCGGTTCTAGGCACTTCAGTCCGGAACCGCGGGACTGCTACGGTAGCAGGTTCGAATCCTGCCTCGGGCATGGATGTGTGTGGTGTCCTTAGGTTAGTTAGGTTTAAGTAGTTCTAAGTTCTAGGGGACTGATGACCTAAGATGTTAAGTCCGATAGTGCTCAGAGCCATTTGAACATGCGACCTCAAATTCAGCGCTGCTGTTGTATAATCGCCCAGTGTCATGGTAGCATCCCCTCTCCTCCCCCTCCAGCTGTACAACAAGCCACCAAATTTTTGCCTATGTGGTGAAATAACCTGCTACACACCTGGCAGGCGTGAAAGTACAGAAGAAATACTCCTGTGAAGACTTTTTATGTCCCTCCAGCCAACAAACATCTGAATCGTCCTCTGCCAACCACAAAGGCTCCAAGAAATCCAACAGAGGCAAATGATCTTGTCATTTGCCAACTTGGAGATCCTCTTCAACGGTGTCGCTGCAAAATACCCTCATCCGACCAACATCAATGTCACCGGTGTGCTCACCACTAACTGTTTTTTCTGCCCTAGACTCTGCAGGCCGACCGAGAGAGAGAATGCCGAAGCCTCTGTAGTCTCATGGGGTAGGAACCTCCAGCCTCTGCTCCCTGCAGCAGAGAGTATTCACAGGCTGGCACTCAGCAGCCACTGAGTTGACAACCCTTCATTTTTTCCTTCTTCCCTTTCCCTGTCATGACTCTCCTACAATGTAACATTCATAGCTTTAGATCCAATAAGGAGGAATTATGGCTGCTCTTGGAATTGCAGCTTCCAGGGAAGTAAATTGCATCCTCATGACCATTTTGACCTCACATTTCTTTCCACGTTATGGGGGAGTCATGCTGCTCATCTGAGACGACGTTCATAGTCTGACTATTTCCCTGAACACCCGACTGCAACCTGTTGCAGCCTGCATTTTCCTTCCTCACTTCACCTTTTCCCTTTGTACCATTTATATTCCTCTGTCGTTCAGTGTCACCAGGGCAGACTTCCTCCAGCTTATTGGACAACTCACTCACCCCTTTTTGTTGCTCATTGACTTAAATGCGCATTGTCCACTTTGGGGGCTTTCCCAGGACCTGTCCGTGAGGTGTCCTCTTTGCAGACATTCTCAGTCAACTCAACGTCGTCTGCCTTAGCACACTGGAACACCCACATTCTTTTCAGACTCCACATACCTATTGCCATTTGGACCTTTTGTTCTGCACTGCCCATTTTGCCTGTTGTGTCAAATCGTGCATTCAGTCTGACATGTACTCCAGTTACCATCTCCTGTGTGCTATCCATTTGCTGACACCTACCTCACCTATGTGCAAACACATATGGCAGCTTTCTAAGGCCGACTGGAGGATTTACTCCTCCCCCTCGACCTTCGACGAACAACTTTTCCCCAGGTGTGATGACCATGTGGAATACCTGCAGAACATTCCATTCCTCACACTTCATCTTTACCACTCCATGTCCCAGTCCACTGGTGGATTGAGGCATGCTACAACCAATTTTGTGTGTCAAGATGTGCTCTCGCATTTTTAGCCGTCACCCTATGGTGGTCAGCTGTATTCATTATAAACAGTTATGTGCACAGAGTCTTCACATTCTTCGGGATAGCAAAAAAGCTAGCTGGGTTTCATTTACTCTTTTAAGAGTTTCACTCCATCTTCTGTTGTGTGGGACAACCTCCATAAGCTCTGGGACCAAGGTCCATTCTTGATTTCCAGCCTGACTGTAGCAGATGATGTCATTGTGGATCCTATTTCTATCTCCAACACCTTGAACTCCACTCACTATCATCCCGCCTTCCTCCCTTGGAAAAGAGTGGAGGAGGCTCGGGTGATACCATTCTCCTCTCAGAATCGTGAGTGCTGCAATGCCGCCTTTACTATGAAGGAGCTAGACCATGCTCTCATGTCATCCTGATCTGCCCCAGGGGCAGACGATGTTTACGTTCAGCAGCACCTTTCTCTTTTGGTCAAGCGCTTTCTCCTTTGTATGTACAATGCTTTTGTTTAGATGACACGTTTCCCAGATGCTGGCCTGAAGGCACCATCATAGCCATATCTAAGTACAGTAAAGACATACACCTTCCTTCTCGCCACTGCCCCATTTCCCTCACCAGCTGCATTTGTGAGGTGATGAATCATGACTGTCTGACATGGTGGTTTGAGTCTCGCAATCTACTGACCACTACACAGTGTGGATTTCGAGCGCGCTGTTCTCCAGTTGACCACCTCACCACTTGGTCAACCCATGTCATGAACTGTTTTCTGTGAAGTACCAGGCTGTGGCCATGTTTTTTGAGATTGAGGAAGCCTGTGTCATCTGGAGGACTGGTATCCTCCATACTCTGTAAATGTTGGGCTTTCAAGGTCGCCTACCTCATTTCCTTCAGGAATTTTTAAAAGGCCAAGTTTTCAAATTGTGTAGGTTCTGCCTTGGTGGACACTTTTATCCAGCCTCAAAGCTCTGTCCTGAGTGACGTCCTCTTTGCTAAGCTATTAACTCTATTATGGTCTGTTTCCTGCCAGGAATGTCTGGCTCTCTTTTCGCTGACGACTTTGCAGTCTATTGCAGTTGTCCATAGACTTGTGTCCATGAGCAGCGACTCCACGTGCCTCAATCATCTTTACTCGAGCATTGACAGTGGCTTTTACTTTTCCACTGACAAAACCATTTTTATGAATTTCTGATGGTGCAGTGGGTTTCTTCCACTGTCTTTACATCTTGGATTTGTTGCTCTTCTGTTTTCTGAAACTACTAAATCCCTGGGGCTCATTCTTGAGAGAAAACTTTCACATTGTCCATTTGAAACTCAAGTATTGGTGTTTGGTTTATTCTTTTGCATGTCCGTCCATCTTATGCCGTCTTAATACAGTCCACCATCGTGGAATATGTTGGTTCGACTTTTACACAAGCCCAGTTGAGAATTCTAAACTGTCAGAGAATATTTGAAAGGGTGTGAAAGTTCGTGATTCAGGGAGTTCATTCGCGTTTAGAATGCAAGAGGAGGACATTTGGAGCATTTATTTTTAATTTATGTGTCGATGAGCTCCAAACACAAATTGTAAACTTTCATTAATAACTCAAAACAAAGGATTTTTGGACATACATTTGTATCAACTTTTTTTCTTGTTTTGGTGTAAGGAACCTGTCCCCAAAGTTTTTAAAGTGTATTTAAAACTCCCTATATATATATATATATATATATATACTTAAAAACAAAAGATGATGTGACTTACCACATGAAAGTGCTGGCAGGTCGACAGACACACAAACGAACACAAACATACACACAAAATTCAAGCTTTCGCAACAAACTGTTGCCTCATCAGGAAAGAGGGAAGGAGAGGGAAAGACGAAAGGATGTGGGTTTTAAGGGAGAGGGTAAGGAGTCATTCCAGTCCCGGGAGCGGAAAGACTTACCTTGGGGGGAAAAAAGGACGGGTATACACTCGCGCACACACACATATCCATCCACACATATACAGACACAAGCAGACATGTATATGTATATGTGTGGATGGATATGTGTGTGTGCGCGAGTGTATACCCGTCCTTTTTTCCCCCCAAGGTAAGTCTTTCCGCTCCCGGGACTGGAATGACTCCTTACCCTCTCCCTTAAAACCCACATCCTTTCGTCTTTCCCTCTCCTTCCCTCTTTCCTGATGAGGCAACAGTTTGTTGCGAAAGCTTGAATTTTGTGTGTATGTTTGTGTTCGTTTGTGTGTCTGTCGACCTGCCAGCACTTTCATGTGGTAAGTCACATCATCTTTTGTTTTTAAGTATATTTTTCCTTCGTGGAATGTTTCCTTCTATTATAACTATATATATATATATATATATATATATATATATATATATATATATATATATATATATATATATATATATATATATATATAATAGAAGGAAACATTCCACGAAGGAAAAATATACTTAAAAACAAAGATGATGTGACTTACCAAATGAAAGTGCTGGCAGGTCGACAGACACACAAACGAACACAAACATACACACAAAATTCAAGCTTTCGCAACAAACTGTTGCCTCATCAGGAAAGAGGGAAGGAGAGGGAAAGACGAAAGGATGTGGGTTTTAAGGGAGAGGGTAAGGAGTCATTCCAGTCCCGGGAGCGGAAAGACTTACCTTAGGGGGAAAAAAGGACGGGTATATACTCAAATGTAAACTTTCACGGCCGGAAATATCACGTCCATTATAATTATCCGGGCTGTTATGCCGTGGTCGGTTGATGAATGCTGTGGTGATTCCCAACGTTTCGTCTCCGACTGCGGGAGACATCTTCAAGGGGGTCCGTAGCTTGATGGAAGATCCAACACACACACTGGCTCGCTACTGTCAGTAGCGAGCCAGTGTGTGTGTTGGATCTTCCATCAAGCTACGGACCCCCTTGAAGATGTCTCCCGCAGTCGGAGACGAAACGTTGGGAATCACCACAGCATCAACCGACCACGGCATAACAGCCCGGATAATTATAATGGACGGGTATATACTCGCACACACACACACATATCCATCCACACATATACAGACACAAGCAGACATATATATATATATATATATATATATATATATATGATGTATTTTTGTTTTTCTAACATGTTGCACATTCGCATGGAGCTCCTCAGTATTTGTCTACAGAATGAACTATGTATTTCATGTATTTCCATTGCTCTGATAACTGGTAATAGCTCCTCTGGCAATATTCCGCATTCTCAGGGGTCTACTTACCAGTTGTCTACACAATGAACTATGTATTTCATCTTTTTCCTTTGCTCCGATCACTGTAGTATCCCCTGTGACAATATTTAACAAGTTAACAAGCAATACTGCCTTGTACTGCGCAAAATATATATTTATTTAAAAGGGTTATCTTTTATAAATACTTTACTCTATGACCATATTATAGTGTCTAAACTGTACAATACTAAGTGCTAAGTGCCATCATGTTGTAAATTATTTTCATCAGGTGATAGTCCCAGTGTAATTTTCAGATCCTTGATTGCTTCTTGTTGTAGCCCCACAAATTTTGTGACCTTCGTAAATGAGTAAAGAAATATCGACAGACAATAGTGAGAAAAGCATTTATGAAAAAGATATATTTGTTAACAGCAAATACAAAATTTAATGGCAGGAAATCTATTCTGAAGGTATTTTTTTGGAGAGTAACCTGTTGTAGAAGTGAAACGTGGTTGATAAAACAGTTCAGACAAGAAGAGAATAGGAGCTATTGAAATGTAATGCTGCAGAAGAATGCTGAAGATGACATGGGTAGATTGGGTAATTAATGAAGAGGTACTGAATCAGAATAGGAAGAAAAAAATTTATGGCACCGTATGATGAAAAGAAGGGATTGGTTGATTGGCTACATCCTGAGACACAAAGGAATTGTCAGTCTTATAAAGAAGAGAACTGTTTAGGTTAGGAGTTGTAAAGGAAGATCAAGGCTTAATTTCATGAGGAAGTGCAAATGGATGTAGGTTGTTGCTATGCAAGACTGAAGAGATTTGCATGGGTAGGCTACTGAGGAGAGCTACGTCAGACAAGCCTTCAGACTGAAGATCACAACAATAACAAGGTTTGTAAAAGTAATTTGAGGTATGAAGAAAGGAAAGTTGCCTAGAAACGATGGTGTTTTTGTAGAAATGATTAAAGCTGGAGGCAGTGTAATACAAAAGAAACTTGAAAATAATTTTGCTAAATGACTGTACAATGTAATTTTTCTACTTCAAAATAACACGGTAAAAGGTACAGACATTTCAGCTTCCAGCCTGTTAGATACAATGTATTCACTAGACTTATCATCAGTTCCACATTGTTTTTTAATTAAGAAATTGAGCAAGCTAAGAAATTGAGCAAGCTGTAACACAGTGGACATCTTGCAAGTCTCAAGCAAGAGTGGAAACCAGTATGGACCAGCTGGTGTGCCACTACTGAATGCTACACCTCTGTATTACTGCCGTGAATACATATCAGCGGTGTGCCAACAAAACATTTGGAAATGTGCAGTTTTGGGCTACACCATTGCACTGTTGTTATCTAGATGGTAAAAGAAGTCTTGAAATTATGGCAGTTCCAAAACAACAAGGAAATCCTCAACAACAGTCCAGGAAAAATTCCTCTGTCGTATAAAAAGAAAAGAACCTCAGCTGTCCACAGTCCAACCCCAGTTTTTATGTGGTGGGCACAACATTGCCAGCAGCTCTGACAAACAGATTTTGTGGTAAAACTGGTCTCCTAATTCAGTTGGCTACAGTGTCACTTGTCATAATTTCAGATAAATGATTTGCTAAATGAGAAGGCATTTTTTCTTTTGTGCTCCAGTATCAAAATTTATTTGTTGGTATGTACCCCAACTCTCTTTAGTTTGCTGAAATTTGTGAACTGGTTACAAGTCTTTGTAAACAAACCATGGAGTACCCTCTGAATTGAAATTCCAACAATTAATAAGAAACCAGATTAATCATATAAGTCACATTTTGCAGATCTCCGCAGGCTTAGTTCCTCATATATGTCCTTCTGTGTGCCAGAATTACTGAGTTTCTTATATAGATTTATTAATGTGTGACATTATTGTTTATATGAATCATGCAGGGAAGTGTGCCATCACTGCAAATCATGCAGGACTTTGAACTGCCTGAATGATCCGATATGTAAAAAGCATCAGTGATCAGAAGCCACATATTTGTTTGATATCACAGAGTGTATAGTTGTCAACTTTCTCTAATTTGTCATACCAAGGCTAATACTCCGCCCCGTGACACAGGGTTGTGTGTGATAGGAGCACTGTTGTTCTCTGTATGCTTGAACAATTTGGTAGATGGGTGGACAGAAATCTGCTGCTGTTTGCCGATGATGCTGTGGTGTACAGTAAAGTGTCGAAATTGAGTGAGTGTAGGAATATACATGCTGGCTTGGACAAACTTTCTAGTTGATGTGATGAGTAGCAGCTAGCTTTAAATCTCAGAAAATTTAAGTTAATGTGGATGAGTAGGAAAAACAATCTTTTAATGTTTGGACACAGTGATGTCATTTAAATATCTAGATGTAACATTGCAAAGTGATATGAAATGCAATGAGCACATGAGGACTGTGGTAGGGAAGGCAAATGGTCAACTTCGGTTTATTGGGAGACTTTAAGAAAAGTGTGGTTCATCTGTAAAGGAGACTGCATATAGAACAGCTTCGAATTGTCTTGCAGACTTCTATAATACGTCAATGACATTTCTGCATTTGGGTGGTTTACTGTGTAGACCCATGTTTAAGGTTTTCCCACAGACAATAATTGAAAGGATTGAGGTCAGAGGAATGTGCAGGCCACAAAATTGATGAAAGTTTTTAATCATGTGTACACCATGCACATGTAAATCAATCATTTATGTACGGACAGAAACTACTTTCATCACTGACGACGGCAGAGCACACCCTTGACTCCCTCACAACACTAGCCATGCTTGGTGGTGTTGTGGTGCCAGTGGCTGCCTGGCCAGAGACACATGGTGCCTGGCCAGAGACACATGGTGTCTTAGTCCTTCTACAAGCAGATGGTTCCTGATGGTCCTCGGTGACACAGCATATACAAAATGTGTCTGAATTTCTTTCCTGGATGATACTTAGTGGACCACTGCTGGTCAAACAATGCATTTATCTTGATATGTCTGTACTATGTGGTCATCCAGAACCTGGTGTACAGGTGTGAGAATGTTCCACAGACCACTGCAAAAAGTGGGGTCACACCACCAATGCATTGTGCACAATGTGTGCAGCAGTCCTACATTGCATCCATCCAGTTTGCTGCAGGCCCACAATATGACCCTGTTCAAATGTCTGTAGTTGTTCAGCAGGAGTGCCTACTCATTGGTGAGGCATGGTTATACGATAGAATGATTGTTGCACACAGTGTTTACCTCTAAACTCAGCACAGTTACTGTCAGCTTCCTGAGTGCCATCTTATCATTATGACAAATGAATAACTAACACTACAGTCCCTCTGTGTACATGTGTGTTATATCCTGGTGCCACTAAACACAGTCCTTTAGGATGCTGCATCTTTTTTCTTGGCAGTGTACAAAAGTAACACCAAAGCAATATGTTGTTAAGTACAGAACACTGGTGATTATAAAAAACCACAAATGTATTTGATGTTGTATTCTTATTCCATGATTAATTCAGCTGAAATTGAAAAATATAACTACAAATCAACGTACTGTATGGTTTGTGTTTTTTATTATATGCAAAGTTGTTTTTCTTTCTAATCAGTAATGTACGAGGCGTGTTTTTTAAGTAAGTACCATTTTGAAATTAAAAAAAGATGTGCTAAGATATCTCAATAATTTTATTTTTACATGAAAGCTTGTACCTTAATCTACTTTTCTATATAATTTCCGTCAATAAGCACTTGTCATAACGTTGTACCAGTTTTTCAATACCCTCCTCATAGAAGTCTGCCACCTGACTTGTTAACCACTGCATCACCACTGTTTTGACTTCGTCATTGTCTTCAAGTGCAGGAACAGATGGTAGTCGCTGGGCACAAGATCGGGGCTGTACAGAGGATGATCTGGAGTTTCCCATCGAAAAGATGTGATGAGATCTTTGGTCTGAGGATTCGCCACATGCGAACGGGCATTGTCTTGCAGCAAAACGATGCCCTGGCTCAACTTCCATTGACTGTTGCTTTGATTCTGGTGTGATGTAGGCCACTCATGTTTCATTGCCCACAACAGTTTGGCTTAAGAAATCATCACCATCATTGTGGTACCGCTCAGGGAAAGTCAATGCACTGTCTAAACATTTGGTTTTGTGCACATCCGTCAACGTTTCTGATACCCAACATGCGCACAATTTTCAGTAATTCAAGTGCTCGGTCACAATGCCATACAAAACACTGTGAGAAACATTAGAAAAATCATCCCGCAAGGAGGAAATCGTAAAGCGTCTGTTTTCTCTCACCTTATTGTCCACTTCCAGCACCAAACTTTCATTAACGACCGAAGGACGCCCACTCTGTTGTTGATCATGCACATTTGTGCGGCCATCTTTAAATGCTTTCACCCACTGTCTGACCATTCCATCACTCATAATGTTTTCTCTGTAAACTGCACAGGTCTCACGATGAATATCGATCGCTTTTAGGCCTTTAGGCCTTTATCGCTAAGATATCTTATAACAGCCCATACTTCACAGTCGGCGGGACTCACAATTATCGGAGGCATCTTAAACACTCAGTACACAACGTAAACAAGGAAGAATCAGACTGTAGTGGCGTCAGTACGTAGATTAAGGTACAGGCTTTCATGTAAAAATAAAATTATTGAGATATCTTAGCACGTCTTTTTTTAATTTCAAAACGGTACTTAGTTAAAAAAACACACCTTGTATTAAAGTAGAAAAAAATCTGTAGCTCAGTCACTGCATTCAGTTTCACCACTACTACAATTTTAGGTATACAAATAGTCCTATTGTCTTAGTGTTAATGTATCTCTTCTGAGCATAGGCAGTCAAGTGTATTTTTTATTTTCATCTTTTTTGGTTTAAACTTATGTGAAAGACATACTCTCTTGATATTTTAGTGATGTTTTGTTTGTGATGACTTTAGAGACATGCTTCATTATGTGAATACAGGATTTGTATTCTGGAACCACACCTTTTACAGTTCTGTGAAATCTTAGTGCACTAAACTGTTAAACATGCAAGAAGTGCCTTTAAACCACCGTACTAACGAAAGTAATTCACATATTTCTTAGAATGCTGATTTACGTAAAGGTAATATGGCATATTTATTCTGCAGCATGCAGGTGTCTTGACTGATGACGTGACAAGTTTTCTCTCTGTTACCACCACCTGCAACTGTGTGATCACCTGCTGTCTTAAACGTTCATATTCTGTCAGTAAGTAATGACAGTTTCAGTTACTATCTACAAAACAAAGTGTGTGTGTGTGTGTGTGTGTGTGTGTGTGTGTTTTTGGGGGGGGGGGGGGGGGAGGGAGAGAGAGAGAGAACACATTTGTTCTTAACGTATTTTTTCTGCTTTTGATGTCAAAACTTGTCATAAATTAATTTATGATATTCAAAACATTACGTACGATTCTAACAGTTTCACCTCTTAGAAAATGAAACATGCATATGTATTAAACATTAGCCAGTTTTATACACAATTCACTATTATGAATTTGGACATTTAATTTCATGTATCAGAAGAATGTTTGAAGGCTTTTAGCAGTTGTCTTCTTCTCTGTATTTCTGATCTCTCTGAAGCACACTCTGATACAATAATTTCAGAAGATTCTTGTAT
Organism: Schistocerca cancellata; assembly: GCF_023864275.1. NCBI lineage: Eukaryota > Metazoa > Arthropoda > Insecta > Orthoptera > Acrididae > Schistocerca > Schistocerca cancellata. The sequence continues at coordinate 863,734,723 of NC_064628.1, read as the reverse complement.
CAAAATGTATGAAAAACTTCTGGGGGGGGGAGGGGGGGGGAGAAAGAAAGAAGGCATTCATTTGATCTATCTGTCTCATCTTCCCAAATCTTTCAAACCAGAGATTTTGTAAGTGAAATGGTGCAAAACCTTCACCACAGGAAAATCCATTCCGTGACAAGTGCTCCCACTCCCCATCCCCCTCTCTCACATGGCAAACACATGTAATCTTACTTTTCATTCAACTTGCTCAAACATATGTGTTCTGAAAGAGCTGTGCTATGTTATCATTTCAGTTTATTTATGGCAATAAATATGTAAGAAAATATATGGCATGTTTACAGAAATGTATTCCTGATGTTTCCCAATTTCAACATCCAGGAAACGCTTTTGTTATTGAATTTAGCTGAACACATTATGAATAAAATCTTAAGAATAAACCATATTCCCATATGCTCCAAACTCTTACATGAGAAAATTTGAGTTAAATGTGACATATAATTCTTAGTTTGTATGTTGAGAGCTTAGCAGTCACCTGTTTAGTTTCACTGCGAGAAACTGATGGCTTCATTTGTAATTAACGTGCTGGTACGTGTTCAAATTAATGTACTTATTTTGAACATATTAAATACATTTGGAATGTCTGAATTCACCTCATGAATAATATTGTTTTTTGCTGATATTATTATTAAAATGTCAAAATGTACAAAAATATAATATTACCATGCAGCTTCTTAACATTTTAAACTGTGTTCTCCAAACATTCAGTTGAAACTACCTGTGCATCGTTTATGTGGTGACAATGGAAACATATTGCTAAGGTGATGCACGTAGCTATCATGGATTAGCTTAATGTGTCACTGCTGTTATTTAATAAAATTACCCTTTACTGTACTGAACTTTACAAAATAGCTTTATTCTGTCATTCTTTTTCCATGTTGGCACTGTGTATGATTGATGACATCCTTCTAGGCTACAGAGGTGGATCTCCTTTGGAAACATAACCTTTACTTTTGGCCTACGTCAACCCTGTTGCATTGAACTGAAAAAGATAAGGTCACAGCATAATGACTGAATGCCCATATGCTTCTGCGAGCTTGTTGGTTTCATACCTGGGAGACCATGGTTCTACACAAAGGTGGTAAAAGTCATGGCATACCTCCTGATGTTGTGTCGGACCTCCATTTGCCTGTGGACTCAAGTTGTTGGAAAGCTCCTGCAGCAATATTGGGCCATGCTGTCTCTGTAGCTCCCAGTAATTGCAGAGGTGTTAACGGTCTAGTATTTTGTGTGTGATCTGACCTCTTTATTATGACCCATAAATGTTCAGTGGGATTCATGTCGGGCACGCGAATTGTCTACAGTGTTCTTCAAACCACTCGTGAACAATTGTGGCCTGATGACATGAGACATCCTCATTCTTAAAAATTCCATTGTTGTTTTGGAACATGAAGTCCATGAATGGCAGAAAATGGTTTCCAAGTAGCCAAACGTAACCATTTCCAGTCAATCATGGGTTCAATCGGCCAGAGGGCCCAGTCCATTCCATGTAAACACAGCTCACACCATTATGGGGCCACCACCAGCTTGCACAGTGCCTTGTTGACAACTTGAGTCCATGGCTTCATGGGGTCTGCACCACTAGCAACAGTCCTTACCAACTGAAATCAGGACTCGTCTGACCAGGCCACTGTTTTCCAGTTGTCTGGGTCCAACTGATATGGTCAAAAGCCTAGTAGAGACAATGCAGGTGGTGTCGTGCTGTCAGCAAAGGCACTTGGGCCCATTGTCTGCTGCAGTAGTTTATTAATGCTGAATTTTGCTGCACTCTCCAAAAGGATACTTTCATCATATGTCCCACATAGATTTCTGTGGTTATTTCATGCAGTGTAGTTGTCTGCTAACACTGGCAACTTCAAGCAAATGCCACTGGTCATGCTGGTCATGGCTGTTAAGTGAAGGCCGTGGCCTCTGTGTTGTCCATAGTGAGAGGTAGTGCCCAAAATTTTGTATGCTCGGCACACTCTTGAGACCATGGCTCATGGAACATTGACTTTTCCTAACAATTTCCAAAATGTGATGTCCCGTGTGTCTAGCTCCAACTGCCATTCTGTGTTCAAAGTCTGTTAATTCCTGTCATGCGGCCATAATCATGGAAACCTTTTCAGATGAATCACCTGAGTTCAAGTGACAGCTCTGACAATGCGCTGCCCTTTTATACCTTGTGTATGCAATACTACCGTCATCTGTATGTGTACACATTTCCGTCCCGTGACTTTTGTGACCTCAGTGTTGATCCATAGCTTCCCCTTAAGATCATCATATACTTCAGCATCATGGCGCTGAAACCAGTCATCTCCTCCTTTCGCTTTGCAATGGTAGGTGCCATGTCAACAATAACAGGCTGGTTAGGAGCATTATCTAGAACAATTTTTGATAGTCTTCACTTGTTCACATCTGCGGTATTAGGGATCTGGTGGTCTGAGTAAAATGCATGTCTGGAAACCGAGAGGTCGCAGCATCGAATCCAGGTTGAACCTTTCAGTGATGTGCAGATTCACCTAGAAATCATGTGGTTCAAATTTCATGTTAAACTGTCGATCTCCTCTATCTGGTAGGATTATTGGGGTAATTAAGGATGCTTAAATCATTTAATTGCTTCCAAAGTCACAGCAGCTCTTTTAGTCACCTTGTTAATTGAGAGAGGCAGGTCACTATTAAGTTTTTGTTTTTCAAAGTAGGGATGTAAAAATGTTTTTCTTGATCGACCTCAAACAGGAATCCCCTGGCTAAGAGAGTAATGTTGAACTTCTCTATTCTTTTTGACATTTGATGAATCTGCTTCTGACAGTTTTCAGTGTCACCAAACAAACTGCTACTAACAACATTTAAAATATTAACTCCCACCACAATAAGAAATTAAAATGGAAAAAAAAACACAGAGTGCAATGAATAATCATATGTTAGCCTGAAAAGTGTTGTTATAGTTGAGGCAAAACTTTGGGAACTATAGGTTGTTACTATGGCTACTGGTTTCAAGAGGTTGGCTGAAAGTGTGCCATGCCTCATATGTAAGCCTTGCCCTATTGCTCCCTTTGTATCTGTCGATGCTAAAGTTTTTTGAACAGAATAGACGAGAGTCATTCAATAATTAAAAAGACAAATTGGTCTGAGGAAAAACTGTTAGTAGGGCGAGTTTGGTACTTCTATGGCTTTTAGTTGGCATCACTGGGATGAGCCCTGATCAGCTGATGTATCAACATCGATTTGTTTATAACCTTAAAAATACATTTCGCGATGGTGAGTCCGCTTGAATCGTCCACGAATCGTCCACATTAGTTGAACAAAGTTCTGTTATTTGTTTTTTACTCGCTGAAGGTGAGAAACCAGTGAGTATATTCTGTAGAATGTCTGAAGTTTATGGTGAAGGTTGTATGAATCGTGCAAATTTTTACAAGTGAATAGAGCAGTTCAGAAATGGTCGTGACTCGATGATTGATGAACACTGTTCTGGCCGACCAGTTGCAATTTCAACTCCCTGACTTGAAAGTCAAATTGATAACATTATTCATGCCAACCGCTGTGTGATTGTGGAAATGATAGTTGATAAGGTTCAAGTTAGTACTGGTACAGTTCATAACATTATCTGTTACAAGCTGAAGTCCCGCAAAATGTGCAAGACGGGTCCCCAAGGAGTTGACGTAGTTACGCAAGGAAACAGGGTTGAGAGTGTGCCCAGAGCTAAAGGAACATTGTGAAAGAGAAGGTGAGCACTTCCTCAACAAAATTTTAACTTGTAATGAAACTTGGGTTCGCAATTATGAGCCAGAATCAAAAAGACAAAGCATGGAGTGGAAGCACATGAACTCACCTCTCAAGAAAAAATTCAGAACCCAAGCATCAGCAGGGAAAGTCATGTTGATGGTGTTTTGAGGTGCTTTAGGTGCAGTTTTTTGTGATTATCTCGAAGAGCAGCATCCAATGAACAGCCAATACTACTTGGATTTGCTTTTAAATGAGGTGAAGCCAGCCATGAGAGAGAGATGTCATGAAAAAGAGTTCTTTGCAGCAGGAATAAAAAAAGCTTGTAGCCCATTCGAAAAAGTGCGTACATGTTCGAAAGGATTATGTTGAAAAGTAGAAAAAGTATTGTTTTGTAAAAATAAATGCTGTTTTCTCCAGACCAATTTGTCTATTTAATTATTGAATGACCCTCGTAGCAAGTCTTCAAAGTTGGGGCTGTTTTGTTGGAGTATTTGTGGTTGTTTGCTTTTGGGGTCCCATGTGGATGTTTTCAACTTATCTTTATGTTTCCAGCTATTTTTCAGTAGTAGTATTAGTGTACTGTTCTCTACATTATTCTTTTATTCATAGGTGGAGAATATTTCAGTTTTGCAAAGAAAGTTGATACATCATATTTACACAGAGTAAGAAATTATAAGTAGTAACACAGTTCAATTGTTTTTTTTTTTATGTCAATAATTGTGATGACTTGTATAGAATGACAAAATAAGTCCTGACCCATACAGTTCAGCGAGAACAACACACCACTCTATTCTTCCTTCAGCAGATGTAATTGGTACTTCTCCTAAGGCTGGAAAATCTGTGTGACGTAATGACAATGAGGATAGTATAATGTTTCTGTCACATATGTTATTGAGAAAAATGTCATTTCCATATATTTACACAAAGGTTTTAGGATTCAAGTTCCATATACATGTCACACATTGGCAATCACTTTCATGAAAATTCTGATACAGTACTCAATGATTTTTATGGTAAGAGAAACCAGTTGTGATTTTTTATTTATTATTTTATTTATTTATTTATTTATTTTGTGTCACCATTGGGAATCCATCATTTCAGTGACAACTCTGCCAGTACAAGAGAGAATTCCTTCGGAATTAGGATCATCTTTGGCAAATTCAGTAATGTGCATTGCCTTATTCACACAAAAGCCTATCATAATGGAATGTATTTTGTCTTCTAAACAATTAATCCCAGCAAAATGAAGTGAATTTTATACGAAGAATTGGTATTTAAACACTTGTTAGGAAGACAGACTCAAGGAACTGCAATTTGTTGACTAAAACTAAAGAACAGGGCAGTTAGCCTCTCTAAGCTGTTACTGTGCTCTGTGTGACCTGTTTATAGGACTGTGAAGTGTAACAGAAGGCTCATATTTCATAATCTGACTGTAGATAAGGAGTTTGCTTGACACAGGGAATGTGCCAAGAAACAAATATGAATACAAGACACAAAACTTACCCTAGTGTATTGTTCCTTGCGTCAGAATTACTGACAACTCATGAATGTTTAATGGATGTATTATTGTGTTAGTAAACAAAAAGGAAAGGTTGGATATTTTGGATTGTGTAACATACATAAAAGTACAAAACATCGGTTGCCACCACAGGATGATTAAGTCTACTCATGTTTAAGATGCTGGCAGCCGTCTATCATCAATACACAAGAAAATTATGAAACCCTTTGATAAGCCACTAGATGGGATGAGGAAGGCTGTGTTGTTACACTGTTCATGTGGTGCACATATTGCAGATAATTGTGCAAGGTCTTAGGTAATATTTTGTCAGCGGAGGACGGAGTCCGATTTGTTAAAAAGGACCGTAAAAAGACATAACGCTATTAATTTATTCTGAAAATTTCCATAAAGAACGATAAACCATTTTATTCAATAATGATCTCAGAAGTTTTCATCAAGCAGAGATATAAACTCGTTACTTGGAATTGCTGTATTTTGGCAAATCGCTAAGAAGTAGTCATGCTCCAATCCCCCTTCACCTTGCAAGATCATTTTACACTTTTCTTTTAGTCTGGGTTTGAGTTAAGAAAGTGATCAAGAACGGACTAATGCCAATTTTATGGGACTCCATGATTATTATCGAGAGGGCTTTTGGAATAAATGTACGTAAATTACTTTGTTTGACAGAGAAGCTAGAACAGTTTTCAGTGGCGTAAATGCAAAGTATCTGTAATTAATCCATCTTACACTTTCCAAAATTTCCTCTCTTAAGTGTGCATCTGTTACTTCTTGCAATGTGAGAAAGATCATTTTCTGCATTAAAGACTGTCCCAGCAGGCAGGTACATGAGCATAAATGAAGAGTCTGGATTATTATTTATTTATCATAACGGTTTTTAGTACCAGGAGTCTCAGAAGAGGTGCTTAGCTCACCTTTAATGTAGCTTTTTTCATTTAAGCAAGGGGCTGCATCTTCAAGGAAATTGGTATCTGTCAGGAAAGAAAGGTATTTGGAAGGAATTGGCTGTGACCTATAGTAAGAGCGAACACTGGCATTTGCCTAAATTTAAAATGGGAAACCACTAAAAACCATTTTCGAGGTCACTGGTGGGTCAATTCAAACCATCTCACCTCCAAAATCCAGGGATTGCTAGCTCGGCTCCCCAAGTCAGTGGAGAATTTTGAAAAACAGGTTGTTATACTTTGTTTTAAAATAAAATACATCACAACAAAAGATTGAATTCTGACATAGAATGTTTTTTTTCCTTTTATTGTGAATGTTTGGTCCTTTGGTAGTGCATGAATGCATGCATATTCTAAGTTAAATTGTGTGCAGAATTGCTGGCTTCAGTGATTATAGTATTAAAAGAATGTAAACAGATTTTGGATGAATTCAAGCAGCCTGCTGAAAAAATCTTTTAAAAATGAACGAACCATAGAGTATGCTGTAATCACATACTCCTTTCACTCTCCACAAACCCCTCCCTATCATTTCGTATCGGAAATGCTTTTCTTAATTCCGCATTGTCCTGGTGACCAGATTGGACGACATTTTGCGATATGTGCTCTTATTGGTAGAATATTGAGCAAACTTTTTAAAGAAATATTACAATCACCATTTGGTCAATATTTTTGTTGATCAACATGATTTTTGTGCAACACAGACAAGTCAAAGTGTATTTTTATGCACTGATTTTAATTTAATGTTGTTTGTAATGATATTTACTGCTCCGTTACCTTGTGAAATACAGAAATATTACAGTTCCAAAGTTCTACCACCCTCCAAATAATGAGTCCAGAGCTAACATGAGACTGCTATAGATAGGTAATTAGGCTATTATAATAGCATTTACATTTTTTAACTTATTGTAATGCTAGTGGACAAATCAGAATCAGTTTTTGACTTGTTTCTTGTTACAAACTTATCCAGAATTAGAAACTATCAAAATTGAACTCAAGCAAGGCTAACAATTGGTCTTGACTAAAGTAGGAATTGGTGATTGTGCTCTGGATGTATAAACAGTTTAAATCTATCTTCAGCATTGGTGACTTGTGATAGTGTGTTCCCATTTTCGTCATATGACTGAAAATCAAAATATCTTTCAGTTTCACTATATGGCAATTAGGTCGTGTGTAATTTCAGTTAGGTTATAGAAGGGGTCTGGTCCCATCACATCCTTTGGCTACATCCTTGAATTGTGTGCTACTCCTGTCACAAAGCACTCAGTGGAGTACAGCTTAAGAAGTTATCAAACAGATCGTATCCTGCAAAAATTAAACAGAAAAGTCATTACTTTGGATCACAGTAGTAATGATCTGATAGAGTAATATCATAAACAGTTGCTCCCTTGATGACTATGATGTTTTGCCGTACAAAACCACTAATGCCGTGGCAGTAAGACTTTTTTGTTCAAGAGCCTGTACTAACATTATGGGATGGCACTTTGGGTCCCATGTGAAACAATCTTATTTTTGGCAACCTACATTGCTATATTGTGAGCCTCCAACAGACCAGCAGTAGTAAGAGGAGAAATGAGTTTCACATCAAAATGATGTGTACTTGACAACCTCATTTTTTGATTGCTAAGTTTCATGGTCATATCAGTTTTACAGAAGTATGGTGCTTGAGCCGACTGTCGGAAATCACAACTTATTCAGAAAAAAACAGTCAGATATTCGTGACAAGCAAGAATACAAATGTTATTGCTGCTCGTTTCACTCACAACAATTTAATCTTTCATATTTTATCAGACTGAGGTCATCAAATCAAACAAACTCACTCCTGAGAGAGTGTGCTCTTACATGTAAATAACATTGAATATTGCAGAATGTACTTTTAGTAAATTAATAAGAAAGTCCCAGAATCTTTTACAAATATGAAGAAATATTAAAATATAGGTGGGCGTGAACATATTTTTTCTGCCACTGTACTCCATGCCTCTATCCATTGTACTATGCTGAACTCATACAACTTCTATCATTCATCTTACAATCTTCTTAAGGATGTTACCACTGATGTGTCATCAAGTGACATTTAATTATAACAAATCATACCAAGGGTGACGTGTTTGGGATAAGTCATTATTGCCTTGAAACAGCTTTCTGTCATAACACGTAAGTTGTGATATGAAAACAAAAGTCCAATTATGCGTGACCAAAGATTTTCGTTTGTTGACTGCTATTGAGTTTTGTGCTCATTGTGAGTTTTATTGAAGAAGGGTCATTTTGATGTCACGTCCCAGTAAAATTCAGGTGACAATAATTTCTCCCATAGTACGGGGATAAGTTGGCTGCCTGTCCCTGAGTACTGATGGGGCACAATTCAGAACACTTTGTGCAAACTGTTCTGTTTCAGATTGCTGCCAACTTCAGCAAACTAACATAATACATGGTGTCCCACTCAAAAGAGGTCCCACAAATAAACATTTGCTTAAATTACAATTAAAGGCTTTGCATTAAACCCAGAAAATGTTTCATGTTTATGGGGAAATAAAGGTGAATAACAAAAGGTTCTGGAAGTGACAGCCCTTGACTTGTAAACACAGCTGAACACTACATTGTGGATTCTCGTATGTTGCTGCCAGGACCTCTGATGTCACTGCCTGGATTTTCTTGTAAATCTTCCAAATTGTGTGGTTTGTTCCTGTAGACCTTGCCTTTTAGGCTACCCCAGAGCAAAAAGTCAGGTCGTGTTAAATCACAGCCACAGTCTTTTTGAAATCCCTCTGCCAGGGAAACATGATTCAACCTCAGCCATGGTCACTCAAGGCGCCATCCTGTTGTTACCAGCTGAGGGTAAGTTCTTCATCGTTAAACTGGTTCACAAATTCCTGAAACATTTCGATAAAAACTGCATTTGTCACAGTAGCCTTGAAAAATATTGGTCCGATGACATGTTGCTCAAAACACGCCATTCTTTTGTGAATGTTTGTGCTGCTCAACCAGTGAATGTGGATTTTCGTTACATTGTATTCTGAGGATTTGCATAGCCAGAGAGGTGGAACCACACCTCGTCACTGAACAACGTGTACTGTAATATTCCTGGCCTCTGAGCAATAAATTGCTGAAACCAATGGCAGAATCTCCGTCATTGACATTCTGTTCCTGAACAACTGTAAACATGTATGGATAGGTGCCAGCTTTCTTCGCAGCTCTGTGACATGTGCCCCGTGACATTCCACATTCCTGAGATAAGCGTCAAACAAACTTTGCAGGAGAGGCCAACAATCATTGTTTCACGTCAGTCACTTTTTCTTCCAATATTGGTGGCTGTCCCTTGCCGTGAAAATACAACACCATTCCACTGCTTTTGATATTGTTCACTAAATTTTATATGCAACATGCTGGTCACCAAACCGCTCAACAAACATTCGCTGACACGTCTTAATGGAACCAGTAATCCAGTATTTTTTCATAAGAAACCCGTGCTCTTTGACAGGATAGCAGTACATTGTCACGAAACTGTGAACACTGAGCTCAAGCCACAGCAATGTGTGGAAACACACTGTTGTGCCAAACGATTTTGCAAGATGCAGTGGTGCCACATCAAACATCACAAATTACATTTCAGTGGAATTACTATGCATGTTTGTGGTGCCTCTTTTGAGTGGAAGATCTTCTAATTGCGACAGTATAGTTGCATGGTGAAGGGTTGTTGGTTTTACTATGTCTGTGAATGAGTTTGAATAAGAATAGTACTTGTACTTAATGTTTAAATGCGTAGTGAATATGTGAAACCATCACAAAAGTTTGCTAAATGATTTAAAAAGGCAGATTTCTTCAACTCACTTCATTGTATTACAACAGCCTGAATTAATTTAATATTCCTTGCTACAAATAAGTATTTCATTTCAAGCTGCCCATCTCTGTAATGCGTATTCACGACTCCAAGTTACTTCCATGTCAAAATTTATACCACAGCAGCTGATCAGATTGAGTTACACATGCCTGTGAGTTGTCAACACTGCAAGAAAAACAATGAAACATTGCCACTGTTTTACTTAGTTCACAGCTGAACTGACCAACATCAATTACAATTAAGCAGATCTTAAAATATTACTGTCTCTGTAAATATTTTTTAATTTTTTCTATTAGGAAAACTACACTCTTAAGAATCTCCTAATGTTAATTGAAGGTTTTTGATTTGGCATGGGATTAAAAATATGTCGTCGTAACTATTAATACATTTACTCATATCTTAAAGTTAGAATGGTAAGGACTATGTCGAGAACAATGTATATTATGACTAGCTGAAACTTGTGGCTGCACTCGCATATCGGTAGTTTTGAGTGAGGGTGAGGAAGTATGATAGTAATTTGTAAATATCTAAATATATAGTGGCTTACCAAATGAAAGTGCTGGCAGGTCGACAGACACACAAACGAACACAAACATACACACAAAATTCAAGCTTTCGCAACAAACTGTTGCCTCATCAGGAAAGAGGGAAGGAGAGGGAAAGACGAAAGGATGTGGGTTTTAAGGGAGAGGGTAAGGAGTCATTCCAGTCCTGGGAGCGGAAAGACTTACCTTAGGGGGAAAAAAGGACGGGTATACACTCGCACACACACACATATCCATCCACACATATACCAATGTTTCCTTCTATTATAAATATATAGTGGTATAGATATGTATGTACATGAACATATGTTTGTAGTATTGGTAGATAGGTATATTATGAATGAATTGTCTAAATATTCAGAACCATCTCTCTTCCACAGCTTGATATTATTACACCTACAGTCTGCTTTGTTGGTGATAAGTATCTTGTGGAAGCAAATAACTAGTCTGAGGTAAATTTGACCTTGTATCATAAAAGTCATTGAAAAACCTAGTGTTCTGACTTCTGCATCCCCATCAAATTAATTCATCTGAAAGCATGCATTTTATTTTCTAGTTATATTTTTAAAAAACCCAAAATTCATTCGTTTGTATAGAAACGCAATGTATAGGGATTCTTCTGGGCCAGCTATTACTGGCAGCGAAGTGTTGCCACCAGAGCAAAACATAGCAACCATTTCTTCCTCTCATTTCAATCAATGACAGTGCCTACATCTTTGATACATTTTTCCCTAAGATGATTAGTCACTGATTAATATAGTCAATTAATGGATAACAGTGAAATGCAACATCACTAAAAGACTCCTACATTCTACATGGAAAGGGATGTTGTCTCTCTGTTTGTCATATAGCCTTTAAATGATGCCACCGTTGTGAGTCTTCAGGTGTCTTGGAAGCTATAAGATGATTGACAATCAACATCAAAAATATGATGGGCTTGTGATTGTTCTACTGTCTGTGTAGCTCTTACGGCTGCATTACATCCTACACCTTCGGTTCAGTGTATCTGAGATTGCTCTGACGTCTGTTGTGTTTTAGTAACCATCACAGCTTGAGCTCTCTTTGCTCTATGTGCTACATTTTTGAAGCATAATGTAATAGTTTTAAACATGGTTCTCAGTCTTACTGTTGGATTTTGTTGTTGTATCTCCACAAAAACTCTCCAGCTCTGCCAGGGGGGCATAGCAAGTCATTATCATAAACCGTGCACACAACATTCTCCAATCTATAAACACTAAGTCGCACCAGCATGTGTCTGCATCACGCTTAATTATACTACATTTAAAAATGTTAATAATACTAAAAAAAATACAATTTTTAAAATTAGCCTATGTTCTTCATCAGGGTTCAAGCTATCGCCTAACCCAATTTCATCAGGATTGGTTCAGCAGTTTAGTCATGAAAGCATAACAGACAGTAACATTTGCATTTATAATATTAATATGGATTAGTGTAAGAGGCAGGAACGATGGAAAAATTGGAATGAATTGAGAAGCAACTTGTCAGTTTCATCATAGAAAAATAGGAAACAGCTGATGTTTTCAACTTTTGTAGTCCTGTCTGCCTCAGTTGCGTGTAATATTACGGTATATTGATAATTTTTACTTATGGGCAGTCTGACAGCAACTGAATAAAACACAATTTTAGTGCCATACGCGTTTCGCCTTTATTTTCTGCAAGGCATCATCAGTGGCCTGGAATATGTACATATGTTAGCTCATTAACTTACATTTTTGTCACTGTGCCTATAGGTTATAAACAGTTCTGGTGGTTGGTATTTCCTAGTAAGTAGTAATGTTTTGAACTGTACTTACAGGTTGTGTGGACAATTTCTTACATATTACGCTCCTGTTGCATTTTTGATGTTGTTCTTCTTCCTGTCAATGCCAATTTGTGGTTTTTTTCCCACATTCCACAGCACTATGAACTGAACGCTTGTTTCAATGCGATGTTTTGGTTTCTGTTGCCGACTGTCAAATGTTTTTGCCAAAGATCGAATGTTATTGCCAAACTTTCGAGTGTAATTATATTGAAGTATCTGTGGTCTGTTTGTGTATGCATTTGTGTGTGTGTGTGTGTGTGTGTGTGTGTGTGTGTATTTTGGAGTGGTATAAATTTATTTATTTGTATTTATTTTTTGTGGGCTGTGTGTGTGTGTGTGTGTGTGTGTGTGTGTGTGTGTGTGTGTGTGTGTGTGTGTGTCCAGATGGTGTGGGGAAGAGTTTTTTGTTTTATGTTATCATTTCCTTTATTAAGTGTAGTAGGGAGCCTGTGCTGATGTGTGTTTGTTCATTTATCACATGTTTGTTTTCTGCTATGGCTTTCTGGATGTGGAAGTTTTTTTGTGTTTGTATAAGATTTTTGTCATGGTTGCTTATTCTCATTATTTTCATTTCTTGTTCCATGTTTGTAGGTTTGTTTCATACTTCCAACATCTGATATGTTTTTTGTATCTTGTTTCAAAATTCCTGCATGTCATGCCTATGTATACTGCATCACAACTTTGACATTTAAGTTTATATATTCCTGATTGTTGGAATTTGTCCCTCTTGGTAGCTGGCTGGCTTAGGTGTGATTGGAGGGTTTGCCCAGGCTTATATGCTATTTTGAAGCCCTGTCTCTTTAGGATGGTGTAGGATGTGTAGGTCATGGCGTACCATCTGGTTTTTTCTGTGTGTTGTTGTCATTGTGTGTGTTTGTTGGGCGTGTTTGTAAGTTTTCAGCTTGTGAGTTCTTTTGTATTCTGGAAATGTTGTTTGTTTTGTATTTGTGTTTTTATTTTTTTGGTTGAGCCTGTGTACCACATGTGTGTCATACCCGTTGTTCCTAGCTATTTGTATGATTGTACCCATTTCTTGTTCATAGTTTCTCTTGCCTAGTGGGATTCTGTATAATCTATGTAACAAGTGTCTCAGTGCTGCAAGTTTCTGGCTGTGGGGGTGGTTGGATGTGGAATGTATTATTGTGTCTGTGGGTGTTGGTTTTCTAAAGATGTTAAATGTATGTTTGCCATTTTCTTTTTTTATTGTAATGTCAAGAAAATTTATTTGATTTTCTTTTTCAAGAGTGAATTTTATGTTCTGATGAGCTTTGTTTATTTCTGAATGGAGTTCATCTATTTTTTCACTTGGCTCATCTACCAGACAAATAATGTCATCCACATATCTGTACCGGTATATGATTTTGAAAATTTAATTAGTCGTTATCTTTTCAAATATCTGATTTTCTAGGTGACTGATGAAAATGTTTGCTAGTATTCCTGATATTGGGTATCCCATGGGCAGTCCATCACTTTGTAGATAATATTCTTTCTCAAACTGAAAGTAGTTTTGTTCAGTTGTCAGTCTGAGCACATCTGTTATTTATTTTATTGCATCTGTGGTGAGGTTTCTGTGGGATGAGAGATCACACGCTGCCAGGTCAGGCAATCTTGGGGTTCACGCAGTGTCACTATGCCTTGAAATTACACAGTTACCAAACAGTCGTCACACAGCTTCCATTGATATCTGTGTCGTATGTGCCATTCTCCTCCATGTTGAAACCAACTGTTGGCAGGAAAATGGGACAGTTGATGTGCAACGAAACTTACCATTATGGCAACATACCAAACATACGCTATAGTGATTGAGCTCCCATTATCATCTTCAAAAAAAGTAGGGGCCTATAACACCACTTTATGACATGGTGCACTGTACAGTAACCTTGCTGTTGCACAGTGGACACTCGTGTAGCTGATGTGGATTTTGCTGAGACTGGTAGTGAAAATTACGTCTGTTGATAAAGTCACGAAGTTGGAAGTGAGCTTTGTCCAGCATCTACAGTTGTTAATGGCATCATTGTCATTGTGCACTTTTGTTAACATGCATTTAGCATATCATCTACACATTAGTAGATTGTTAGGTTGAAGTTGCTGAACAATCTGCATGGTACTTTAAATCCACTTTCAGTAATCATTGAACACTCAAACAATGCAACTGTAGAGACTCTGTGTGATGTTGAACATAGCACTGTTGGTTTCTTATGAAAATAGTTCGCACAGTCTTGATAATTTTTCCCGTATGATTGGTTCAAAGTCTCTTTGTGGATTGCTTCTTCATTGCAGAACCCATTGCTTCAAAATTTTGGACCCAGGTGTTGATTGCTTGCTCTCAGGGAACACGATCATGCCATCCGATGTTGAATTGATACCAAATTTCTTGATGAAAGCCTTCCACTCTTTTTCTTAATAGGCTTTTACTGCAAAGGCACAGTGCATACCATTCCATTACCCCATGTTTACTGTTTACTAAGTGGCAAGACAATGTGAGCAGCATTCCATGTGTCATTTGGCACCAACTACCTCGCAGTGTTGCCATATCACATTCCCAAGCTTTCCATTCATTTGTTTCACACTTTACTTGTCATATTTTGTTTCTGCTGTTGTCTCTTGTGTCATGGTAAATAAAGATACTTCTTTCCATCTTTGTTAGAAAATACGGGTTGCATGATACAGCATAGTAGTTGGTATTAAGATAATGAAAATGAAAATTAGTTTAGGTGTCCGATAAAGAGAGGAACATTTTAAGCAAACAGTCTAGATTAATCTTCAGGTTTTGGCGGCGCAAAGACTGTTCCATTAAGTTTCGGGTGTGCAGCCGCAAGAAATCTCCTTCTTCTTCTAATATTTCGGCTGTATAACGTTCAGCCATCTTCAGAGTTGGCCGCAAGACTGCCGCTCCAGTGCTCGCTTCGTCCCTTTATACTGTTGTACCGCACAACTGTGCATGCGGCCACAGATGCAAATGCGCCAGAGATGTTGGTCGGCGGCAGAGACGTGCATAATGCGTGAGTTGTATCTATGACTCTGCAGTTGATCTTTGTTGGCATATCGATGTATCATTGTGAGTTGCACTGTGACGACGTCTTTGCGAGTTTATTACAGCAAGTGCCGGATCCCAGGATTTATCAAGACTGAAACCACTGTCTCTATTAATTAAGTTCGTCATGAAGCGAATTTCAATTGCCTCCTTTACTATCGAGTCCCAAAAGGACGATGTAGTTGCCAAAATTTCGACATTGACATACAACATACTGTGACCATTATCAATACAGTGCTCTGCCACTGCCGACTTGTTCGGTTGTAAAAGTCGTGTGTACCTCTGGTGTTCTGTACATCTTTCTTGGACAGTACGAGTTGTTTGTCCGATGTAAGAAAGGCCACATTCACATGGAATTTTGTAAACTCCAGATTTTCGGAGCAGAAAATCATCTTTGACGGAGCCCACGAATGCAGCTGTTCTAGGTGGAGGACGAAAAATCACTTTTACTTTGTGTCTGCCGAGAATGCGTCCTATTTTTGATGAGAGGCTACCCACATATGGCAGGAAGGCCATCGATTTAAAGGTTTCTTCATCTTCTTCTGCTTTCTTTGTGGCCTCTTTCAGTTTCATTTTCAGTGCCCTCTGTATTTGTTGTGGAGAGTATCCATTGTCTTCAAACACTCTTTGTAAGTGGGAAAGTTCATCTTGCAGACTTCTTTTGTCAGAAATAATATGCGCTCTGTGAGTCAAAGTTCGGAGAACACTCATTGTTGGGGCAGGATGGTGGCAGCTATTTGCACGTAAATACAGATCGGTGTGTGTCAGTTTCGTATACACTTCATGTCCCAAAGTGCCATCCTCTCTGCGCCGAACCAAAACATCCAAGAATGGAAGGCATCCCTCCTTTTCAATTTCCATTGTGAACTTTATTTGATCGTGGAGGGAGTTCAGATGTCTTAAGAAGTCTTGCAAGTTATCTTCACCATGCGGCCAAACTACAAAGGTATCATCAACATACCTCGAGAATACCGTGGGTTTCAAGTCAGCAGATTCAAGTGCCTTCTCCTCGAAGTCCTCCATAAATAAATTGGCCACCAGAGGGGATAAGGGACTACCCATGGTGACTCCGTCCATCTGTTCAAAAAATTCGTTGTTAAATAAGAAATATGTGGAGGTCAGAACATGTTTAAATAAAGCTGAAATCTCTTTGTCAAAACTTCTTTCAATAAGTTGTAGAGATTCTGGAAGGGGAACCTTTGTAAATAAAGCCACCACATCAAAACTAACTAATAAATCAGACGGGTTCATTTTCAATGATTTCAGTTTACTAATGAAGTCAGCCGAGTTTCTTATGTGGTGAGTACATTTTCCCACAAGAGGCCTCAACAATGATGCCAAATGTTTGGCAACGTCATAGGTCGGAGAGCCTATTGTACATTTTATCATGGTGTTCGTCCCGAGACAATGCTGTGCAATTATGAAGGCTCACCCACAAATGAGCAATATATCTGTGGCAGAGAGGGCTGCTGTATGCAAGCTTCGCCTGGATACTCAGACGGTGGTACTCCCAGCAGATAAAGGTAATGCTACTGTTTTATTGTCTCGGGACGAATACCATGATAAAATGTACAATTTATTGAGTGATAGCATGTACCGGAAGGTCAGCAGGGATCCCACTAATTGAGTGTCGAAGAAAACTGTTTCGCTTCTGAATGATTCTCCCTTTCCACCAGAAGTTGTTCGGAGATTGAAACCAAGTGGTCCGGTGCCTCCTAGACTTTATGGTCTACCAAAGGTCCACAAGAAAGATGTTCCTCTACGCCCCCTAGTGAGTAACATAGGCTCTCTGACCTATGACGTTGCCAAACATTTGGCATCATTGTTGAGGCCTCTTGTGGGAAAATGTACTCACCACATAAGAAACTCTGCTGACTTCACTAGTAAACTGAAATCACTGAGAATGAACCCGTCTGATATATTAGTTAGTTTTGATGTGGTGGCTTTATTTACAAAGGTTCCCCTTCCAGAATCTCTACAACTTATTGAAAGAAGTTTTGACAAAGAGATTTCAGCTTTATTTAAACATGTTCTGACCTCCACATATTTCTTATTTAACAACGAATTTTTTGAACAGATGGACGGAGTCGCCATGGGTAGTCCCTTATCTCCTCTGGTGGCCAATTTATTTATGGAGGACTTCGAGGAGTAGGCGCTTGAATCTGCTGACTTGAAACCAACGGTATTCTCGAGGTATGTTGATGATACCTTTGTAGTTTGGCCGCATGGTGAAGACAACTTGCAAGACTTCTTAAGACATCTGAACTCCCTCCATGATCAAATAAAGTTCACAATGGAAATTGAAAAGGAGGGATGCCTTCCATTCTTGGATGTTTTGGTTCGGTGCAGAGAGGACGGCACTTTGGGACATGAAGTGTATAGGAAGCCGACACTCATCGATCTGTATTTACGTGCAAATAGCTGCCACCATGCTGCCCAAACAATGAGTGCTCTCCGAACTTTGACTCACAGAGTGCATATTATTTCTGACAAAAGCAGTCTGCAAGATGAACTTTCCCACTTACAAAGAGTGTTTGAAGACAATGGATACTCTCCACAACAAATACAGAGGGCACTGAAAATGAAACTGAAAGAGGCCACAAAGAAAGCAGAAGAAGATGAAGAAACCTTTAAATCGATGGCCTTCCTGCCATATGTGGGTAGCCTCTCATCAAAAATAGGACGCATTCTCGGCAGACACAAAGTAAAAGTGATTTTTCGTCCTCCACCTAAGGCAGCTGCACTCGTGGGTTCCGTCAAAGATGATTTTCTGCTCCGAAAATCTGGAGTTTACAAAATTCCATGTGAATGTGGCCTTTCTTACATCGGACAAACAACTCGTACTGTCCAAGAAAGATGTACAGAACACCAGAGGTACACACGAGTTTTACAACCTAACAAGTCGTTAGTGGCAGAGCACTGTATTGATAATGGTCACAGTATGTTGTATGTCAATGTCGAAATTTTGGCAACTACATCGTCCTTTTGGGACTCGATAGTAAAGGAGGCAATTGAAATTCGCTTCATGACGAACTTAATTAATAGAGACAGTGGTTTCAATCTTGATAAATCCTGGGATCCGGCACTTGCTGTAATAAACTCGCAAAGACGTCGTCACAGTGCAGCTCACAATGATATATCGATATGCCAACAAAGATTAACTGCGGAGTCATAGATACAACTCGCGCATTATGCACGTCTCTGCCGCCGACCAACGTCTCTGGCGCATTTGCATCTGTGGCCGCATGCGCAATCGCGCGGTACAACAGTATAAAGGGACGAAGCGAGCACTGGAGCGGCAGTCTTGCGGCTCACTCTGAAGATGGCTGAACGTTATACAGTCAAAATATTAGAAGAAGAAGGAGATTTCTTGCGGCTGCACACCCGAAACTTAATGGAACAGTCAAGATTAATTTTATAACTGAAGTTTTTTGTTTAGAATGCTTACAAAATAAAATTTCTTCTTGTTTCCAGAACGTACACAATGAATCGCAAGAGGTGCGCTGTGGATATGGCCCGTGAACCCAACAGAAGTGTTGCAGAAACATGGGAGGAAGTTGCTATCTCATTGCAGCAGACATTCTGCGAAACCCTGGGAGACTCAGACTGGGAGTCATACAAAATTACAGAGCACTGTTACATGCGTCAGAAAGTAGGTTATGCTCTTTTTGGACCACCATCAGGGGACGATTCTGGGGAATATGATTCGTGTAAACTTGAAAAAATAAAGGAAATTTGCAAAATACTCATTGAACAAGACAATCACAATTTCTTAGAGGAAAACTCTGAAACTTGGATGTCTATAATTTTTGTCTGTTTGGCCTTGGAGAAAACCGGAAACCACACTGAGGTGGTAACAGAGCCAGTTTTCAGGGTGCCTAGATACTGTAATGAAAATGATATTACAGTTCATTTCATTGACCGCAATGGTCGTATTTATGAAAGTTGGAAAGATTATTTACAAAATAACAAGCTTCCAAGCTGTTCATATTGCTACCCTAAGGGTGGGGTATACCACTTAAATGTAAACCACCAGGTAGAGGTAGAATTTGGAAAGACTCCTGCAAGCAAACTACCATCAAAAATATGCAACGGTCTTGATCTTGCAACTACATTTGTGTCAGCTGGTAACTTTGGGTTAGCCTGTGCAGCAATGTCTTTCCCAGGAAGTGCACCTATTTTAGCAACATCAGTTCTCACTACTGCTGTTTGTAGTGCATATGGAATTGGTAGAAGCGCAAAAGAGATCATTGATAGGAAGAAACACAAAGAAACTATAGGGTTAACCAACAGTGCATCACGAAACTGTTGGCTGTCTATTGTGGGGAATGCTGTTGGTATTTTATCATGTGGGGCTTCAAGAATAATCCCAAAGATTGCACAAAGTGGGAATGCATTGAATATGGAAGGAAGAGTGTGTGTTGCTGCACTAAGTGTTACTTCTTGCACTGTTAGTGGAATTAATGTAGCCAATGAAATATTAAATTTGGATGAGAAAAGAAAGAAAAATGACATCCGGCCATGTGATGTAGCACAGTTAATCTCATCAGTTATATTTTTTGGTCATTCAGTTCTAACTACGAAAACTGCATTTAATCTAATTAGAGAAGCCCGTCAAGGAAGATTGGAGAAATTTGTGACAAGTGTGAGAAGTACTAAGTACAGAAAAGTGTTTTCAGATCTTGCTAGAAAAATTGTTGGCAAGAAATCTGAACTTTCTGAAAGCGGCAAGGTAATCCGCTCAGTAAAATACATTGAAGAGTTCGGGGAGTCATTTTTAAATAATGTAGTTGTGTTCAAATCAGGTTGTAACAGAGCTTCATACATCATTGATGAGTCTGGAATCAGAGAGTGTGTTGCGTACTTCAGAGACCTCATTTTGAATGCCACTAGGAACTTTGTAACACATATGTCTAACAGCTTTCCACAAATTGGGTTTGGAAACCATTATGAGAACTTGACAGCAGCATCTGGAAAGCCACAAGTTCCTGTAGCAGATGCTGGTTTCAACCTTCGAGGGCAAATATTAACACTTTTACGAGGACTTGGTGAATTTAACATACCTCTTCTACTTGATCTTGGAGTGAAGATTTTTAGTGATCTGAAATACCCACTTGGCAGAAGTATTTGTGAAGTTCTAAACATGATTTACATGTTTGTGAAGGAAGTAGTGAAAGATATGGAAAATTTGTATCTAGAGCAGCTACAGGAGGAAAAAAGTTTATTGGGACCAAATTTTTCTCAGGTTGAATTTGACCAAAAATATAAAATATCGGGGGTGAGATTTGAATACTTCTGTTCAGTTGCACTAAAAGCAGTAAACTTAGTAGGAGAAGTCTTTAGCATGTTAAAAGAGGCCTGTCGTGTTACTTGCCATAAGGTTGATAGTATTAAATCAGAGAGAGCCCAGTCTCCTGTGTTCAGAGATCTAGTTATACCTTGGGAATATACAAATTCCAGTGAAAATATGCCAATAACAAAGGATCACGCCTTGCAAATTGCAAGAGATCTAACTAATGAAGATTTGAACTGCAACAATTCCGTTGTTGCATATTCAGAATCAGAATTATTTGTTGTAATTGAAGATAAGTCCATACCTTTAAATGTTGTGAGAATAAAATATATAGTTGAATGTCAGATAATTTATGCTTCAGTTATGTGCTGAACAATTCTGGAATTTGTAACATTTTGTTTTACAGAATGAATCTCTTTATTTACATAAAATGTCTTGTTGAAATTCAGCTAATTGAACCTTCTGTTAAATGCTGAAAAAAATCTTAAATTTTTTAGTGTTTTTGTATCCCAGAATGAATCTCTTTGTGGAAAACAAGATAACTGATAATAGATAAGACAATTGATGCTTCAGTTAAGTGATAAAAAAATCTTGAATTTGTAGCCTAATGTTTTGTTTTATGAACTGAATTTTCTAAAGCGAGAAGTTAAGTGCCTTAAACAGCTTTACACATATATTTTGCTAGATTGTTTCACTTTATACTACTGAAAAAAAACATAAAAACAAGCAGATTTTGTGTGTATGTATTACTACTTTTATTAATTTGCAGATGCACAGCCCCCAAATACAAGAAGTTGCAGTGTCATATACACCTCATTTAAGTATTCTTTATGCAGATTGGGGATGCAATAAAAACAAAGTGAATAATATACCTTGTGCTGTGTCTAGCACATCCCTAAATAAACTGTTTCAGCAATTGATCAAACTACATTCTCTTGCTTATGATTTTTGTGCCTGATATGTAATTACTCTTTCTAATTAGTTTGATATTGAAAATTAAGTCACAATGCGAAGGAAAAAAATCATATTTTATTTGTAAATCCATGATCTGATTAATTACATACTAATTAGTAATGATTTTTCATTATGAATAAGTTTGTTGCTGGGAAATAAATCATAGAAATATAATCTGTACACTGCATTTACAGTAAATTATCACTATATGATATTTGTGTTCATGTCAGCCACTAATTAACTCTTACCCAAAAGTTTCCAATTTGTTCCACTGAGATTCTCACTTAATCACCTTTTGCAAGTATTCTTATTAATCAGAAACTCACTCAGTTTATGATAGAACAGTTTGTGTAATAATACAATGTATAGATTTTCTGTCCTCCTAGGTAAAAATGAGATGGCTTCTTTAGCTGAAAACAGAGAATACAATACTAATTCACATGATAACTGCCACAGTACAGCATAGTAAAACTCATACCTTTGATTAATGACTGTAGTTTTGTATTAATGTGTTAAGCCATCTGCTGTCTGTCATACAATTTTATTCTTACTCTTGAAGTAATCTTCAGTTCTGAAACAGATACTAAATACTGTCTATGCTTGCAAAATGTATATAGTCATATCTGGAAATTGCGTTGTGTGCAATTGTAAACATCTTCCATGACTAGAGATACACTGCACTGACAAGTCTCTAAAATTTATCTGACAAACCAAGGAAAGAAGTCATGAAAGTGTTGCCGAGACACCATCAGTCACAGTCCAATCTTTATCTGCGAGTTCATTAGTAACACCAGTTTTGTCAATCCTACCACCATGCTCAGCTTCATGAAGTTGCTGTTTCTTCCAGATGCTGTGGGGAGCCATGCTCCCTGCATTCACAGCATTCGAGCATTCGATAAGCCATACATGCCTCCCACCCCACCTCCCATCCCCATCTCCCTCTCCCAGTGATGCCCAATGGTGGGCGCTTTATGGAACTCAGTTTTACTGAGGGGACTGGTAAGTGCCATCAGCCTTCTATAACTGTACACGCTGAGCACGCTTTAGTGACCACCATGCAGTGCGGCAGTGGAACGTAGATATTGGGTTAACCGCCTGAAGAACAAGGATGGTAAAACCTGTACTTAAAAAAAGCCTTCAATCTTAAAACCTTCTGTTAAAAAGCAAGTCTCAAGAGGTTGCACACTGTTGAGATGTGTAGTTGTCCTAGGTGGGTCTTTATGTCCCTAGCTGCTTGTGGGAACACCATGACGAATCAACTAGATACCTCCTGGATGGGTGTATCATCTGGGAGTTATCACACCCACTTATCAAAAGAATGAGAGGCTACTGCTCCTGAAAATCAGATTGTATTTTGTAACAGGGCTAAAGAAGTATAAATCGGAATATTTTCCTAGTGATCAAGAAGGAGGAGGGGACATCTGAAAAAGTGTCGCTTTTCTATACACATAAAAGTTCAGAAGGGCTTGCTGATACCTCAAAATCTGTTAAAAGATTGGGAAATCATTTTTTGCTGGCTGAAACTAAAAGGTTAAAGCAAGTGGGACTTCTAAGAAAGCCCAAATAATTGGGTGACTGATACACATGTTGAGATGCCCAACTCAAGCAAAGATGTGGTCACGTGCCTCGATGTTATTTACATGAATGTCTCGGAACTGAAACAAGAATGGGCATTGCAGGGCATAGTCGATGTAAAAAGAACATGCAGGAATGATGGAGAGAGAGGTAGGGAAGACTGCCACCTCATTATGACTTTTAATTCTCCACAGCTACCTGAGTACACTGTGTTAGGATTCCTCCATCTACTATTAGACCTTACATACCCAAGCCTATGAGATGTTGCTAATGCCAGTGATTTGGCCGCACAATACTGAGTTCCGGAGGTGAAGCAATTTCCAGGAAACGTGGAAAAGCACCTTGTAAATCTGGTACTGGCTGTCTGTCTCCAGCAGTACTCATTAACTCCTCTGGCAGACATACACTCTGGAGCCAAAACTGCCACATATTCACTGAAGAGTAAAATTCAGTAAACAGCTTTCTGGGTGAAGAAACCTGTCCCCAAACTAGATGCTTTGACACAAGATGGGTCCAGTGAACCATTACCCAACACCAGTACTTGCTTATGTACCTGCTAAGCCAAACAGAGTAAAGATATAGCAGTGCAGGCAGCTGTGACACAAGGAGAAGGCAACACTTATAACAGTGGGCATAGAGGAGGCACTGCAAGAGCAGAATGCCTATCAACTTCCTGTTTCTGCATGAATCTTTAAGAGAAAATTGGCAGAGAAAGCATCACAGGATTTGGCTCAAAACTTGTCCCTGTTGCCATGTATCATGAAGTATCATTCTGTCAGATCTGACTGATGAGGAATACATCATGGAGTTAAATGTCGCAACACAAGATCCAGACAACCCTCCACCCTCCTCATTCAACAAGTATCTCACCCCCGTCGCAAAGATAGGAGAAAATTAAAACAACAACACCGAAATGGAATATGAATGGATACTGGGTCCATTTGTAAGAACTGAGACTCCTAGTACAGGACAGAGCTGTCTGCCTATCTCCCCAAGAGACCTGTTTTAAAGCTACTGAATTCACCTGTGCTTGGAAGCTACCACTTCAACAGAAAGATGGCCTCACTGTTGACACGCTATGGTAGCAGTGTTTGTCAAGGACACATTCCAATCCTCACTCGTGCACTTAACTTCAACACTAAGAGTTTATGTCATGGAATGCTCTATGTACCTACTGCCCCATGAGCCTGCTGAGAGTGAGATGCTCGAAGAATTTATTGCTTAATTGCCCCCTTCTAGGAGATTTTAATGCATAATGGGGATCCAACACTACTTGTCCCAGGGGCTTAGTACATTAGGATCTCACACAAACTGAAAACATAGTACTTATGAACATGGATCAAGTAACTCATTTCAGCACCCCTACAGGTTCATCTGCAGCTGTTGATCTCACCCACTGCTCATCTGATGTTACGGACACTGCCCAGTGGGAAGCCGATGACAATCGTGGCAGCAACCGCTACACCATCTGTCAGAAGGATCAGATCACAAAAGGAGGTATCCGAGCTGGCTTTTGAGAGAGACTGCTTGGATGCGGTACAGCCAGTTAGCTGTTTTTCAGCAAAGTGAATGTGGCCAGGATCAGGTGGATCACATGACAACCATGATTCACCATCCCACTTGCATGTCCGTCCCCAAGTTATCAGGAACACTCGGGGACAGCCTTTCCCTCAGTGGAATGATGAGTGTTGTCATCATCCTACAGATAAATGGAAACGTCGTGTGGCTAGGGCCTCCTGTCGGGTAGACCGTTTGCCTGGTGCAGCTCTTTCGATTTGACGCCACTTCGGCGACCTGCGCGTTGATGGGGATGAACTGATGATGATTAGGACAACACAACACCCAGTCCCTGAGCTGAGAAAATTTCCGACCCAGCCGGGAATCGAACCCGGGCTCTTAGGATTGACAGTC
Source organism: Schistocerca cancellata (assembly GCF_023864275.1). Taxonomy (NCBI): domain Eukaryota; kingdom Metazoa; phylum Arthropoda; class Insecta; order Orthoptera; family Acrididae; genus Schistocerca; species Schistocerca cancellata. Next base: position 863,709,550 of record NC_064628.1, on the reverse strand, counting down.
TGTCACACTGACTACGCAGCTACCGGGGCAGACTATCCTACAGATGAGAATCTTGCAACTTCTCGGGTGGCAAGGAGAATAATTTGAAAGTAAGAAGAGGTCTTGACAAGATTTCTGTTTCCTAAACTCTTCACACCAGAAAAGTCAGATGCAGGAAGTGATTAAGAGTATTTCCGGGCAGAGCTTATGACCACCATTCACAGCTGTATGAGATAAAGGGTGCTTCTTAATGTTGCTGGGAGACATCACTGAGACACTGACTGAATCTTACACAGACATCACAGTTGAATCTGACCAGGATCCAGCTTTCCATTCTTTTTGGGGGACACAGGAGAGCACAAATTTTGATTTCTGCTCACCCATCACGGTGGAATGCAACTGGCCTTCCTTTCTTTCTTTGGGACTTTTGTGCTGCATTCTCTGTAGCTCATGACACTATCATGGCCTGATAATGCACTCCATGTTAAAGCAGTTGAACCATCAGTCAAAACAGGTCCTCCTCTGGTCTTTTAAAGAAATTTGGTTGACAAGAATATTTCCCAACTCATGGAAGAAAGCTATTTTAATTCCAGTTTTAAAACCAGCAGAGGATCATGCTAACTCCAGTAGCCCCACTAGCTGCTTAGGGAGGGCACTGTTGCATATGTTCAACCAGCACCTATAATTTAGTCAGTGTAAGTTGATCCTTGACAGTTGCAATTGGTTGGACACAGAAACCAACCAATAACGCAATGAGATTTTGGAAATGTCTGTTTGGCAATCTGTCATTGTTGTCACAGCTTTGTAGATGACTACTATTTGCGCCTGCAGCCATTAGCACTTCACAATTGAAATCTGGCAATAGTACTACGAACTGTCAGGGATCGTCTTACACTGTCTCAACTGTAGTGTAGATTTTCGAAACTCTGTCACTAGTAAGTTGATGACTTCTCCATTTTGTGTGACACAGCAGCTGTGCGGCAATTGCATTTGATGATCAGTTATTTGCAGGGATAGGCAGATGTCATAGGCTTCAAACTTTCTATCAGATGTGTCATTAACTGTCTTTTGAAGGTGGAGATGTTAACGTATTTCTCTAATATAATGTGGGAGGTTATTCCAGTTGGGTTCCTGCTATTGAGAAGGACTTTGAGAGAGTGGCTGAAGGATGAAGTGTGACAGAAAGGATTTTTCCCTGATGGGAATGAATGTTTGTGCTATGTTGTTCAGGCAGGGGCGTTTAAGGTCTAGGAGAGATATGAGGGACAGTGTACATTGATTAGACAGTAGAGAAGACAGAGGGTATCTAAGTCTCTGCACATGTCTGTACGCAGCCACGTAATCTGTGCATGTGACGGTGAAATATGATCAAAGAGTTGAACATCACAGATATAATGAACACAGGCATTCATAATCAATTCCAGGTACCATGAGCTTTCTTGAGAAATGTCTTGCAGGATAACATTGCTGTAATCAATAATGGGAAGTATAAGTGTTTGAATAAGTTTCTTTTTCAGGTCAAGAGGGAAGAGCTTTTTATATTTTTGAATGGCATGGAGAGATGCTGATGCCTACTTGCACATTTTTGCTCAGTCAAATTTAGATTGTCATCTATTATTACTCCTGAACTCTTTGCTTAAGAAGAGAAGGTGATATTTGTTCCATTTATGGTTAAAGGTGGTAAGGGATCCCTGATATTTTGGATTAATGAGTGTAGTTGACCAAACCATTAACCCTTGGGGTTTTTGAATGGGTTGGGCTTTAATTCTACATCCTGTGCCCATTTTGATAATGCCCACAGGCCATCACTGAGAGTCTCGATGGCTGTCTTACAGGTTTATTGATTTTGCACTTAGATACAACTGGAGGTCATCAGTGTACATGTGGAATTTGCAGTAGGACAAAATGTGTGACACATCATGGGCATACCATGAAAATAGTATAGGACCTAATACTGACCGTGGGGGACACCTTATACTGCCTGCCTCCATTGTTATTTTATATTGCGGCACAGGACGCATTGCTGACAAGACATTGGGTATGAGCGGAACCATTACACTGCATTTTGTGAGGCTGAGGCCAAGTTTGGAAAGTAAAATGTTAAAGTTGACAGTATCAAAGGTTTTGCTGAAGTCTAAGAAGCACGTGATAGTCACCTCTTATGCATCTGTGCTAAGCTTCAGGTCATGTGTTACATTTATTAAGGCAGTTATGCTGCAATGTCTACAGAAACATGATTGGTATATGTGTAGGAAGTTGTTTGTAATCAGGTAGTTTGCTAGGTGGTCGTGGCTATATATTCTAAGGCCTTGGATGGTACAGGAAGAATGTGAATAGGTTGATAATCAAAGGGTACTGTGGAAGTGTCATTTTCATGTAGTGACTGAACTAGTCCCTCTTTCCAGGTCTCAGGGAAAGCAGTTGTGGTTAAGGAGTGGTTGAAGGTATCTATGGGCAGTAGTGGGTCAGTAATAAGATTCATCATTTGGACTGTGATACAATCGGTCCTGTAGATGCTGATCTAATATGCATGATGGCTTTTTTGGCAGTATTGCAAGTAACACGATTCAAGTAGATTTTTTATGGATACAGTCGTTTAGCGTCATGATGTAATCAATGAGTCTCTGTTTCGTTTGCAGTTCAATTTTGGTTGTAGGTAATGTGAAGTACTGGTTCAGTTATTCGAAAGGACAGTGGGATCAGCTGCAGCTTTTACTTTGCTTATACCGAGACAACACAGATTTTTCTATATGACAGCTGGTCTGTTTATGTTGTTGGTTAATGTATGGGCATGCCTAAGTATATCATTTCTCATAGCTTGACTAACTGTTCTGCTTTTGCTTATAAGCAATATGATTTTCAGGAATAGGGCACAATTTGTATGCCCAATGAGCAGCATCTTGGCTATTCATGAACTATTTCGGTTCTTCAATTAGCCAAGGGACAGGTTCCCTTCTTACTTTTCTAGTCTTTTGGAGAGCATATTTGTCATACAATTCAGTAGATTTGTTAGTAAATCCATGAAAATTTTCATTTATGTTTGAGTAGTGATTTCTTTCTGAGTCCTTCTAGCAAGTCCATCATGAAAACTATGTCACGTGCCAGGTGCAGATATCTGAGAGATATGAATTACTCTACTTGGGGATATTGCTGAAAAAAATGTCTATGAGAGTGTGACCACTGTTTGTGTGATGAGTCGGAGTGAGCTGAAGTAGTGACATGTTTGAATAAGAAAGCATCCACTTAAACTTCACACTGGAAGGTCTGTTGTATAGAAAATTTATGCTAGTGTCACCAGTTATAATTATATGCTCGTTTGTTGATTCGAGACTTGAAAGAGCAGGCAAACCCACCTACTTTAGGTGGTTTGTAGAGGAAACATATTAGGCATTTTCTTTTAAAAGATTAACTCTATCAACATATATTCCACTTACTTATCTTCATTGTTGTTGGGTGTGGTAGCACACTAGGTGACAAGTCAGAACATATGTACATCCCTACTCCACCCCATCATCGGTTACATCTGTCTTGTTTTAAAAAGATGTAGCTGTCTAGATTTACTGAACTTGTAGGAATACTTTGTTTGAGTCAGGTCTCTGACAGAAGTATAGCATGGATGTCTGTGCCTTGAAATATATGACAGGACTCATCAAGGTGAGCTGGCAGAGACTGGACACTTGCATGTGCTATGTGGAGCTTGGTGCATAGCTTGTGGCCACTGATGGATACTTGCAACTCTGGGTCAGCACTGACGAGAAAGCGAAGCATAACAAAATATGCTGTGGTGGGGGGGAGTGCAGGTTCCTGTAAGTGAAAGCGGCAGTTGTCTTAGACAGGGATGAGGGAGATAGTGTGGCCGAGGTCAACAGGGTTTGTGGCACTCCTTAAACAGCCAGCTGGTGACAGGAAAAGAAACTTGCTAGAAAGAGCTATGATAATCTATGTACAGTAGTATTGAAAGCGAGATAAACAGAATAAAAACGTTGTACTGTTGATGGTTCTAATTATGAGTAACAATGATAATATGAAAATAAACTGCCAAATAGAAATGGAAGTAAGACTTTAGTTGGTACAGTAATTGACAAAGTAAATAAGAAACAATAAAAATGGGAATTGGTAGTGAAGTAAAACAAAACAATTGACACATTAGTTAAGATATGGTTGATTGATTGATTTTAACAGGAGAGCTAAAATGGCTTAGGTCTAACCCCCCACTTCCCGCACCGAAACTAGATTTATTATGCGCTATCGCTCCCTGTATATCTAGTAAAGCCAACCAGTACCCTTAAATAGTGCAAGGAGTCCCTCTACCAGTTTTTTGTTTGACAAAATTTCTTCAGGTCTAGTTGTCTCGAAGATTCTGTATCTTTTATTCTCCAATGCCACGCATTCAAAGATTAGGTGTGATACAGTTTCTTCACCCTCATCACAGATCCTACATTTAGGGTCCTCTTCCATTATACCCATTGTTTTAAGGTGTTTTTTGAAGTTCCCATGGCCGGTCATCAGTCCAGTCATGAGTTTGATCTCTTTCCTGTTCAATCCCAGGATAACAGAGCTTCTTTTAAAACACGGCTTGGGCACCATTACCTTACCATGTTTTTGTTTATGGACCTTGGTCCAATATCCTACATGCTGTTTCCTAAGCGAGTTCCGTAGTTCTAATTTGATCATAGCCTTGGTGATTGTCAAGACAGGTCCAATAAATGGAGTTGTTGCCCCCGTTCTAGCCATTCTATCGGCTTGTTCATTGCCACAGATCCCTGAGTGGTCAGGGACCCACACTAGGTACACCCTATTGCTTTCCCCTAGCTCCACCAGAGCCCTGTGGCAATCTGCAACAATCTTAGATCTTGTTACAGGAGCTGCCAATGATTTCAGGGCTGCCTGGCTGTCTGAATAGATGTAGATGCTACGGTCATTGTAGCACCTACTCATATTTTAACTAGAATTTACAATAACAATATAAACAAACAAAGTAGCAGCAGCAAAAGTCGACCTGTCTTCATTCTTAAAGCACAGGCTTTTGAGATAATTTGCATTGCAAACTATCTTTTTCCATTTTTGGTCTTCACCATTCTCATCATCAGAAGTGAGAGCCTCTTGTATTGTCAGACCTAATTTCGTGAGTTTCTTCTTCACTCTGAAGATTTCAGATCTTTTCTTGTATGACACAAACTTCATTATTATTCGTCTAGATTTTGTAGATCGTGATATCCTACATCCCACTCTATGACTTCTGTAAATGTCATTCAGTGTCACCTGCAGGCTAGTTTCTTGCAGACAAGATTGGTCACTAATTCACCTGTATTCTCTCTGTTATTGCCTGGAATCTCAAATAGTCTGAGATTATTGCATCCTTGATATTTTCCTCATCCGTCAGACTTCTGAACCAGTTTCTTTTCAAGCAGTCATACTCTATCCTCAGTTTCTTTTAATAATTTGTTCAGAGCACAGATCTCGCTCACTTTCACCTCCAGAGTTTGTTGTGTTTTGCCTGTCACTGCTGCTGTGACAGTCGGGACAACAAGCCCAAACATGTCCTGTGTCTGTAGAGCAGCACTAACACCGACCTCAACAAGTGCAGTGACATGCCATGCGATGCAGATGCAATTCCCAGTGCTGGTACAAACCCAGCATTCCCGGTAGCCTGGCTTTTGACAATGCTGCATGTTGTTCGATGGTTTTCCATTTTAAGAGCAGATTCACGTAACATGTACTCAAAATGAATTGTTTATGTGCTATAGGCACTCAACACTCAAATCTCGAGTATATAGAACAGCCTGATTGCTTACTAGCATTCAGGCACATTTGTGAGCCGAACTAGCACGTCACTTACTCACCGTCGTCTTACCTTAGTATATGCCATCTTGCCTTACACCTCTTGCTCGATGTTCCATCCCCCTTCAGGCTGCTACCACATATGTGACCTGGAAGATCATGCATTGGTAGAAGGCGAAGTGGTTGGAAGTGAGAAGTAATAAACTGCAGGCACTGGAACCTTTCAGTGTGAGCATGGCTTAACTCTTTCCAACTATAATGAGCAAAAGGAGTAGCCCTTACTTGCCTTGGAGAGGGGCATTGCCTGTTGATATGTGGCTTTCTCTTACATTGGAAGGAGCCATTAATTTGTCAACACTGTGGAACGCAGCTGTCGATACGACATATTTTAATCCAGTTTGTTTTATATGATGACCTTAGAGCAGACATGGGTCTCCCACAGGGCCTATGCCCTCTATTTTAACTGATAATGAAGTGAATGTGGTTCATGTTTCAAGGTGTGTAATCAGGGCTCCCCAAAATATTGTGTGTGAGATTTTAATGTATTGCAGTGTGGCTTGGTCACCCGTTATTTCTAAATTATCACCCAGCCACAATACTCTGATCTTCTCTTTGTTATTCTGCTGTGTTTTATTGGCATTTTATCATGAGACTTTTATGAATCTCAAAATGTTAAATTCTTGTTTGTTGGCAGAACTTGGTTTTAAAATTTATTGTCCTTCTTTAGTAGATTTTGTCTCACTCGTCTCTTTTTTTATGTAATGCAAGGGCACTGATGACCATGCCATTTAATGTCCTCAGATACAAATAATCATAATCATCACCATCACCATCACTCAGGTGCTGTAACATAGTTGGACAATCAAACAATGGAACATCCAGGTAGGAATGTCACAATACAGATTGCTACTTACCTTAAAGAAGACACATCAATTTACAGAAAGGCACAATTAAAAGACACTCTCATTACAAATACAAATACAAAAGTTTTATTCCAGTGTCGAGCATATTTACATGCAATTGGTATCGTCTGTGTTAAAATGATAATAATAACAATAATAATATTATAAACTTTGACATGAAAAATGTTATTAACTACAGTTTAATAATCCAAGATGGATACAATATATATTTGTGCAAATGTCAATAACAACAAGAAGTTTCGTCATAGATCAATTACAAGCTAAATGAACTACATAGTTCAGTGAATGACAAATAAGTAATCAAACAGATAATTAACAATAAGTACATGAAACAGTAATAAAATAGTTGCACAGTGTGGCATATGTATAGTTTGCAATTAATTTATAGTTAATTCTTGTAAGGAAAGTTGGTCATTTGTCACATACTCAAGGAACTCTTGAGCAAAGTAAATTACTTTACATTTGATCCACCTCGAAAGACTATTTTTAAATTTATTTACAGTAGAGCGTCGATCATCTGAACGTCGGTCAACGGAGCGTACGCTTAACGGAACTGTGTACTCAGTGTTGCCAACTCTAAAAAACCCGAGTCGCTAGATTCAGTATCAAAAGTCTCTAAAACTGATTGTACTACGGGTGTACTGAAAATTTAGGCTGTGAATGGTGCAATGAGCCAGTTGGAGGGGGGGAATAAAATATTAATAAAAATTGTCTCATACATAATTGCTATATTGTCTTACTTAAATGACGCATCGCTTGCAACAACATACATATAAAATACGCTAACGTTTAACTAAACATGTTATCATAATTGACGCAACACATAAATTGTTGTTTCAATCACAGTGTCAAATATACTAGAAATATACAACTATATTTGTAACAAAAGAAAGCAGGAACTCAAATTAGGTTACAAAATATATATATACCTATATGTGAGCTATTCATCGTCATCACTCAGAAGATCGAATAACTCTTCTGTTTCATGCTCTGACAGAACTGTAATTGATGTAGAGGGTTGAACGTCGCTCAGACGATGATGTTGCAGTTCGACTGGTTTTGTCGCAAAAGAGAAACTTTTGTTCGTTCCAATAAGCTCCAATACGTCTGACGGTATGTCAAAAGATGCACAATCTTTATTTTGTTTCTTCAGCAGGTCTCTCAATATGATCAAGGCATTCATGGTCTTTAACGATAATCTGTTACGTTGATTAGTTTTTATAATGTTCATAGAACTGAATATTCTTTCCACTTCTGCATTTGAATGCGGTATGCATAGAACAGTCATTGCTAGCTGTGAAATCAAAGAAAAAGGATTCTCCCCTGCAGCATTTTTATACTGCAAAACCTCACTCCAAAATCAAACAGAGTTAGTGGTGTTATTCCACCTAATGAAGTTGATATTATGCCATTCTTGCAGCATACCGTCTATGAAATCGCCACTAAAACCCAATTCTTTGGCTACATCCGCTACAGCATTATTTTTATTCACTTTTAGTGTTTCTTCAACATTCAGAATTGACATTTTTTTCAAGGTCGTAACGTTACTTGGCAGTCTTCGTCGAATTTCTTTTACGAGTTTCAGACTAAACTGAATGCATCTCTTCTTCAAATAAACTTTATTTTCTTCAGACAAACTTGACTCAGACAATTTCTGTTCAACCATAAAGCCAGGGTTCGGATTTGCGTACATACATTCGCTTGGAACTGGTGTTGTCAACAAGTCAACAGTTGGAAAAACTACGTTTTGTCCGAGTGACTGCATGAGAAATACAAGTGTATCTAATAATTTAGTGGGGTCATTGTCTTCTCCTTCGAAAGCTTTTATTGCTATTTGTACGTCTTTTAAAGCATGTTTAAGGTAAAACATGTAAAGATGATTTGAGTCCTCACAATACATCTTGTACAAAAGAACGGCAGTGTAACAATTGTCTTGAACCATGGCAAGTGAAAAATGTAGCTTTAGTTCTTCCCACTGCTCCAGAATTCTTCGTATTGCTGGTTCAATTGAAAGCCAACGTGTTGCACAGACCTTCAAAATTTTTAGTGGCTGTTTTCCACAATTTATTGTCTCATAAACCTTTTTATATTACTCTTGTCTTTTGGGTGAAATGGAGAACTAATGGTAGGTTTCCCGTACAATAAACTCTATGTTTGTAGGTATGGTATTCACTGAGGTGTGCGAAACTGCAAGCTGAAGAGAGTGACAAATGCAACTGATCAATACCAAATGCTTCAAACCATATTCTCTCTTGAGTTGTTCGAAAAGCCCATTGTTTATTCCAGCCATTGCAGAAGCATTATCTGTGCCAATTCTTACCATATTAGCGAATGGACGTTTGAGATCTTTCAAAGAATTCACAAGAACAGCAGCCAGATTTCATGCATCTGCAGTTTCTACTACAGCGAGTTTGAGAAATGCTGATCTAATGGTTTGGTTGTTTACACTATGGTACCGTGTAATGATACCTAGCATTTTAGATATTGTTACATCTGGGCTCCGAGCACTATGGGACTCAACTGCTGTGGTCATAAGTCCCCTAGAACTTAGAAGTACTTAAACCTAACTAACCTAAGGACAGCACACAACACCCAGCCATCACGAGGCAGAGAAAATCCCTGACCCCGCCGGGAATCGAACCCGGGAACCCGGGCGTGGGAAGCGAGAAAGCTACCGCACAACCACGAGATGCGGGCATATTGTTACATCTGTGGATTCATCTATTAGTACACTGTATTTTTGGTTACCTATATTTTCAACCAATGATTGTGTAAAATATGGAGCCAAAACTTAAGTTATAATGTTAGTGCACTTCGTACGATGTAATTGCATGTTTTTAGCGCCCTCATCACCGGAAAACACCTTCTTGCACAATATTCCTAAATGATCTACAGCTAAAATAGAACAATGTTCAGCAATAAATAAAGAATGGGCGCCTTCCGCTCTGCTTGCTATTCTAACTGTAGTTTTCGGAACAATTTTCACAGGTAAAGTGGTGTGTGTGTTTTTTTTAATCAATTTTTTGTTTATGCTTAATAGTTTTCGAATGCTTTCTAATATCATACAATTTAGCATAAAACTCTGTTGCACATACTTGACATCTTGCCTTGGATAAGTATCCAACGATTGGTTTCAGTCACCCATTGAATTCAGGTTCTGCTTCCCACGCATCCCGATATTTTTGAGCGTACTGCTTCTTCTTCTGCTGTAAATCCATTGTGTAAGCCACCACAACATAAGTTTTACCAATTTATAATGACTGAAAATACATTAAAACTCTGGCAAACTAGAGGTCATGAAACAATCTACTCACTCGGTAACTCGATATCAGTCCTATTGGTCATTGTTTAAAACGTAATAATGTCTGAGGTACTCCCACCGAATTGTTCTTGCGTTATCACTGACCATGTGGTAATAATTTGACTGTGAGTTAATATTTCGAAAAATTAGAGGTTGCTGAACAGAAATGTATTTTATTATACTTAATATTACGTTCTAGATTGATATGCTGTCGACGATAACAGGCTAGTGGGTAATGAATAATGAATTGTTCTATAGTCAAGGTTTACTTACTCTGTAGACAATTCCCACATTCAGGTTTACTAAATGCTGAACAGTGCTACATGATCTGCTAAGAGCTTAATTTAACTTAGTAAATCTAGAACAAAGTCAGTGTAGTACCCATTTTATAGTTAAAATCTTAGTTTTGTTAATGAAAATACTGGCCCAAAATAGTTTTGATTTGTACTTCAAAAGTCGTCAGTACTCCAAAAGTCACCAAATAATTTTTGTCGCTAAAAAAATTTTTTTTCGAAGGTAAAAGTCGCCATTTCTAGCGACAAAGTCGCAAAATTGGCAACACTGTGTGTACTCGCTCGCACCTGTTACTCTCCCACCCTACCGTCCATTATCCCCTCACTCCCAAACCAAGTTTCCCACAGTAGTCGCCGCACTGGGCCGCCGCTGGCAGAACATTGCTTCTAATGGGGCCTTCACAAGGCGCTGCTGACCGGCCAAGCCGCCAGTCACTGTGTTTCAACAATCAGTACACTTCTGTCGGGTTGGTACTGGCAGTAGAAGTAGCGCCAGTATCAAAGCTGTTCACAGCAACAGCTGCGCCAGCTTAGAGTTGATGCGTGCCGCTCCGCGCAGTTTGAAGGATTGCGCGCTCCCAGGAAGGGCTTCTCACGGTGCAGACAGTCACCTTCTGTTCTCTGTTACGACCACTTGTGTGCTGCTGTGTGAAGAAGTGAACTTGACGGTACAAAATGCTTAAACGTAAACGTGTTGTCCTTTCTATGAGGGACAAGTACGAGATTATTAAAAGGTTAGAAGAAGGTGAATCTGCAACCTCTTTATCCAATGAGTACAAGGTGGGGAAGTCGACAATTACGTATATAAAAAAACAAAAGACGAGCATAGCAAATTTTATAGCTATGCTTGATACTACTGATGGATCAACAAGCCGTAAAGCTATGAAGCTCGCCACTAACACAGATCTAGATGATGCTGTTTACAAGTGGTTTACACAAAAGAGATCGGAAGGAGAACCTATCTCAGGTCCCATTCTGTGTGAGAAGGCAATGCAGTTCAACGAAAAACTTGGAGGGCCTTCGAACTTTAAAGCGAGCACGGGCTGGTTAAAACGCTTCAAGTCAAGACACGGCATTCGTGAGCTTACAATACAGGGAGAAAAACTGTCGGCTGATTCTTCAGCAGCTGATTCTTTCAAAGTCAAACTAAGGGACGTATTAAGGGAAGAAGATTATGCTCTCGAAACCGTTTACAATGCTGACGAAACTGGACTTAACTGGAAAGCTTTATCGAGAAAAACTCTTGTTTCACATCATGAATTAGCAGCACCTGGTCCTAAAACAAGCAAGGTCCATATTACAGCTTTGGCTTGTGCTAATGCTACTGGAAGTCACCGGCTGCCTATGTTCGTCATTGGTAAAAGTAAAAAACCGCGTTGTTAATATGTCAGCCTTGCCTGTTGTATACACCTCACAAAAGAGTGCCTGGATGGATAGTACGATTTTTATGAAGTGGTTTGTGGACGTTTTCGTACCCTCTCTATAAGCTCATCAGCTAAAGAATGGGGAGAGGGAGAAAACACTACTTCTCCTTGACAATGCACCAACTCATCCGTTATGTGATATTTTAAACGAAAAAGACGAGTACATAAAGGTAATATTTCTTCCACCTAACCTAACCTCCTTATTACAGCCCATGGATCAAGGCGTTATTGAGACTTTCAAACGATATTACTGGAAAGAATTGTTGCCTATGTTTTTGTTAGAAAGAGAAGAGGATGGAGAAGAAAGTCTCTTAAAAAATCATAAGAATATTGACTTGAAAGACGTGTCCTACATGATCAGCGCAGCATGGAATAGTGTAGAAGAAGAGAATTTGAAGAAAGCCTGGAATAAAATTTTGGACACACAAGAAAATTCACAAGGTATGATTGAAAGTGACGAACAGAATGATATGTCCGAAATTCTCGGTATGCTAAAAGAAATAGATTGCCACGAATGTGATGAAGAAGACGTTCACGAATGGATTAATATCGATGATGCAGATCCAGGACAGCAAATCATGCAGGACAGCGAGATTGTAAACGTCGTCACTGATAAAGATGACGCCGCCAGCATCTCATCAATCAGTGCTCCAGAAAGTGAAGATGAAAGTATACCAACAGCTTCTGAGGCGTTCACTTGTTTAGATACTGCCTTCCTATAGTTTGAAGCCCAAGATGAAAGTGACCAGTTTCAGATATCTGTAATGAAAAAAGTACGCGACTTAACTGCTCGTAAGCGTGTAGGCTTGCTTAGACAGACCAAAATAAAGGATTTTTTTAAACGTTAATTTTGTATACTGTGTGTATTGTTCATGCAAAATGCGAATGTAATATGTATATACTTTTGTTTAATAAACTGTGCCACATACTATATATTCCTACTGAATTTGCCTTTGTATGTTACTTTGTAATACTAAAAGAGATGCCTGTTTTTATGAATACATCTACTGTACAGTACTTCTTTTTGGTAAATAAACATGTACAGTTCGATTATCCGAACAAACCAGTTTTCCGAACACCCATGTCCCCCAGTTACTTCGGATAATCGACGCTCTACTGTACTTGCACTGTGTAGGCATTTTCAGGCAGTTTGTTGAAGTAGACAGGACCAAGAAATATGGAGCTGTTATGTGTCTTTGCAAGCCTAGCATATGGCATATTAATTGTATGTCCACTTCTTATGTTATGGTCATGAATTGTTCTCCTTAAGTGAAATTTACTCAGATTCTCTTTAACAAAGACAAGGCAGTTGTAAATATACAGGCCAGGCACTGTCATTATATTTCGTTTCTTAAAATAATCTCGACATTATTCATGTGGGCTAAGTTCTGCATGGCACCTTGTGGGTTTCTTTTGCCATTTAAACACTAATTTTGAGCCTATGGAATTTCCCCATAATAATATTCCATAACTCAGGTGCGAATGGAAGAATGCAAAATATGCACATAACAGAAGTTCTTTACTGACACTGCTCCTGAGCTTGTACAGCAGATACATGGCACTTGTCAATTTGCCACATGTTTTCCCTGTGTTGGTATCCTAGCTAAGCTTTTGACCTACATGGTGGTCCATTGACCGTGACCGGGCCAAATATCTCACGAAATAAGCGTCAAACGAAAAAACTACAAAGAACGAAACTTGTCTAGCTTGAAGAGGAAAATAAAATGGCGCTATGTTTGGCCCGCTAGATGGCGCTGCCATAGGTCAAACAGATATCAACTTCGTTTTTTTTAATAGGAAACCCCATTTTTTATTACATATTTGTGTAATACGTAAAGAAATATGAATGTTTTAGATGGAACACTTTTTTCGCTTTGTGATAGATGGCGCTGAAATAGTGACAAACATATGGCTCACAATTTTAGACTAACAGTTGGTAACAGGTAGGTTTTTTAAATTAAAATACAGAACGTATGTACGTTTGAATATTTTATTTCGGTTGTTCCAATGTGATACATGTATCTTTGTGAACTTATCATTTCTGAGAACGCATGCTGTTACAGCATGATTACCTGTAAATACCACATTAATTCAATATATATAAAAACAAAGATGCTGTAACGTGGAGTTTGTGTGTTTTTTAGTGTCTCTATCAACATACCAATGCTTTCGTTTGGTAAGTTACAGCATCTTTGTTTTTATTTATATTTTTCCCACGTGGAATGTTTCCCTCTATTACATTCATAACATTAATTCAATAAATGCTCAAAATGATGTCCATCAACCTCAATGAATTTGGCAATATGTGATACAACATTCCTCTCAACAGCGAGTAGTTTGCCTTCCGTAATGTTCGCACATGCATTGACAATGCACTGACACATTTTGTCAAGCATTGTCGGTGGATCACGATAGCAAATATCCTTCAACTTTCCCCACAGAAAGAAATCCGGGGACGTCAGATCCAGTGAACGTGCGGGCCATGGTATGGTGCTTCGACGACCAATCCACCTGTCATGAAATATGCTATTCAATACCGCTTTTACCACACGCGAGCTATGTGTCGGACATCCAACATGTTGGAAGTACATCGCCATTCTGTCATGTAGTGAAACATCTTGTAGTAACGTAGGAAATCAGCATACATTGCACCATTTGGATTGCCATCGATAAAATGGGGGCCAATTATCCTTCCTCCCATAATGCCGCACCATACATTAACTCACCAAGGTCGCTGTTGTTCCACTTGTCGCAGCCATCGTGGATTTTCCGTTGCATATTATGCCGGTTTACGTTACCGCTGTTGGTGAATGACGCTTCATCGCTAAATAGAACGCGTGCAAAAAATCTGTCATTGTCCCGTAATTTCTCTTGTGCCCAGTGGCAGAATTGTACAATACGTTCAAAGTCGTCGCCATGCAATTCCTGGTGCACAGAAATATGGTACGGGTGCAATTGATGTTGATGTAGCATTCTCAACACCGACGTTTTTCAGATTCCCGATTGTCGCGCAATTTGTCTGCTACTGATTTGCAGATTAGCCGCGTCAGCAGCTAAAACATCATTTGTTGCAGGTCGTGGTTGACGTTTCATATGTGGCTGAACACTTCCTGTTTCCTTAAATAACGTAACTATCCGGCAAATGGTCTGGACACTTGGATGATGTCATCCAGGATACCGAACAGCATACATAACACATGCCCGTTGGGCAATTTGATCACAATAGCCCTACATCAACACGATATTGACCTTTTCCGCAATTGGTAAATGGTCCGTTTAAACATGGGTAATGTATCATGAAGCAAATACCGTCCACACTGGTGGAATGTTATGTGATACCACGTACTTATACGTTTGTGACTATTACAGCACCATCTATCACAAAGCGAAAAAAGTGGTCCAACTAAAACATTTATATTTCTTTATGTACTACACGAATATGTAATAAAAAGTGGGGGTTCCTATTTTAAAAAACGCAGTTGATATCCGTTTGACCTATGGCAGCGCCATCTAGTGGGCCAACCATAGCGCCATCTGGTTTCCCCCTTCAAGCTAGATGAGTTTCATTCTTTGTAGTTTTTTGTTTGGTGCTTATTTCGGGAGATATTTGGCCCGGTCACTATCAATGGACCACCCTGTATATGAAATCCTAACAATTTTACAGTTTTTTTCATCATGACTGGGAGCATTCAGATTGAATATAATAGCTTCAGTTTTACTATCATTCTTCTGCAGTACATTTGCCTCAAACCAGGTAGTGCGCCTTTCCATTGCCACTGCCATACAGTATTGCACATTTTCAAGATTGGTATCACAAGCAATGAGCGTTGTGTCATCAGCATATAGCACTGCATCATGTGATATCATGTGATTATATAAATAATGAAAAGGAAAGGTCCAAGAACAGATCCTTGAGGTATGTCCTTTACAGCTGGAAGACATTCTGACATTTGGTTATTTATCTTAACTATCTGTTTTCTATTGTCCAAGTATGACTGCATTAGGCATAGAGCATTCTCTCTCACTCTGTAGTGGTAGAGTTTTCTCATGAGAATATTGTGGGAGACCATATCAAAAGCTTTCCTGAGGTCCAACAGTGTTGCACAGATGACAATATTTTCAAAACAACTGTATATTTTTGCTACCATGCTCTCAACTGCTTTGACTGTAGAAAGGCTGGATCTGAAACCATATCGTGAGGAGGTGAGTATATCATTATGTTCAAAATATTGACTCATCTGTTTATGCATGCAGTATTCTATTATTTTTGATATTATGAGTATAAGTGATATTGGCCGATAGTTCTCTGGTGATGCTATATCTCCTTTCTTATGTACTGGTTTAACTACAGATATTTTTAAACATTCCGGATGACTACCTTCATTTAAAATTTTGTTGATTATTTTAGTCAGTGGGATTACAATTTGATTTCTGATATATTTAATAACATAATTTGAGAGACTATAGTAATGCTCTGCTCTAGAATTACTGGGCTTAGCTATTGATTCATTGACCATTGACAGTGAAAGCTGTCTGTCTGCTTACTGTTCATTTCTGGCAGCAGTGCCTCTGCACTACTCACATTCTCCATTATGCTGTTATCTGATTGAGGACTGACAAAATCCGCATCAGGTGGAAATGGTGTCTGGTATACTTTATCATCACAGTTAGTTTCTGTTTTAATAATTTCCCATGCAGCTTTGCATTTATTTGCCGAGTCCAGTATACGTGTATCATTTGCTTTGCACTTAGCTGCCTTGATTTCAGACCTGTAAATCTTTTTCACTTTCATGTACATTTCCTTGTCACCATTATTGATAATGGACCTATCATGGTAGAGTAACATTATGATTTTTATTCTACTTAGATGTGGGGTGTACCAGCTTTTCAGATTTTGTCATTTCGTCTAATGATTTTGCTTTGATATTTTCGTGCAGCGCTTAGGACAACATGTTTCAAAATTTTCAGTTAACTGTTCTAGAAATTTGTTGGTAGATTCATTTGCACCTGCAGTGGTTATTATTTTATCCCATTTTATTAAATTCAGTTTACTTATCAACTTGTTTAGCTTTGATTTGTTAATTGGTCTTATAATTTTTCTACATTCCCTCATGATCTGAAATGCCTAGCTTGATTGTGTTGAATATTGTTTTGTTTAGATGAAAATTACAAATTACGTTGTCTAAACATGCTTCCTGTCCTGTGTGTTTGTCATTTACACAGCTGAAGTTAATGTATTTAGCAAGTAATCAACCTTTCTATTCTTAAACCTACCGTCTATATTGATATCACCAAATATTAGTATTCTGTAATTTTTGTATTCGAGTAGCAAGAGTACCAGTTTCTCCAGAAGCTCCACAAACAGGTCTTCATTGTGTTTTGGGGGGACAGTATACTAAAGCTATTATAATTTCCTGGTTTACTTTTGGCCACAGCTTTTATCAGTATAAGTGTGAAGGATAGTTGGATGATCATTTCATAAAAGTTAAGAGTTCTGTTTGGTATAAAAGTACTCACTTCTGAATGTTATATCCAGAAACTATATACACTACTGGCCATTAAAATTGCTACATCAAGAAGAAATGCAGATGATATACAGGTATTCATTGGACAAATATATTATACTAGAACTAACATGTGATTGCATTTTCACGCAATTTGGGTGCATAGGTCCTGAGAAATCAGTACACAGAACAACCATTTCTGGCCATAATAACATGCTTGATATGCCTGGGCATTGAGTCAAACAGAGCTTCGATGGCGTGTACAGGTACAGCTGCCCATGCAGCTTCAACACGATACCACAGTTCATCAAGAGTAGTGACTGGTGTATTGTGACGAGCCAGTTGCTCAGTCACCATTGACTAGACGTTTTCAATTGGTGCGAGATCCGGAGAATGTGCTGGCCAGGGCAGCAGTTGAACATTTTCTGTATCAAGAAAGGCCCGTACGGGACCTGCACAATGCGATCGTGCATTATCCTGCTGAAATGTAAGGTTTCGCAGGGATCGAATGAAGGGTAGAGCTGCGGATCGTAACACATCTGAAATGTAACGTCCACTGTTCAAAGTGCCGTCAATGTGAACAAGAGGTGACCGAGACGTGTAACCAATGGCACCCCATACCATCACGCCAGGTGATACACCAGTATGACGATGACAAATAAATGCTTCCAATGTGCGTTCACTGCAATGTTGCCAAACACAGATGCGACCATCATGATTCTGTAAACCAAAGCTGGATTCATCCGAAAAATTGACGTTTTGCCATTCGTGCACCCAGGTTATTCATTGAGTACACCGTCGCAGACGCTCCTGTCAGTGATGCAGCATCAAGGGCAACCACAGCCATGGTCTCCGAGCTGATAGTCCTTGCTGCTGCAAACGTCGTCGAACTGTTCGTGCAGATGGTTGTTGTGTTGCAAACGTCCCCATCTGTTCACTCAGGGATCGAGACGTGGCTGCACGATCCGTTACAGCCATGCGGATAAGATGCCTGTCATCTCGACTGCTAGTGATACGAGGCCGTTGGGATCCAGCACGGCGTTCCGTATTACCCTCATGAACTCACCGAATCCATATCCAGCTAACAGTCATTGGATATTGACCAACGTGAGCAGGAATGTCGCTATACAACAAACCACAATCATGATAGGCTACAATCCGACCTTGATCAAAGTCGGAAACGTGATGGTACGCATTTCTCCTCCTTACATGAGGCATCAGAACAACGTTTCACTAGGCAACGCCGGTCAACTGCTGTTTGTGTATGAGAAATCAGTTGGAAACTTTCCTCATGTCTGCACATTGTAGGTGTTGCCACCGGCGCCAACCTTGTGTGAATGCTCTGAAAAGCTCATTATTTGCATATCACAGCATCTTCTTCCTGTCAGTTAAATCTCGCATCTGTAGCACGTCATCTTAGTGGTGTAGCAATTTTAATGGCCAGTAGTGTACTAATAACCTCAAACTTTCTCACTTTTCCTTCTTTGCTACCACCACCATCACCAAAGCTACTACTGTTTCCTACAGCTACCATTAGTATGTCCTCAATTACTATTTCTAACTGAAAATGAAAAGAAAAAGTTAATATTTTTGGATGCACAAGGAAGTCACCCATTTGCCAGCTGTGGAAATCAGGCTGCCACACACAGACTTTGAATAAAAATTAATGACAAAGAAAGAAGGAGCAGATTGAATCCATAGCTTTGCTTAATTGCAAGAGAGAGAAATTTACAAAGTTGAAAAAAATGGTGGCCATACCCTTTATCAGAAGAGATACAAGAATAGAAATGGAATAATAAAAATTTAGCCAATGATCTCTGCTACAATTCTACTTATATGGCAATAAGTAGTTAGGTCTCAAAATATCTTATCCCCCCCACCCCCAATCTTGCCCTCCCCCCTCTATTTTGTCATGGCGAATTAATAACTGAAAACTTCATGATAACACTGACCAAAAGAATTAATAGTTATGTGACTAAATAGAAAGTGATGTATTTAGACTGATACATCCAGGTAAGCTAAAGATGTTCAATGGTAATTCAGTGTAATTAGCTTCTTTTTCAGAGGTAATTGTGTCTTATATTTATTAACAAAGTTGCTATACTTGTATAAGCAAAGTATATGATGTGCTAAATGCAGTACTAGTATGTTGTTGTTGTTGTTGTGGTCTTCAGTCCATAGAGTGGTTTGATGCAGGCAGCTTTCCATGCTACTGTATCCTGCGCAAGCATCTTCATCTCCAAGTAACTACTGCAACCTACATCCTTCTGAAACTGCTTGGTGTATTCATCTCTTGGTCTCCCTCTACGATTTTTACCCTCCACGCTGCCCTCCAATACTAAATTGGTGATCCCTTGACACCTCAGAATGTGTCTGACCAACCGATTCATTCTTCTAGTCGACTTATGCCACAAATTCCTCTTCTCTCTAATTCTGTTCCTGTGATCTCTCCATCTATTCTTCAGCATTCTTCTGTAGCACCACATTTTGAAAGCTTCTATTCTCTTCTTGTCCAAACTATTTATCGTCCATGTTTCACTTCTGTACATGACTACACTCCATACAAATATTTTCAGAAAAGACTTCCTGCCACTTAAATCTCTACTCAAGGTTAATAAATTTCTCTTCTTCAAAACGCTTTCCTTGCCATTGCCAATCTACATTTTATATCCTCCGTACTTTGACCATCATCACTTATTTTGCTACCCAAATAGCAAAACTCATTTGCTACTTTAAGTGTCTCATTTCCTAATCTAATTGCTTCAGCATCACCTAATTTAATTCGACTACACTTCATTATCCTTGTTTTGCTTTTGTTAATATTCATCTTATATCCTCCTTTCAAGACTCTGTCCATTCCGTTCAATTGCTCTTCCAGGTCCTTGGCTGTCTCTGACAGAATTACAATGTCATTGGTAAACCTCAGAGTTTATATCTCTTCTCCATTGATTTTAATTCCTATTCCACATTTTTCTTTTGTTTTGTTTTCTGCTTATTATACAGATTGAACAACATCGGGGATATGCTACAACCCTGTCTCAGTCCCTTCCCAACCACTGCTTCCCTATCATGCCCCTCGACTCTTATAATTGCCCTCTGGTTTCTGTACAAATTCAGGGTGTATACAGCCCAGGACAACCGGGAAATCTGGGAAAAACCCGGGAATTTTTTTATCCAGAAGAAAACCGGGAAAAACCCGGGAATTTTTTGGAATTAGGGAATTTTTCATTGTTTTAGCTTTCAGTTAAATTTTTGTAATTTTGACTGCAGAATTGATTTTCTAGCAAAGAATGTTATTGTATCCTACTACTGGAGAATGATACTGCAGTAATAAAATATAAACGAGAGGGGAAAAAATAAAACTTTAGTGGCAAAGGAAATGTGCAATTTACGACAACAAAATACCGCGCATGCACAAGCGTCTGCAAATAGCAAAAATATGTCAAAGGCCGTAGGGCGCAGACTGTAATTCTTCGTAACAATAAACTGCTTGCTATGAGCATTTTAAATTTACTGGCACATTTGTGTGATGTATCTTAAAGTATAACACAGGAAAAAAAAAAAAAAGAACCAAACCATAATATTACATATGAAAGCTTAGCTTCTGTTGTAGCGTGGTAATCTTAGAGACCAAAATTATATGTGAAAGCTTAGCTTTTCTTGTAGATATACAGCACTGTGTACATTAATGTAAACCGTTAACTTTTCCTGTTGCGTGTTCGTGCTATGTAACAAGTGATCTTGCTATTGGCTGACTATAACACGTGTCCTATGCTCTGAATAGCTGCTGTCATCGGCTGGCGAGATCTTGTGGCTTGAGATACAACTCGCTTACAAAAGGACATCGCAACCTCGGTTTCAACGCTCCGGAAACTAAAGCGCTGTGTTTGGTGCAATTCGAATTTATACTTTCGTAACATGAAAATATGCAGAGTATATGTTGCTGCAAGTCAAAGGTCTTTCCAAAACTTCTCTCCTTTTTTTTAATTAAAAGTCTCTCCAAAACTTCTCTGCCCCGTCCTTTCTTTCTTTTCCGGGAAGTTCTACGCGATTGTATAAAACGTCAACCATTCAAAGGATTGATAAGTTTTACATTTCCGTGGGAAAATCTACAGAAAACCTAATGACACTTAGCACAGAAAAAGTGTATTTTCGCCCGGGAAAAAGCATATTTTTTAAACGGGATATCCAGGAGAAATCCGGGAATAATCCGGAAATTTTTTTTCCTTGTCCCCATATACACCCTGAAATTGTAAATAGCCTTTGGCTCCCTCTTTTTGACTCCTCCCACTATCAGAATTTGAAAGAGAGTATTCTAGTCAACATTGTCAAAAGCTTTCTCTAAGTCTACAAATGCTAGAAAAGTGGGTTTGCCTTTCCTTAATCTATCTTCTAAGATAAGTCGTAGGGTCAGTATTGCCTCACATGTTCCTACATTTCTATGGAATCCAAACTGATCCTCCCTGAGGTCGGCTTCTTCCAGGTTTTCCATTTGTATGTAAAGAATTCATCGTACTATTCTGCAGCCATGACTTATTAAACTGCTTTCTTTGGGATTGGAATTATTATATTCTTCTTGAAGTCCGAGGGTATTTTGCATGTCTCATACATCTTGCTCACTAGATGGTATAGTTTTGTCAGGGCTGATGTCCCCAGGCTATCAGTAGTTCTAATGGAATATTGTCCACTTCTGGGGCCTTGTTTGTACAAGTATATAAATATCAAAATGCTGAATTTTTTAAAAGCTGGGTCTGTCTAGACTTAAAGAGTCACACCATTATAATAAAAACTAGGCATAGATGAAACTTAATTTTAATTTAAAATTTTTGCAGTACCCAAAAGTACATGCTTATTTAAGTTGATACAAAAGTATCATAAGCAAAATTTATTTTCAGTTTACAAACTGTTGCATCCTGCTCTAAGTGAAGAATTTGTATGCAAAATATGCAGCAAGAGAAATTTTAAATTAGAAAATGTGTACACCACTGAACTATATAATGAACGTAAAAATTTCCCTGCCTAAAATTAAGGCTGTTTCGTCCTAGGTACACTCTGATGGAAAACCTGGCTGGTACAGAGTTTAAGTCTACATCTTTCACGACATGGGCCAAATAACTTGGCTGTCGTTATAATTCTCTAAGTCCGGCTATATATGCAGTAACTGGCAAAACTGCAACATTTCGTAATGAAAGTCTTGTCTTCTGCTCGAGCTGTTCTGTGACTACTGTGCCATGGTCTAGCGGCAACATTTTATCAGAAATTCATGTTTTCGTGGTGTAATGTGTTTTACTGTCATGATTTGATTCCTTACAGTACATGTATGCAATAAACTGTGTGAATGCCTTGCAGTTCATGCTACAGCAATACAGGCACACTACATGTTTTGAGGTTCATGTACGAATTCATGGGAAACTTAACATGGATCGGAAGTGATAGATAGATACACAGTCAGATTTTACCACCAAAATTTCCCATTTTCGAAGGCTATTCAGAGTGGAGGGAAACATCTATAGAGTGTGTCTAGCAGCTATTGCAGAGATTTAGCACAGAGGAACTATATTTAACAGTACATTCACTTTGTAACTATCCTCCTGAGGTAAATGATGAACATAACTCAAATTTGTATATTGATGGTTAATTTGCTTCTCTTCAGAGCCATTTCTATAATGAAGCAGCTCGGTATTCATAATACAGACATCCACAACAATTAACATGGCTTACAAAGTCAAGCTTGTGACTTAGTATGCAAAGATTTTCTTTGGAGTTTGTGAAAGAATTTCTTCTAGCAGTCTGCAGCTCCATTAAATAAAATGAAAATAAGAACTTTGAGTGCACTGATCTCCACCATGATTAATACTGACAACTAACATTGCCCTTACATCGTAAGACATGTGAGAAACCATTGAGCTAATGAGATGCTTCTTGCAGCATACCTCTCATTGCCATATTGACTGCTGAGCCTCATAACACAACATTAATTATAAGAACTGTTGTTACTATTGTGAAGAATTTCTGGAGTCCAGAAATTAAATTTTCTGTCTCTCGTCAGTGTCTCATTTTACATTAGGAGTATATAGCACAAGTCATCAAATTGGAAAGGGAATGCTCAGTGAATTTAGCAGAACATTTCAGGACCATAAGCAGAAGTAAATACACTATCACAGAGTTGCCAAATATTTGCAATGACGTTGCCAGTTATAGACTGCCTCTGTATTCACATTGTTAGCAATGCTGTCTTTGGTGTGGAAGGACTTGGGTACAATTCCCAGTACTTCCTCAGGTTTTTCTGATGTAGGAAGGTGGCCTGGAACAGGTTCCACTCGACTGCATGAGCCCTAATGAGGAACTGGTTGAATAAAAAAGCAGCGGCATCATCAGAATTCATCTGCTGGCAGTAAAAGCTGGAGGGATTGGCGACATGCTGATCACAAATCCTATGATTTAAGGCAGCAGCTGGCCAGCTGGAACACACGTAAGACCTGACCCATGAGTAGCAGCATTGTTGCCAATTTATAGCTTATTGAACTCGTCTTATTCGGGCTTTCAGATGGGAAGCACTCATGGCGTATAGTTTTTATGCAATGTCATCTCCTTATGGTTTCTAATGTCATCTTTTAGGCTACTATAGTTAAGGCTTTCAACTAGATGTAACCCATAATTCTTTTTTTTAAGCTTCCCAGTGTGAGAGGGGGCTGTAAATGCTGATGTATAATGATTTGAGTATCGGGGTAGGAAAACTAATGCTATTAGTATTGCCAAGGAAGCATATGGCATTTGAAATAGTGAGGTATATAATTTTCCATTGTGATTACAAATCAATTTCAATTGAATAAAAAGTGATTGGAAATTAACCTTGTCCCATACATCACAGAACAGAAAGATATATATGTCAGTGTAATGATGTGGATGAACACTCTAGAACATGCCAAACACTATAGAAATATTAAAACATAAAAACAGTGTGTGTCCAGAAAGTAATGCATTGCAATTTTTTGTGACTTGACCCTACATGATAGAGCTGTTGGACCAGTTGGGGAAGGTGAGGAGGGCCCTTAGCATTCCAGCAGTAGTTCGCTCAGTTGCCTCTGTGCTCTTTGAGGGTTAGGGTAGCTTCTTCTGTGAACTTCTACGTAGTGGTTGTGTTGAACTTATAGTGGAAAAAATCTTTAGAGCAATGCTATGCAATAAAGTTTTGCATGAAGCTCAACAGGACACTGATGGAAATTTGTGGAATGCTTAAGGTAGCCTTTAGGGTAATGGCCTTTGTAGATCACTGTCAAACAGGTGGCACAAGACTTTGAAGGAGGTCAGGAGGAGATCGCCGCAGAGGTCTGCATGGGATGTCTGTCAAGATTGCGAACCCGTTACTGAATGCAGAGCATCAGATGAGTGTTCACTTAATGTCAGAAATATTGGACTTGCCAAAAATGGTTGGTCATGAAATTGTATCGGAAGAGTTGGCCATGTGAAAGATTTGCACAAAACTTGTGCCCAGACCTTTGGCCGATGTCCAGAAGGAACACTGAGTGGAAATGTGTGGAGCACTCAAGCAATTTTGTGAGATTATCCCAATTTCCAGGACAACGTGATCACTGGGGATGGGTCACGGGTCTCTCGTGCAGTCAAAGAGACAGAGTGTGGACTGGCACACACTGTCGTCACTGGACCAGAAGAAGGTTCGCATGAGCACGTTCTGGGTGAAGTCCATGCTCATTGTTTTTTTATGAGAAAGGGATAATGCACCATGAGATATTACCCTCTGGTCAGACCATCAGTGCGTAGTTTTACAAACTAGTATTCCCGAGACTGAATCGTAGGGTCGACCACATCCAAAAGGAGTTCCGCACATCTTGGAAACTGCACCATGACGACGTGCCTGCTCATACTGCTTTTGTTGTCACGGCTTACCTGACCCATACTAGTGTGACAGTGGTGCTACAGCTGCCCCACGGTCCTGACCTGGCTCCAGCGGACTTCCTTTTGTTTCCTCTGTAGAGGTACCTCGAAGGAAAGCATCTTGTGTCAGTGGACAATGTGTAAGCTACTATGATGTCTTCTCTCAGAAGAATCCCAGTTGAAGATTTCCAGAAAGCTTATGATGCATGGAAATTGTGTTGGCAAAAATGTATTGATGTAGAATGATCATCCTTCAAAGAACATTAAGTTGTTGAACTTATCCAAGCAATAAGTTTTTTTGAAAAAGAATGACTCATTTCTTTCTGAACAAACCCTGTATTTGATACAAACCATATACACTCCTGGAAATGGAAAAAAGAACACATTGACACCGGTGTGTCAGACCCACCATACTTGCTCCGGACACTGCGAGAGGGCTGTACAAGCAATGATCACACGCACGGCACAGCGGACACACCAGGAACCGCGGTGTTGGCCGTCGAATGGCGCTAGCTCCGCAGCATTTGTGCACCGCCGCCGTCAGTGTCAGCCAGTTTGCTGTGGCATACGGAGCTCCATCGCAGTCTTTAACACTGGTAGCATGTCGTGACAGCGTGGACGTGAACCGTATGTGCAGTTGACGGACTTTGAGCGAGGGCGTATAGTGGGCATGCGGGAGGCTGGGTGGACGTACCGCCGAATTGCTCAACATGTGGGGCGTGAGGTCTCCACAGTACATCGATGTTGTTGCCAGTGGTCGGCGGAAGGTGCACATGCCCGTCGACCTGGGACCGGACCGCAGCGACGCACGGATGCACGCCAAGACCGTAGGATCCTACGCAGTGCCGTAGGGGACCGCACCGCCACTTGCCAGCAAATTAGGGACACTGTTGCTCCTGGGGTATCGGCGAGGACCATTCGCAACCGTCTCCATGAAGCTGGGCTACGGTCCCGCACACCGTTAGGCCGTCTTCCGCTCATGCCCCAACATCGTGCAGCCCGCCTCCAGTGGTGTCGCGACAGGCGTGAATGGAGGGACGAATGGAGACGTGTCGTCTTCAGCGATGAGAGTCGCTTCTGCCTTGGTGCCAATGATGGTCGTATGCGTGTTTGGCGCCGTGCAGGTGAGTGCCACAATCAGGACTGCATACGACCGAGGCACACAGGGCCAACACCCGGCATCATGGTGTGGGGAGCGATCTCCTACACTGGCCGTACACCACTGGTGATCGTCGAGGGGACACTGAATAGTGCACGGTACATCCAAACCGTCATCGAACCCATCGTTCTACCATTCCTAGACCGGCAAGGGAACTTGCTGTTCCAACAGGACAATGCACGTCCGCATGTATCCCGTGCCACCCAATGTGCTCTAGAAGGTGTAAGTCAACTACCCTGGCCAGCAAGATCTCCGGATCTGTCCCCCATTGAGCATGTTTGGGACTGGATGAAGCGTCGTCTCACGCGGTCTGCACGTCCAGCACGAACGCTGGTCCAACTGAGGCGCCAGGTGGAAATGGCATGGCAAGCCGTTCCACAGGACTACATCCAGCATCTCTACGAACGTCTCCATGGGAGAATAGCAGCCTGCATTGCTGCGAAAGGTGGATATACACTGTACTAGTGCCGACATTGTGCATGCTCTGTTGCCTGTGTCTATGTGCCTGTGGTTCTGTCAGTGTGATCATGTGATGTATCTGACCCCAGGAATGTGTCAATAAAGTTTCCCCTTCCTGGGACAATGAATTCACGGTGTTCTTATTTCAATTTCCAGGAGTGTATAACTTCATATCCTGTAGTCTCTCTCTCTCTCTCTCTCTCTCTCTCTCTCTCTCTCTCTCTCTCTGCTCTACTAGTACTGGTTGAGAATACTCATTAGCAGCCGGAGTAGCAACAGTATTGAACTAATTGTAGGTTCATAAAGTCTCACTGACATCGTGATACATTTGTAGGATCTCACAGGCACTGTTGTCCGTGTGCTCGGTGTAATTGGAGAGTAGTGTACCGATAATCTGAAGTGGAGATCTGAGTGCGGTGACTTAAAAAGACATGCAGATCACTGACACTTGCAGTCAGTGAGGCGATGCAAATTCACCAGCCTCTTGGGGCATGTTAGTGGCACCTTGATGACGCTGTCTCTGACAGTGGCTCGCGGTGGCTGATTTAAATGTTTCTTCTGTGGACTTAAGAGCAGTGCATGATCCACACATTGTGATTGGTGAAGACACCATCAATACCACATTCCCTCCCCTCAAAAGTGTGCACATCCATCAGATAATGTGGGTGCAAGTAACGACATGCGGGAGAGCTGTCCCATCGTATTAGCTGTGGCATGATGGCAGGGAGTGCCAATCAATTGACGTTCTGACATTGTCATGCAAACCACTGTGAAAATCTGTCAAAAAGCTCGGGGTAGGAAATCCATCCAAGGCTACAGGTGAGTGCAGCATTGGCAGTGCTGTAGATGCCTCACGCTGTACAGCTGATACAGGCTCAACATCTGTGACTGATGTCACTGTGAATGACAACGGATACTGCAACTGCAGAGGTGGCAATGCCTGTGTAGGCAGGCAGGGTCAGTCTCCATGGCATAGTCGTCTGACGGATGACAGGAACCAGCAAGGGCTGCGTGGTGGTAGCACTCTGAGATGCAGGCAGTGTTTCTGAAAAATGAAATTCTGTGGTTGGACTGTGATAATCATGAGAACCTGCTCAGTTGGGAGCCTGATCTGGCATGAACAGTGAATGAGCTCGACCAGTTGTCTGAATGGCGATACTAGGTTCCCAGTTGTGAGGCTTGTTAAAGACACAGTGGAAAACTTTGTTCTTCATAGGGAACTTTGTTGCGAAGTTGGTGTCTGAAGCAGGCTGTTGAGGGTGAAATAGAGGCAGCAGAGTTCAGTGATGATGACCATGTTGTAAATCCACTGATGAAGTGTCATGAAAAGGCAGAGTGCAATAGGTGCTGAGAAACAGCGTGCCAAGTGCGAAGTTTGGACATCTGAGCACTGACAGTGCAAAAGAAATGTTCAGCTTCCACCATTCAATTGAGGAGCTGTACGGATATGATGAATCCCATTTTTTTTTTTTTGACAAAATTTTTGAAATTCCAAAAGAAAAAAAAAACAAAAAAAACTCTGGACCATTGTACAAAATGATACAAGGTGTACAACTTTGCTTGCACCGTTTTTTTCCCCAACATTTGAGGCTTTAATGAAACAAATTGGTTACACATGTATCATTCAAAGTATTTTCCATCGCTGGCCACTACTTTCTCCCATCTTTTGAGCAGTGTACAAATCCTGCATTGAAAAAATTGTTAATCTTTTGAATAGATCCAATTTGTGACTTCTTCATGAGATCAGAAGTGTTGGTCAGCCAGACCATGCACCATTGATCTAAACAGGTGATAGTCAGAGGGAGCAATGTCTGGAGAATACAGTGGGTAGATTAGGACTTACCATTTTAACATTTACAAGTCTGTTTTGACCTCTTTCGCAATGTGGGGTGAGCGTTGTTGTGCTGCAAAATCATTTTATCATGCCTCTCACTGTATTGTGGCTGTTTGTCTTTTAATGCTCTGCTCAGATGCATTAATTGTGTTTGATAACAAGAACCTGTGATTGTTGCACTTGGTTTTAACCTTTCACTAATAGCATCCTTACCATACGTACTTGAGAGCATTCAATGAGACAGCTGCTGTTTTCTTCATATTGAAACAAAACAGTAACACCTCCCGCAAATACCAAGAATGAGGCTCATAAAGTAACATTTTCAGTCAAGAACAACTTTATGATGCAGACATAAATTGACTAATATTTGAATGAGGTTATGTTGACTGAGGTCCAAGCTAACTGCCTGATGTCTGTGATCTGTTTCTTTTAACTGCTACTTACCATTATCGCCTCCTATTGGAAAATGGTGGAAGCAAAGTTGCACACCTTGTAGTTTGTAGTAAACCTTCTAAACTAAGGACTAAAGCAACTATTTTCAAAATTCTAGTGCTAGTTGTCAAATTCATTGGAGTCTCAAATGGTTAACTGTTGTATGCATCAATGATAATCAGCCTCAGTGGGTTCCAGTAAGGACCAGCAAAACCAGTGTGGAAGCATTGTCAAGGACCGTGGGCAGCTATTCGTTCAATCTCTTTGTGCAAGTCCAAGCCACATATAGTGCTGGTGCACCAGCTGCTTGATTCTGCTTAGTTCTAACAATTCCCCAATTCCCTCTTTGTAATAGTTTTAACACATGTTGCTGCAGTGATGTGTGAACCATGACTCGTGTTTTTTCATAGGAGTAATAGAATGACACCATTCTGCAGTGAAACGCCATCGCATTGTGCGTAGTATTTGCATACTAATGCAGCTGAAATTGATTCCAGATTATGAGAACAACCAATCTGAATGTAATACTTGAGTAATTGTAATGACTGATCCTGTTCAGTAGGTTGTGCAATCCACCAACGTTCAATGGGAAAAGCTTGCATTGCTTGTGAATCAGATTGGCCATTTTGAAGACATGAAGCTTCTGATGTACTGAATTCTGAATCGTTTCCCATAGGTAAGTGAGACGTTTCCCATAGGTAAGTGAGACAGAGTGCCTGTTTGCATGCTGTGCCATAGGGTGATAGAGAATGTCATACTGGTTTTTTGAAAGAAATCAGCATTGCAGTTTATGTGGTGTTCAATGAAGCACATCTTTCACTGGTTAAAAAAGACCAGTCAGTGGCTTATTATCTGTCACAAGAAAAAAAAATCACTCCATGCAGATATTAAAGAAATTTTGTGGCAGCATAGATATGGCTAAGGCTTCTTTCCCAGTTGACTATAAGTTGGCTTGGCCCTTGTTTGACATCTTGGATCAAATGGTATGGAATGAGATAAAATTTCCCATATTCCATGTGGTGATACTGCAGGCACTGCTGGCGTTTGTGGATCAAAATGAATAAGGCATGGGTGACTAAGCAATGCATGTTTTGTTTCAACTATTGAAATGATCCCTTGGATTCTCCACTGCATTGAAAACGAGCATTTTTACATTGGAGACAATTCAAAGGAGCAGCAATTTGCTCTGCATCTGGAATAAATTTGATATAGTAGGTCAGTTTACTAAGAACTGTCTGTAGTTCTCAATTTTTAGGAGAGAGTAATCTCCATATGCCTCTAAATGCTTAGTCAAGGGATAAGCACCATGAGCATTAATTATATGTCCTAAGTTTTCAATTTCAGTATTGAAAAACAAACATGTCGGAAAATTAAACTTAAGCACTGTGTCAATTATGTTATATAATGTATATGATCTGGGCCCGTGTGGAGTTGCTAGTCTCCCATTGGGCACCTCCCTGGGTGGCGGATAGGGGAATGCTCACCAGATAGGGTGGGTACTGGGGAAATAAAATATCCAGGGCAGACCAAAACTAGCAAGCCTCCGCCCCTCTAACAAGGGAAGAGGTGGGGGCCAGAAGGGCTTCCGGCTGTAAAAACATTGCCAAAACAAGAGGAATGATGGATGCTTCTCAAGATAAATGTTCCGGAGTAATAGCCTCCCATTCAGATCTCCAGGGGAGGCGTTTTGCGAAGGATCCAAAGGTGTTACAGATCATCGTGGGAACTCTAAATGTGGGAACGATGACGGGAAAGGGAAGAGAGATAGTAGACATGATGCAGAGGAGGAAGATAAAGGCTTTGTGTGTGCAAGAAACAAGGTGGAAGGGCACTAAGGCAAAGATCTTAGCTGAAGGCTATAAGCTACTTTATAGTAGTGCAAGCCCGGAATCAAGAAATGGAGTCGGAGTTATTTTGCACAGAGAGCTTCAAGAAGAGGTATGTAAAGTCAGCAGAGTAAATGATAGGATCATGTATGTTAAGATGATGTTTGGCAGATAAATGGTAACAGTGCTGACAGCTTATGCACCCCAAGCGGGATGTTCGGAGGACAAGAAGGAAAAATTTTGGGGAGATTTGGATGGAGTAATGGTCGGAATACCAGAGAATGAAAGAGTGATAGTCGGAGGGGATCTAAATGGTCATGTTGGCGGAAGGAAAGGTGGGGAAGAGAGGTGGCATGGAGAATGGTGGTATGGCGAGAGAAATGAGGAAGGAAAAAAGATAGTGGAGTTTACAGTGGATTTTGATCTAATGATTACGAATACCTACTTCCAAAGAAAAAGAGAAAAACTAATAACATACAGGAGTGGCAAAAGATTAGATTAGTTTTTCATTCCATAGATCTGTGCTGAGGAGATCCTCATGGATGTGGAACATGTCAAATTATTATTATTATTTTTTTAAGCTGAAATAACAATACTAACAGTATGGATATATACAGTACATCATTTTTTTCTATTAAGAAATTCATCAATGGAGTAGAAGGAGTTGGCCACTAGTAAGTCTTCCAGGCTCCTTTTAAACTGATCTTTACTTGTAACTAAATTTTTTATGTTTGCTGGAAAATTATTGAAGATGAGTGTTCCTGAGTAGTGGACCCCTTTTTGAACTGAAGTAAGTGCTTTTAAGTCCTTGTGCAGATCATTTTTGTTCCTGGTATTGTACGCATGAACTGAGCTGTTTGTTAGAAAAAGAGATGTATTATTTAGGACAAATTTCATTAAGGAGTAAATATACTGAGAGGCAGTAGTTAGTATATCCAGCTCTTTGAAGAGGTTTCTACAGGACGTCCATGAATTTACTCCACAAATAATACATATTAAATGCTTTTGGACTCTGAAAACTTTTGTTTGACTTGAAGAGTTACCCCAAAATTTATACCATATGACATTATGGAATGAAAGCAGGCAAAGTATGCAAGCTTTTTTATTAATTACATATTATGTAGAAGGAAAAATAGTGGGGAGGTGCGAAATACTAAGGTCATATATGGTGAAGGAATAGCAACACAACATAAGTTGATTGTAACGGATTGTGAGATGAAAGTATGTAAAAGACAGTGGCACATAAATCAATGTGAAAGGAAAATTAAGTGGTAGAGATTAAAGGAAAAAAAATTTGAGAGAGGAGTTTAGTAAAAAAGTACTGGAAAAGGTAAAATTGGCAGAGAGTGTGCAGGAGTGGTGGAAAATAAATAGTGCTGTTATAAGGAAGACCGGGGAGGAAGTGTTTGGGTTAACATCTGGGACAGGGGTGCCAAAATATAAGGAAGCATGGTGGTGGAACGAAGAGGTGCAGAAGGTTGTGAAGGAAAAGAAAGTGGTATATGTCCGGAAGTGCTGAGGATGGGCAAGCATACAAAAGTGCAAAGAAGGAGGCAAAACGAGCCGTGGGTAAAGCTAAAGCTGAATCAGTAAGGGAGGCATACAAACAACTACAGAAAAATCAGGATATGATACAACTGATACGGATAGGCAAATCAAGAGATAAAGCTTCTAAAGATCTAAGAGCAATAAAACAAATGAAAGATAAAACAGGAATAACTCTGCATGACCATGGAAAAATAACCCAAAGGTGGTTGAATTATTTTGAGAAATTGCTGAATGAAGAAAATGTAAGAGTGAAAACAGGAAGGAGGGGAAAACAAAGGACTAACAATGGATATAAATAGAGATGAAGTCGATTGGGCAGTTGAAAAGATGAAAAATGGGAAGGCAGTTGGCCCAGACTAGATCCCTGTTGAGGTATGGAAGTGTCTCGGGTAAAAAGGGAATTGAGCTCTTTTGGGATTTAATGAAGAAGATTTGGCGACAGGAAGAGATGCCAGACGAGTGGAGAACTAGTGTACTGATCCCAATATTTAAGGGGAAAGGTGATGTGCAGGACTGCAGTAACTATAGAGGTATTAAACTGATGGCACACACAATGGAAATTTGGGAAACAGTTATAGAAGCAAGATTACGCAAGGAGACTGTGGTGTGTGAAGAACAGTTTGGGTTCATGCCTGGAAGAGAAATGACTGATGCAATACATGCTTTAAGGCAGATAGTCGAGAGACACAGGGAACTACAAGCCGATCTACATATGGCTTTCATTGATTTGGAGAAAGCATATGACAGAGTCCCAATAGACGAAATATGGAGAAGCATGAGAGAGCAGTGTGTGCCAGAGAAGTATGTGAGGTTAGTGAAGGAAATGTACAGAGGAGCAAAGACACATGTGAGGAGTAGTGTGGGCATGACAAAGGAGTTTCCAGTAAAAGTAGGGTCTGTGCTTAGTCCCTTTACCTTTGACCTAATTATGGATGTGCTGGTGAAAGATGTGAAGAAGGAAGAGCCGTGGAATATGATGTTTGCGGATGATCTGGTTCTTTGTGAGCAGAGCATTGACAGACTTGAGGAAAAGCTGGAGGATTGTAGGAAGGCACTAGAAGAAAGAGGGATGAAAATTTGCAGGACAAAGTCAGAATATTTAGCACTGAAGGATGTGCAGATAAGATCTTGCAAGATCCAGGATGATGAGCTGAAATCGGTCTGCAAATTTAAATACCTGGGGTCGTACATACAGGGGGACAGATGGCTGGAAAGAGAGATACAACACCGAATAAATTGCAGTTGGAACAACTTGAGGAAAATGAGTGGAGTGTTGTGTGACAAGAAGGTGAGCATTGGGTTGAAAGGGAAAGTGAACAAGTCGGTGGTAAGGCCTGCTATGATATATGGGGCAAAGACATGGCCAATCACAGTAGACCAGGAAAGGAAGATGGAACTGACGGAAATGAGGATGCTGAGGTGGATGTGTGGGGTAACAAGGAAGGACAGGATTAGAAATGAATTTGTTAGAGGAGCTGTGAAAGTGGGACCCATGTGGAAAAAGATACAAGAGAGTAGAATAAGGTGGTATGGACACTTACAGAGAAAAGGAGAAGAGTATATCGGAAGCAGAGTTGAAGATATAAAGATTGAAGGAGAGGAAGACCGAAGATGAGGTGGAAGAATAAGATATCCGGGGACCTAAGGGAAAATGATGGACGAAGGAAGAGGCAATGGAGGCCTGTGGAGGAGAAGAATCCAGAAGAGCAACGCCGATCCTACGTGACGTGGGACAAGGTGACAATAAAGAAGAAGAAGAAGAATGTATATGATCTTGAAACAGCAATGTACCATGTCTATAGAACTCAGTTATTTAGTAGTAACATCTGAAATTGGCATATTCAATTGTAATTAGCAGATCATGAAATTGTGTTTTATTATGAGTTTCTCATTTGCAACTGTCAGCCAAATTATCTCAGATAGAGCTCAAATTACATTGTGTACAGTTACTGTTCATTTGTATGATCTGCATATGTAACAATATTCACTAAGTTTTGGTGTAATTGTGGAACATTATGAGTTATTGTCAGTCATAAACTATAAACAAATGATTAAAACCTATTTTCTGTTTAAAAGTCAGTGTGTATGGTAATAAAAAAATCAGATAAAATATGGTAGGAATCCTGTATGTAATTTATTTACTGTATAATTAACAAAACTGTAAAAAGTGTTGTTTGTGTTGCACATTTGATGTAGGTGTCTGTAGTAACATCCTTTTTTGGTCTGAGGTGTGTGCATTGATCGAATGATAACAATTGTAGCATTCCCAAATGTATGTTAAATTAACAAGATGTGATGAATTTTAACTGTAACTCATAAAATCAATATTATCAACTATGTTCCAAAAGTCATGAAATGTACATAAGTAACTGAATTATGGGAGGTGGGGCTCACTGTTGTTGTGACACTCCCGATGTAAGATCTGTGTTGCATCGCGAAATAAAATGTTGTAAAAAGTTTCTCAGCATATACTGAGCTTATTTCACATTACATACTGTATAAACCTAACATTTGAACCAAGTTCTCAGCAAGGTCTCCAGGACAACAAGTAGAACATAAGGTAAGTATTATTCATTTCTGAGCTACACCACCCACACAGACTGTTTTATTTCATCAAGCATATTATGTTGCAAAGTGAATGGAATATTTTGGTGCCATCAAAAAGCAAATAGAAACATAACATGTTGCTCTTGACATTGTGGCGTGGGGAGCCATCAGGTGTGAGTTCAGATCACAGCTGGTAGTAACTGAGGGAGCCCTGATGGCACGCATCACGAACATCCTGCGTCCTCTCATGCTGCTGTATTATGGTGCCATCTTTCAACATGTCATGGCATTCCACATGTATTAGGTGTCTCCATGAACTGTCTGCATGATGTTGAGGTACTCTTGTGGCCAGCAAGATCTCCAGATCTGTCCCCAATGGAACACGTGTGGGACTAACTCCAGATGTCAGTATCTAGGATATCAAGGATAAGTTACAGCAGCTATGGGCTGGCTTGCCTCAGGAGAGGATACAATGGCTTTATTGTGTCCTTCCCAACTGAATCAGTGCATGCATCTGTGGCAGAGGGGGTTCAATGATACACACTTAGTCAGCTCGTAGTGCCAATTTCCTTATCAATTTCACTCGATGCTGTAATCCCTATTTAACTTCACGTGCTCTCTGAACCTGTGAGGTTGATTTTGTTCCCTCTCTGCCTTCTGGGTGCTTCACTTCTTCTGTCAGCCATTGTATGTGAATATTTAGATTAAATGATTGACACATTTGAAAAATGCCTATTTAACCAAGATTAAACTACCAATAGAACATAAAGAGCAGCTACCCTGTAGAAACTGAGGAGTCAGCAGGTGGTTTGTTGCTCTCTAATTTACTTGATTAAATATAGCTTGCATAAGCATGAATATCACTAAGCAGTTTAGTGATAATTTATTGTTAACATATTGCACAGATTAAGTTTCAAAGATTAGCTTGTCTATCATTAATGTATACCATGACTCATTCAATATCCCAGAAGATTCTTCTTCTTGCTGATAGGATCTATGAAACGTGACAATCAGTCATAAAGCTCAGCATGGGCAAAGGGATACTAGAACTAGATACTCAATGCTAGGAAAAATATCATCTGGACCTATGAGCAATGGTACATGCTAATGGCATGTTACACTGTTGTCAACATGTACAGGAGATAAACACCCTACTTCCCAGCAGGACCCAATTTAAGTATGTGATGGAGGTCTTGTTGAGTAGGAACTATTCTAATGGCATGAAATGGGGCCCATGATAAGCAAATGAACAAAACGTTTGTTACCCCTGAAGTTTGCATGACAATGTGCCATGTCACTGTACCACAATTGTTGTGGTTGGTTTGAAGAACATTCTGGAAAATTGAAGCAGATGATTTGGCCACCTAGATCACCCACCGTGAATCCCACTGAACATTTATGGTACATAATCGAGAGGTCAGTTCATGCACAAAATCCTGCACTAGCAATTCTTTTGCAATTATGGGTGACTTTAGAGGCAGCATGGCTCAATATTTCTGCAGGGGACTTCCAACGGCTTGTTGTGTGGATGCCATTTCGAGTTGCTGCATGCAAAGCAAAAGGAAGTCCAAAATGATATTAGGAGATATCCCATTACTTTTGTCACCTCCATGCAATCTACTTTCTGGATGGCCCTCCTAGATCTCGTAGAGCTACTAAATCACATGGATGTTTGATTGCTATGCTTCACCTGCTATTCCAAATAGTTCCAGATATTTTCTGTGGGATTAAAATCAAATGATTTAGTGGCCAAGTCAAGTTGCAGTGGGATGCTTCATTGTTCATAAAAACAGAAATATACATGTTCAGCCTTGTGAAGGTGGCTGTCATCATCTTGGGAGATGGGAATGGCCACAGCATACTCATCATGAGGATTTAGAATAAAGTGCTACACTTTCTAACAAATTTTGTTGAAGTACACACCCTGGTTCATGTTAATGGTAATGTAAATAACAGGACCAAAGTCATGGTACAAAAACCACCCCAAAATATCACAGAAAGAGCTCCAACCTGGACCACACCTTCCACACACTATGGGTTAAATTCTTCATTGGGCAGCTATTGCACCTGTCACCTTACATCATTTGAAAAGAGCTATGACTTTTCAGCTCCCCCATGAACCATGGACCTTGCCATTAGTGGGGAGGCTTGCGTGCCTCAACGGTACAGATAGCCGCTCCGTACGTGCAACCACAACGGAGGGGTATCTGTTGAGAGGCCAAACAAACGTGTGGTTCCTGAAAGGGGCAGCAGCCGTTTCAGTAGTTGCAGGGGCAACAGTCTGGATGATTGGCAGATCTGGCCTTGTAACACTAACCAAACGGCCTTGATGTTGTGGTACTGCGAACGGCTGAAAGCAAGGCGAAACTACAGCCGTAATTTTTCCCCGAGGGCATGCAGCTTTATTGTATGATTAAATGATGATGGCATCCCCTTGGGTAAAATATTCCAGAGATAAAATAGTCCCCCATTCGGATCTTCAGGCGGGGATTACTCAAGAGGACGTCGTTATCAGGAGAAAGAAAACTGGCGTTCTACGGATCGGAGCGTGGAATGTCAGATCCCTTAATCGGGCAGGTAGGTTAGAAAATTTAAAAAGGGAAATGGATAGGTTAAAGTTAGATATAGTGGGAATTAGTGAAGTTCGGTGGCAGGAGGAACAAGACTTTTGGTCAGGTGAATACAAAATCAAATAGGGGTAATACAGGAGTAGGTTTAATAATGAATAAAAAAAATAGGAATGCGGGTAAGCTACTACAAACAGCATAGTGAATGCATTATTGTGGCCAAGATAGACACGAAGCCCACGCCTACTACAGTAGTACAAGTTTATATGCCAACTAGTTTTGCAGATGATAAAGAAATTGATGAAATGTATGATGAGATGAAAGAAATTATTCAGGTAGTGAAGGGAGATGAAAATTTAATAGTCATGGGTGACTGGAATTCAATAGTAGGAAAAGGAAGAGAAGGAAATGTAGTAGGAGAATATGGATTAGGGCTAATAAATGAAAGAGGAAGCCACCTGGTAGAATTTTGCACAGAGCATATCTTAATCATAGCTAACACTTGATTCAAGAATCATAAAAGAAGGTTGCATACATGGAAGAACCCTGGAGATACTAGGTTTCAGATAGATTATATAATGGTAAGACAGAGATTTAGGAACCAGGATTTAAATTGTAAGACATTTCCAGGGGCAGGTGTGGACTCTGACCAAAATCTATTGGTTATGAACTGTAGATTAAAACTGAAGAAACTGCAAAAAGGTGGGAATTTAAGGAGATGGGACCTGGATAAACTGAAAGAACCAGAGGTTGTACAGAGTTTCAGGGAGAGCACAAGGGAATAATTGACAGGAATGGGGGAAAGAAATACAGTAGAAGAAGAATGGGTAGCTTTGAGGGATGAAATAGTGAAGGCAGCAGAGGATCAAATAGGTAAAAAGACGAGGCATAGAAGAAATCCTTGGGTAACAGAAGACATACTGAATTTAATTTATGAAAGGAGAAAATACAAGAGGAAATGGAAGAGGATGTAGATGAGGATGAAATGGGAGATATGATACTGCTTGAAGAGTTTGACAGAGCACTGAAAGACCTAAGTCGAAACAAGGCCCCGGGAGTAGACAACATTCCATTATAACTACTGACGGTCTTGGGAGAGCCAGTCCTGACAAAAGTCTACCATCTGGTGAGCAAGATGTATGAGACAGGCGAAATTCCCTCAGACTTCAAGAAGAATATAATAATTCCAATCCCAAAGAAAGCAGGTGTTGACAGATGTGAAAATTACCGAACTATCACTTTAATAAGTCACAGCTGCAAAATACTAACTCAAATTCTTTACAGACGAATGGAAAAACTGTTAGAAGCAGACCTCGGGGAAGATCAGTTTGGATTCCATAGAAATGTTGGAACACGTGAGGCAATACTGACCCTACGACTTATCTTAGAAGAAAGAATAAGGAAAGGCAATCCTACGTTTCTAGCATTTGTAGACTTAGAGAAAGCTTTTGACAATGTTGACTGGAATACGCTCTTTCAAATTCTGAAGGTGGCGGGGGTAAAATACAGGGAGTGAAAGGCTATTTACAATTTGTACAGAAACCAGATGGCAGTTATAAGAATCGAGGGGGCATGAAAGGAAAGCAGTGATTGGGAAGGGAGTGAGACAGGGTTGTAGTTTATCCCCGATGCTATTCAATCTGTATATTGAGCAAGCAGTAAAGGAAACAAAAGAAAAGTTTGGAGTAGGCATTAAAATCCATGGAGAAGAAATAAAAAACTTTGAGGTTCACTGATGACATTGTAATTCTGTCAGAGACAGCAAAGGACTTGCAAGAGCAGTTGAACGGAATGGACAGTGTCTTGAAAGGAGGGTATAAGATGAACATCAACAAAAGCAAAACGAGGATAATGGAATGTAGTCGAATTAAGTCGGGTGATTCTGAGGGAATTAGATTAGGAAATGAGACACTTAAAGTAGTAAAGGAGTTTTGCTATTTGGGGAGCAAAATAACTGATGATGGTCGAAGTAGAGAGGATATAAAATGTAGACTGGCAATGGCAAGGAAAGCGTTTCTGAAGAAATTTGTTAACATCGAGTATTGATTTAAGAGCCAGGAAGTCATTTCTGAAAGTATTTGTATGGAGTGTAGCCATGTATGGAAGTGAAACATGGGTGATAAATAGTTTAGACAAGAAGAGAACAGAAGCCTTCGAAATGTGGTGCTACAGAAGAATGCTGAAGATTAGATGGGTGGATCACATAACTAATGAGGAGGTACTGAATAGAATTGGGGAGAAGAGGAGTTTGTGGCACAACTTGACTAGAAGAAGGGATCGGTTGGTAGGACATGTTCTGAGGCATCAAGGGATCACCAATTTAGTATTGGAGGGCAGTGTGGAGGGTAAAAATCGTAGAGGGAGACCAAGAGATGAATACACTAAGCAGATTCAGAAGGATGTAGGCTGCAGTAGGTACTGGCAGATGAAGAAGCTTGCACAGGATAGGGTAGCATGGAGAGATGCATCAAACCAGTCTCAGGACTGAAGACCACAACAACAACATGACTTTTCAGACCACACTAAATGCCTCCAGTCAACTACTTCCCAGTTTCTGTGTTGTTTGGCCAATTGTTGGTGTACAGGTTTATGTGCTGCTCTGAATTGTGGCCTTTTGCTAGATACCAACTACAAATGTCTATTGCTTGCAGTACCCTTTGCAGTGTTTGCTCAGAAACTGGTTGACGTGGACCTGCATTCACTGACAACTGTAATTCCCATTGTGTTTCGCAACTTGTTTTAAATGTTCAGAAATGTGCCATTTGTTAACTTCACAAAACAAAGAAAATGTAGTTTCCTATGACTATAGTGTCAGTGAGTCACAGTTTGAATCGATCAACTCACACGAATGTCTAGATGTAACACAGTGTAGGGAAATAGGCTCGCTTGTGGGTCAAGAAAGTGGCAGACTTTGGTTTATAAGTCAAATCCTGGGGAAATGCAGTTGATCTATAAAGGAGATTGATTACAAATCACTCATATGATCCATCCTAAATATTGCTCAAGTGTGTGGGATCCATTACAAAATAGGACTAATGGGATATTGGCTGTATAAAGAGAAGTTCAGCACAAATAGTCACTCGTTTGTCTGATCTGTGAGAGAGTATTGCAGAGGTGGTGAAGAAACTGAACTGGCAGAGTCTTGACCCTAGATGTAAACTGTCCCAAGAATGTCTACTTGCTAGGTTTCTAGAACTGGCTCCAGTAGGTATTTTGAGAACATGATGAGGTTTTGCAGGATGCATGGAGGCAGTTACAACAGGCGTTCAATAAATAATACAACACATTTTTTTTTGGAAAGCAGGTTGATTTTATTCGGGATTCCAGCACACCGTATTATTCCCCACTCTTTTGGCTACAAAACCCTAGTTTTCAACATAATCTCTGTTCAATGCAACAAACTTAGGCCACCTTAGTGGTAGGGCTTGCACACCTGTATGGTATCATTCTACTGCTCAATGTCAGAGCCAACATCTTGCTGCGTAAGTAAGCTCTCCATCGTGTACTGCTTCCTGCAGAGTGCATTCTTCATTGAGCCAAACAGATGGAAGTTGAAAGGTGTGAGATCTGGGCTGTGGTTGTACGAGGAAGAACAGTCCAATGAAGTGGCAATGTCTGACAAAAAAATTGTCACTTTCACCCTCGTAACATGCAAGACACTCCACACAGATGGTAACTTCGTTCCTCTTTATGGTTTTCTGTCAGGCAGCAAGGAACCGAGTAGCGCACACGTTTGAGGAAACCAACTGGTGGACGAGTGTGTCAGCACTACCAACAGAGTCGTCCAGTTGTGCAGCAGTGTTATTGCTTGTGATCCATCACACGTTCCAGCAATGCAGGAGTCAGAGCTGTGTGCAGCCAGCAGATACATGGGAGATCATACAGGTTTGTGTGACCTTGTTGCGACGATGACAGGCGCCTTGCCCAGGGACTCACCATGCTTTTTTTTTCACTGCCAGGTCTCTGTAGACATTCTGCAAGTGCCTATGAATATCTGTTTTGCTCTGGTTTTCCAGCAAAATAAACTCAATAACAACTGTCTCCTTGCAATGCGCCTCCACTACAGACACTATTTTGAAGGCTACATGTAACAACGCCATATATCAGAACTTCGTGAAACTACAGGGGCTGAAACAGGAATATTCCATGATGTCCCACTCCAAATTCCACATTTTTTTTCAATTGAAATTGGCAGATAAAAGAAAGTGATGTATTACTTATTAAACACCCCTCATAAACAATCATTCTCTCCACACACCACACTTGAATGGAATGAAAAAAAAAAAAAAACCCTAGTAACTGTTACAACCAGACGTACTCTCTGCCATGAACTTCACAGTGTTTTGCAGAGCATGAATGCAGATGTTTGAAACCAATTGTCATTGGCAATGTGAAACACTTGTCTCCTGTCCTTGATTAGAATCATTTTACAAGCTCTATTCTTACACCATGTGCCATGACTGTGAATGGTACTCCATTCTTTGTAGACAGCTTGGAAAGTATAAGTTGATACAGCAAATCAGACAACTTTATTCATGGAGTGGTCTTGGGAACATCCAGACATGATAGCTCCTTTCTGCCACATCAAGCTGTCTTACTGCATCAATTACATACAACTGAGTGGCACACATTACTTCACTGCCAGCACTTCTGGCAGTGGTGGAGGCTCACAAGACTGCCTGATATCATATCTGCATAATGACAGCAGTCCAAAGTGACCAGTGTGATCATTTAAGGGAAGAGACTAATATTTTGTCCAGTGAGCTTAAATCTACCATTCTCTGTCGCCAGCAAATGATAGTGCAGTACAGGAAACTACCGTCAATTACATGAGCCAGTTTGCCCACCTACAGCTGCTTATACTGTCCATCCGCAAATTCTCACATTGACGAGCCTCACGAGTCTCGCCTTGCAAGGTGCGTAGGTTGGCAGTACATTTGTGTCATGCCTGCACATGTTTCTTGGACCTGCAGTGGTAGGCTGGGGTAGTAGTGTTATGTGTGCATTGCAGCTATTAGGTATGTTATTATCAAGTTCTTGTACGAGATGAGTGTAGTGAGAATGTTTATTATTGGGGGGAGAGCTTTCTAGTGGAAGAAGTTTTCTGTTCATGAGGAAACTTTATGGAGCATGTGAGACAGCAATTTGGATTGCATTTTCCTGCATTCCAGACAACAAGTTCAGTTCATGATGCACCATTAACTGGTAGGCCCACAATTTTGACACAATGGAAGTTTGAAAACATTTTGGAAATTATGCTGCAGAGTCCAACAAAATCCTGGACATTGTCTTGTGGAGTGCAACAAAATCAGTGAGGAGATTATCACAAGAGGCTAAAGTCTCATGTACAACAGCACATAAGGCCGTAACCAAAGAACTGGGGATGTATCCGTATAAAATTACTGCAATGCAACAATTACAGTGCATGGACCATGTGAAACAAATAGCATACTGTGAAATATTTTAGCGATTTGGTGTTTCAGATCAAACCTTTTTCACTGATGAGGCTTGGTTTTACCTCCCTGGCTACATTAATTCCCAAAATTCACGAATTTGGTCTTCAGAAAATCCATATG
This sequence comes from Schistocerca cancellata, assembly GCF_023864275.1. Lineage (NCBI taxonomy): Eukaryota > Metazoa > Arthropoda > Insecta > Orthoptera > Acrididae > Schistocerca > Schistocerca cancellata. Next base: position 863,666,501 of record NC_064628.1, on the reverse strand, counting down.
CCTTAAGAGAAACGTCATTGCACAGAGAGAAAATCAGAGCGTGGATCACCATAATGCAGATGCGAACTAGAGGGCCATTCTTTTTCAGTTCTACTATCACTGCTGATATCTATTCTTCCCAGATAATTTATCCATTTATTTCCCTTCTGAATGAAAAAAAAAAGAGATCAATCATTCATTTTTCCACCAAGACAATGCTACTGCTCATACAGCACACCAGTCCCTACGACTTTTAGATGGTATCTTTGGAGACAGAGTAGTTACAAAAGGTCTTTGGCCCACATGCTCTGCAGATATCTCTCTGTCTGACTATATCCTTTGGGATGGGCTAAAATATTTGTACATTAAAATAAAAAAAAAGACAATAGATGAATTGAAGACACTGATAATTGATTATCTGCATTCAATTACGCTTGAAACATTGGTAAAGGTGTTCGAAAATAAATGTGAGTGTGTTGAAGTATGTCTTCAGGAAAAAGGAAAACCTTTCCAGCAGCCACTGTGATATTGGTGAGCAAAGTGTATTTAATTGTAATTAATATAATTAATTAATTTCATTACTTTAATGGTAATAATGTTGAATCCCATCTTCCAACATTACTGTAACCACTAGCAGTGAATCCCAGCCCCTAGCTTATACAGCAATGTGAATGTGCTGCCACCTTACGTGCTTTGGAAGATGAGACACTCAAAGCTCATCACTGTGAAAAGACTTCGTGGGCGCATTTTATATGATCTGCACCTACAGTAATACAACAGACCGTCCTATTGCTCCCAAAATTGTGACAGAATGGTGTGAAGCACTCCACAGAATTGAGGGTGTTCGTATGAGTGCCATATCAACCCCTTTTCCCCTCAGGTGGTCTGATCTTGAGCACAGGCCATCAGGTAGGGCGTTCAAGCCTTGGACACAGCTCCAACCAGTCTGCATGAGTGATGGGTGCCAGTTGAGCAGTAACAGGAACAGGGTGACTCCTTAGTGCCTTCAGTCTCTCATGGGAATGCATTTTATGACAATGAGGTAGCAAAAATGGTCACTGCTTGATACTAGTTACATGTAATTCAATTACTCGTGAGTGTATATGTGGCGGAAACAACTGAAATCTACAGATATTTGCTTCCATCTTCTGACTGCACAATTCATTACATCATCACCAAAGAAACAGTACTACATGAGAAGTGAAGCATTTATATTAATAAAAGTGACAGTAACTGTCCTAAATCATTAAATGTTTTGGAGAGATGAAAATATTTATGACAGCACTCTAAAGTGAAGTTTCACAGGGGAATCAAAAGTCAAAATGACTGGCATGTAATTTCGTTTTTACAGTAATTATGGTGGGATGAAATGCACATAACATGGCCATTTTGGGAATATAATTTAATATACGAAACATAAAAATATGAGGCAGAGCACATTATTCCAGACAAGTGACATATAGTTCTCCCTCCTCCCTCCCTCAGACATCGTTAGTTGCTTTTTCCAGGGCTCTTGGTAGGACCCTTAAAATAAGTCTAAATCTGTTGACTTTGAAATTTTCCTCTGTAACAGAAACAAATTCCTGAATCTTATTCTAGTGCTGAGTGTTAAAAGAAGAAACTTTATTTCCATTGAAATTAATGCCTGAGAGCTTTAAAAGCTTTTAGTGAAAACAGAAAGAAGTGGGCATATTGTATTGTTTTAGCTTTAATAAAAATGTGCTTGAACAATCAATACAGGACACTAAAGAAAAATTTGGAGAAGGAATTAAAGTTCAAGGAGAAGAAATGAAAACTTTGAGGTTTGCCAAGGACATTGTAATTCTCTCAGAGGCAGTGAAAGATTTGGAAGAGCAGTTTGAATGGATTGATTAGGGCTTTGAGAAGAGGATACAAGATGAGCAGTAACAAAATCAAAACAAAGGTAATGGAATGTAGTCAAATCAAACCACATAATGGCAAAGAAATTAAATTAAGAAATTAGATACTAAAAGTAATAGATGAATTCTGCTAGTTGGGCTGTAAAATAAGTGATGATGATTGAAGTAGAAAGGATATAAAATGTAGATTGGCAATTAAATATAAATTTAAGTGTTAGAAAATATTTTCAAAAAGTATTTGTCAGCAGTGTAGCATTATACAGAAATGAAATGTGAACAATAAACATTTCAGGCAAGAAAAGAATGGAAGGTTTTGGAATGTAGTGATACAGGGGAACATAGAGGATTATATGGGTAGCCTGCATAACTAATGAGGAAGTACCAAATATAATTGGGGAGAGAAGAATAATTTGACTAAAAGAAGGGATCAGTTGATAAGACACATCCTGAGACATCATCGAATCATCAGTTTAGCATTGGAGAGGTGTGAGAGAGAGAGAGAGAGAGAGAGAGAGAGAGAGAGAGAGAGAGAGTGTGTGTGTGTGTGTGTGTGGAGGGGGGGGGGGGGGGAAGAAAGGTGTGGGTAAAAATTGTAGAGGGAGACGAAGAGATGAAAAAGGTAAGTAGGTGCAAATGGATGTAGGTTACAGTAATTATTCAGAGACAAAGTTTTGGTCAGGATAGAGTACCATGGACAGCTACATCAAACCAGTCTCTGGACTGAAGACCACAGTAAAAACAATAATGTGCTATCTATTAAGTGGGGTGGAAGGGATGAAAATATAAATTTCTGTTACTTTTTTGGTCACTGAAACAGATCAGATGGAAATACTTACAGCAAGCTTGGAGCCAGTTGAGATTTATTATTTGCTTACCTATGAATATTGTAATAAAAATTTTACTCACCAAGCAGCAGTAGCAGAACACACATATAAAGATACTGAAATTCGCAAGCTTTTGGACCCAGTGGCTCCTTCTTTTGGCAGAAGTGTTGAAGGGGAAGGAAGATATGCAAGAAAAGGACTGATGAGGTGTAGGAAATGGAGAGAATTTGGAAAAGTTGCTGACCCCAGTTCAGAAGAGACTTACCAGATAGACTGAGAAGGAGATGTTGATTGTTGGGGACTGCACCTGAGAGCTTAAAGGTGCAAGACAGGGTAATATACAAAACAGATATTACTAACAAAACATAGTCCACAAGTTAATAAGAATGGAAAGCTTTGTACAGTATGTGGTAAAGTTGGGGTTAGGGAAAATAGACATGTCAGAAAATAAAAGATATACAAAACTAAAATGTCGTTAAGAAAGGAATAGTTACTGAGAAGAAATGTCGAGACTGAAGAAATTAAATTAAGACCAGATGGGTAGCGAGAACCAAGAACATGTTGTAATTCTAGGTCTCACCTGCAGAGTTGTGAGAAAATGGTGTCCGGGGTAAGAATCCAGATGGCATGTTTGGTGAAACAGGCATAGAAGTGATGACTGTCACGTTATGGAGCATGATGTGCAACAGGGTATAGTGTTTTGCCAGCACACACCCTCTGCCTATGCCCCCATTCATCCTCACTGATAACTTGGTGGTAGTCATGCCAACATAAAAGCCCAAACAGTGTTTACGTAACAGTTGGTATACGACGTGTTGTTCCACAGGTGGCTCTCCCTTCGATTGTATATATTTTTTCAGTTACAGGGTTGGTATACATGGTGACAGAAGGGTGTATAGGGGAAGTCTTATGGCAAGTACGGTCACAGAGCTAGGAGACATAGCGTAGGGGAATGGGTGCTGGATGAACATAGGGTCGGACAAGGATGTTGCAGAGATTGGGAGGGTAATAAAAGGCTATTCTAAGTGTGGCGGGCAAAATGTCAGGCAGAATGAATCTCATTTCAGGGCATGATTTTAGAAAGTTGTAGCCTTGCAAAGTAGCTGATCAATACATTCCTGACCTGTATATTACTGAGTGACAAGAGGTGTACTGCTGAATTAGTTTGGAGGGATCAGGATTGGATGTGATGGCCCAGGAAATCTGCTTGTGAACTAGGGTGGTGAGGTAATGATGTCCAGTGATGGCTGAGGTGAGAATGGTGGTGTACTGCTGTAAAAAGTCTGCATCTCAATGAATGTGTTTGTCTTGATGCCGAGGCTGTATGGGAGGGAACGCTTGACATGGAAGGGATAGAATCTGTCAACATCTAAGTTATTAAGTTTAGTTATTAAGTTTATTGTCTATAGAACTGTGTGTCTGACCCTCAGTGAGTATGAGTTCAGCATCAAGGAAAGTGGCATGGGATATGAATAGAACCATGTGAAATTTAATTGGGAGAAAGTATTTTGTTCATTTCCAAGCAAAAGTTGTTTTGAAATGTCTCATCTTCCAGTTTGCTCCTTATTGCTCTCAATACAACACCCCCTGACAAAGATTCTAAAAATTTTAACAGGTCAGCCTCACCATTGAGTCCATATGGCAAATATGTCATCACTGTATCTAAACCAAACAAGGGACTGAAGGCTCTGGATCCCAGGAAAGACTCCTCCAGGTGACCCATGAAAAGGGTGATATAGGAAGGAGCTATCCTGGTTCCTTTGGCCATGCCCCTGATCTCTTTGTGTGTTTGCCCCATGAAGTAGATTAAAGTGAGCAGTAAGGACATTATAGTTTTGAAATCTGATGGGAACTGGTTGAGGAAATGGTCAGCAGCAGGCAGACCACATACATGGGGATGTTGGTTATGAGGGAGGCGGGGAGGTGGCATCAATGGTGACAAAGTGTTTAGTGGGAGTGGGGCATGCACAGGTTACAGATGATGGAGGAAATGGAAGTCTTTGTACTATAGGTTGCAGTTGTTGATTAACTAAGACAGAAATATGTTTGGTGGGTGCTTTGGAGATGGAAACTATGAAACTGCCAGGATGATTGAGTTTGTGGATCTTAGGAAGAAGGTAAAAGATGGGGAGGGTGTGGTTTGGGTGGGGTAAGAAGTTCTATGAATTGAGATGCTAATCCTTGTGAGGGCCCTGAGATTGTAGGGAGTGACTGCAGGTCACTTTGTATCACAGGGGTGGGATCTTGATAGCAGTTGTTGTACGTAGAGGTGTCAGACAGATGGCATAGACCCTTGCTTATATATTCCTATTGGTCAAGTACCAGGATGGTGGATCCCTTGTCCACCTCTGCTTCTTTTGCCATGCCCATCATCTTGTAACATTCCAAACCTTCCTCTCTTGCCATTATGAATCCCATCACATACTACATTCAATTCTTTCAAAAATACACTTTTGCACTGTCAAAACTAAGGTCCCACATTCATTTTCTTGAGACCTGCTTGTCCCTAGAAGTTACCCCAAAGGCCTATAATTGAAAGTCCCTGTTTATTGATGTAATCCTACTCTACACCAGCTCCTTCTACAGTTTCAAATACAGCAATCTCTTGCACTTACTGTACCCAGCTAATCTGTGACCTACGAGGTCTGTTCATATAATTCCAAAACATTTGTAATTTCGGGCCAATGGTGTGTTGGAGTGAAATGTGATTGGCACCCCTGCACATACCTGTGTTTAATGTGTAACTGCTGGAAGTTTAATTGTTGTATGTCTCCTAGTTATTGTTCAGTGCTTTATTGAGTAAAACATTGTGTCACACACTTTGTGAATTTCGAGATGGTGGAGTTAGAGGAGCAATGCGTCTGCATTAAATTTTGAGCAACTTCAAGAAAACCTATGCAGATACACATCATATGATGCAGGAAGCCTACAGTGATGAGTGCCTAAGCTGTACTTGGTGCTATGAATGGTTCATATGATTTAAAAATGGGCGAACGGAAGTTAAAGGTGACCCTTGTTCAGGACTCCCTTTGACATCTACCAACGATGCTCATGTCAGGAACATTAGCAAAATTGTGAGTGCCTATCGAAGAATGATGGTCTGAAAGATAACAAAAGAATGTGATATTTCAGCTGGATCATGTCATGAAATCCTGACGCAGCATCTTGTAATGCATCGTGTTGCTGCCAAGTTCATCCCATGGCTCATGAGTCACAACCAGAAAGACCTTTGCCTCATAATCTGTGAAGAGCTTTTGGATTGATCAAATGAGAATGAGATCTTCCTTAAGAGAATCATAACTGCTCATACAATATGGGTTTTCACAGTGTGTTGGGAGAGGTTCTCCAAGACCAAAGAAAGCTCATCAAGACAGTCAAATGTCAAAGCCATGCTGACAGTTTTTTTTTCTTTTCTAGGAGTAGTTCATCATGAATTCATACCACAGGGTTAAATTTTTAATTGATGGTACTATCAGTATGTGTTGCAATGCCTACAAGAAACTGTGAGAAGGAAATGGCCTGAAATGTGGCGAGACAATACATTGCTCTTGCGCCATGATAACACATCAACACATTCATCTCTGTTGGTGCGTAACCATTGCATAAAAAAAATGAAATCACTGTGCTGCCTCATCCTCCATACTCTCCACACGTGGTCCCTGTGAACTATTTTTTACTTCCAAAGTTGATATGCAATGACAGATGAAATAAAAGAAAATTCGCAGATGGCACTTTGCACCATCCAGCAAAAGCCATACCAAGACTATTTCCAGAAGAGGTAATGATGGTGACAGCGATTAAAAGGTAAGCATGGAAAAAATTTGTGGACAAAGTTCAGGAATTTTTTGAATGACCTCATATATGCCTCATCTGCCAATTTTCACTCCGCCACACTTCTTTCATTCTACAAAATCCTGCCGTTGTCTGCCCCTCATGTTTCCTTGGATGATATCATCCAACAAGCCAACTTTAGACTGCAACAATAGGCCAGACTTCACCTCATGAAGCTATCCCACCTTCTCCTGAATTACCTCAATAGTAGTGTTTCCCTTCCTGTCCCTCTCCAGTTCCCTGAAAGCTGCACCATCAACCACCACTCCTCTGCTTCAAACCAAGCTTGGCCAGCCTCTACCACTGATCCTCGGAGCATGATAACTCATGATCACAAGAACTAGTCACAACAGTACAGTGTTCTCTACATGTTACCTAAGGCACTCTCCCCTCCTGAATTATCTGCATTATCCAAGGGTCTCACTTTCACCACTAAACCTGTATTTGATCTTGTTGCCTTGGTGAAGGACCTGCTTTCCTTCACATGTAATGTCAACTGCGAGCATCTCTTTGCAACCCAATCCCAAAATCTTTCCAACAGCAAATCTGACATTGAACCCTGCCTTGAACAGTTCCAACCATGATACAAACTTGACCCACCACTGCTACCTCGAAATCAAACCTTCCAAGCCTTCCAAGAACTCACAATATCCATCATTGCTTCAAAACTCTTCCTCAGGTCCGTACAATAAGATCCTAACTTGTCTTCTGCAGAGCTCCAGGCTCTTTGTTCCCTGAAAAGCAATGACTCCCACCATTATCCTCCCTGTGGACAAGGTATCTACCACTGTCGTACTTGACAGACAGGCATATGTAAGTGAGAGTCTATGTCAGCTGTCTGACTACTCTATGCACAGCAGCTGTCATCAAGATCCCATCCCTGTGATACACATTGACCTACAGACCCTCCTTACAACCTTAGGCCCCTCACAAGGACTAATATTTCAGTCCATAGAACTTCTTATCTCACCCAAACCATGCAACTCGATGTTTGACGCTCTTCCTTAGACCCACAAACCCAATCGTCTTGGCAGTCCCATAACTGCTGGCTTCACAGCACTCACTGAACATACATACTGCTTAGCTGATCAGCACCAGCAACCAATAGTACAAAGACTTCCCTCCTGTATTAAAGACACCAACCACTTCCTCCATCATCTGAAATACTGTGCCTGACCCACTCCCACTACATGCCGTGCTTGTCACGAGTGAAGCCATTTCCCTATGGGGTGTGATTCTTACTATCGTTTAACAAATCTCTGAAGTGATGTAGATGATGCTGAGATGGTACATTTTTTGTAAGACACATGGGGCCACAAGTTTCAGGAAGTACCCCGAATGAGGATGATAAATGTCCAACATGTGACATCACCAGCTGATGTATGTCACCACATGTGCAGGAGTTGGGCTTGTTGACCCTACCTTCACTGGTATGGGGCAGTGGTACATTTCAGTCTGCAAGGGTACTCTATTTTAGTTCTTGCATCATCCAGTGTGATACAGTAGAGCTCACAGTAATGGTAATACAAGACTATAATGAATCAGTTTACATTTACAAAACCAGAATAGCTTAGTGGAGCAATGTGGTGCAACAGTTGGATTGACAAACCCAACAGCTGTATGTGTGATGAGATGTGTCATCTGGTGAGGTCACATTTTTAACATTTGTCATCCAATTTTGGGGTATTTTCCAATGTTTGCAGACCCATGTGTCTTACACTAAATTACTTTTCTCAGCATCATCTATGTCACTTTGTGGTTTTTTAATCATTAATAAGAATCACCCTGTATTCCAATATCCCCCATGTACAGTGTCATGTGGTTCTATTCCGGATCCCATGCTACTTTCCTTGATGTTGACCTAATCCTCATGAAGTGTCTGCTATATAGTTCTGTTCCTGTTAAACTTACTGAGAAACAACAGTACTTACATTTTGACAGTTGCCATCCTTTCCATGTCAAACATTCCCACCCATACAGCCTTGGCATTCAAGACAAACATATTTGTGCAGATGCAGACTCTTTACAGCAGTACGCCACCATTCTCACATTGCCTTCACTGGACATAAGTACTCCACTATACTAGCTCAAAAGCAGATTTCCTGGGTCATCACAACCAATCCTGATACTGCTGATCCCCCCAATGACAAATTAGGAGTGCATGTCTAGTAACTCAGTATTATCAAGGGCCTGAAATTATTATTCAGCTACTTTGACAAGGACATGACTTTTTAAAATCATGCCATGAAGTGAGGTCCTTTCTGTCTGACATTTTTCCCACCACATTTAGAAGAGTCTCTTGTTGCCCTCCCAATCTCCGCAACATCCTTTTTGGATCCTATGCTCCTCCTGTACCCATTCCCCTACCCTATGGATCCTAACCCTGTGATCTTCCCCACTGTAAGACTTGCCCTATGCATACTCCTAGCACCACCTATACTAGCCCTGTAACTGACAAAACATGCACTATCAATGGGAAAGCCACCTGTGAAACGACACATGTCATTTACTAGCTGTTATATAAACACTGAGCTTTTATGTTGGCATGACTATCACCAAGTTATCAGTGAGGATGAATGGGCATAGGCAGAGGATGTATACTGGCAACACACACTATCCTGCTGTAGAACATGCTCTATAACATGACAGTCATAACCTCTGTGCCTGCTTCACCAAATGTGCCATCTGGATTCTTACCCCAGACACCAGTTTCTCAGAACTCTGCAGGTGGGACCTGGCATTACAACATGTCCTTGGTTCTCGCTGCCCACCTGTCCTTGATTTACATTAATTTCTTCTGACTCAGCATTTCTTCTCAGTAACTATTCCTTTCTTCTCCCCCTTTTACTTTTGTATATCTTTCATTTTCTGACATTGCTATTTTTCTCTGCACCCTCCCCCCCCCCCCCCCCCCCCTTTCACCTCAACCACATACAATGCACAGAGCTTTCCACACTCACTAACTCATTCATCCGATGTTTCGTCAGTAATCTCTGTCTTGCATATCACCCTATCATTCACCTTTAAGCTCTCAGGTTTTCAAATCTCATCCAGTGCAGTCCTCAACAATCAGGCTTTTCTCCCCATTCAGTCCAGCAAGTCTCCCCTGACCTGGGGTTCTTGGCAACTCTTCCAAATTCTCCCCATTGCCTATATCTCACCAGTCCTTTTCCCCTTTTCCTTCAACTGTCTTCCTTCCCCTTCAGCCCTTCTGTCAGAAGAAGGAGCCACTGCGTCCAAAAGCTTGCAGATTTTAGTATTCTTATATGTGTGTTTTTTTGCCTCCACTTGGTGAGCAGACTTTTTTTATCTATCCAGTTATATTACATTTTCAAAAATAGGTTATGTTCATTGATATAATAAACATTTTGTTACATACAGGGTGAAGCGAAATTTGTGCACTCGGGTATCACAGTACGACTCCTCACATGCCAGCAATAAAAAAAATGTCTGTCACAAAATGTCATCAGGCGAGTATATCCAGCAGAAATAGGACGTTAAAGAGTGGCAATCTGGCAACACTGTAACCACGTGTATGGTAACTACCTCTGTTAGCACATATCAGTCATGTACAGTTGGTGCATCGAATAGGGTTTTGGGTTAGCATGCAGGAAGTCGATGGTTCGATCCTGAGTTGAGGCACATGTTTTTTATTTGGTAAATGTAGTCCAGGTAGTATGGTATCTGTCATCTTAATTATCAATAGCGATTGCAGCAGGTCCTCTAGGAAACATTTGCACTTACATACTACAATCGTAGAAATGGAAGATTGGTCAGCTTTGAAAGAAGCCCCTTCCACATTGTGGATGTGAATTTATTCGCACCACTTCACCTACTAGATGCGAAACCTGTTTTCTTTCTACCCTCCTTCAATGGACCCATAGATTAGTACCCACTATCATTCTTGCCTTGTTCAGGTCCATTACATTTAGTTAGGGTTTTACATTACCAGTAGGACTAGCAATGTGCTCTGTGAATAATGTCCAAACTCGGTTACTATTTGTATGTGTTATCAACATGGTCCCGCTAATTATGTCTTTCAACAATGAATCTGGTAACCACATGCTGTTTAGTATGTATCTCAATGCATTATTATTATTATTCTATCATCACACCTATTATTGTTAGTGAGACAGTGTAATTTGAATTTCACAATTATCAGTGTTGGGATGAATCATGCAGAACAATATCTGTCAGATTGGTAATGTGCATTAGTTGAAAAGCACGCAGGATTGAAAGCATGTTTATAATGTATGCGTTGTCCACCAGACAGGGACTAGTTGCGTGTGGAATAACATGCCCATGACAGACTCCAATGTACATGCTTACACATATCAAATTTTCTCATTGTAAACCTCTAAACCAGTGTGACAGACGTATGGCATACACAAACGATGAATATGTGGATATGCTTCTGGTCTTTGGTGCATCCAATAAACGGGCTGGTGTTACCACTCATGAATATGCTGCTAGATATCCTCACTGATGCCATCCACATAAAAATGTGTTTTGTCATCTGGAGCTGCACCTTCGGGAGTCAGGTTCTCTTCTTCCACCATCACATGACAGAGGTCATCCACGGTCTTGCTGTACTCCAGCTACTGAGGAAGCTATTCTGGAGGTCATACACCAAGAACCTCAGTGAAGTGTATGTAGCGTAGCAAGGTAGCTGCGTGTCTCCCAACACATGATTGTTAACGCGCTGCACAAGCATGAGCTCCACCCCTATCATTATGCTTTCATGCGACACCTGCATCTGCAGATCGCCATCAGCGGATGCAATTCTTTGAATAGTTCCAGCAACAACAGGAAGCCAACAATGACTTCCTGAATATCATAATATAGTCAGATGAAGCAGCTTTCACTTGGGAGGGTGTCTTCAATATGCATGATGCCCACTATTGGTGTGAGGTTAACCCTGATATCACCCGTGACTGTGGATATCTAGTTCACTTTGGCATCAACATCTGGGCCAGAATATTGGGCGACAGGTTGTTTGTGCCCCTACATGTTGCCTGACTGGTTGGCTGCATGAAGGTATCATGGATTCCTCTCAAACTATCTGCCTGATTCGCTGGAAGATGTTCCACTACATGTTCAGCAGAGGATATGTTCCAACATGATGGTGCACGCCACATGCTGGAATTAATGTGTGACAGTATTTAGACAGAAAATTTCCAGGGAAATGGCTCGGATGTGGATGTCCAGTTGTATGGCCACCATGTTCACCTGACCTAAATCCTCTGGATTTCTTCCTGTGGGGACACCTGAAGGAGCAAGTGTACTCTACTCCGCCAACGAATTGGGAAGAATTGGTAGCACATGTTCATGCTTTCTCTTGTTACTGTGGATGCAGCTTTGTTGTGAAGCATCCAGAGCTGTATGATTTGGCAGGTTGCACAATGTTTGGACATGCAAGGAGGTCGCTTTGATCATTTGTTGTTCTGAGGACAATATATTCTGTTGTGAAGGTCATGCGGTCATTAATATGGACGTTATTATTGTCACCTGTTGCTAATGTGTGACATCTGAGCCCTCATATTACATGTAGTACAAATGACAAGTAGATGTTGTGTTATTGTACTGTACTACCATCTTTAGAATCTTGAAATTGATATTGTTTTTGTAGTTATTCTGTTGTATGATAGGTCATATGTTTCGACTGTCTATTTCTTTTTTGTCTTATTTGTTATGTTCAGCGTTACAGACTGTTGTAAATTTAGCATACATGTGACCTAAGAAATGGTGTACACTACAGTATGAAATGTCAGAATGAAATTAGCAAATAAAAAAATGTGCTGCAACCCAGGATTGAACCATCCACCTCCTGCACGCTAACCCAAAACTCTATCCACTGCACCAACTGTACAGCACAACTAATATGTGCTGACTGAGATAGTTACCATACATTTGGTTACAGTGTTGTTAGATTGCCACTCTTTAATGTCCTTTTTCTGCCAGATGTACATGCCGGATGAAATTTTGAGAAAAACATTTTTTCATCGCTGACATGGCAAATTATATGATAACAGAAGCAAAAATGTTCCAGTAAACATGGATCCATAAATGAGCCATCTGCGACATACTTGTGAATGTGTGGTTATGCGCCACCACTGGCTTCAGTATTACATATTGTTGTGGTATTTGTATTTGAAATGTAAAGTTTTTGATTAACCCCATCTAATTGAATCTAATTTCCACTTGCAAAATATTTCATACTGAAGTCTGCAGTGGGCTCTAACCACACATTTCCAGTTATCTCACAAACGGCTCATTTGCAAACCCATGTTTATTAGAAAGTTTTTGCTTCTGTCATCAGTTACTCTGAACAGTGTTAGTTTTCACTAAAATTATGATACCTCCATTATACAAATGTTGCATATCATCTCGGTGCCCTAAGTGGCCACTTGGACCTTAAACTGTCCCAGGCCATCACTGGACTTCAGGAGATGAAATTTTTAATACTGCCAAAACACACATGTGCAAGGCGCTAGCCAAAATACCAGAGAATTTCATTGCATCAGTCAAACCAGGAGCAGCACAACATTCTGCCACCAGATGTCTTGAGGTACATCTCTTAGCTACTGCAGCACAAAGTTGTGTTATCTATGGCACATGCAATTCTGAGTTGCAGTGGTGCATTTTGGGAAGTGTTTCAGTGCTTCTGTGAATTGTAAAATGGATCAGGATTTGCATCAAATTCTGTTTCAAGTTGAAGAAAACTGCAGCTGAAAGCCTTCACACCCTGACGTAGGAAATTGGTGAGAGTCCACTGAGTCAAGCAAGAGCATTTGAGTGGTTCAGGCACTTCAAGAAAGATCGAGTATTTGTGGAAAATGACAAACATTCCGGTAGACCGTCAACATGCGCAGCACCAGAAACAATTATGAAATGCATAATGTGATTTACGAATACCAAAGGCAGACAATTCACAATGTTTGTAACAGACTTGGACTGTTGTGTGATGAATTCTAGCTGATGAACTGAACATGAGATAAATTGCAGCAAAGCTTGTCTCTCATCTCCTCAGCATTTACTAACAAAATTTCAGGTTTCAGATCAGATGTGCACTGAGCCACAACAAAGAGTTCTAGAGTATCCAAAGTTCTTATCCATGTCACAACAGGGGATGAATCTTGGGTCTTCATGTATGGTTTTGAAATAAAGCAACAATCACGACAATGGAAAATGCCATCTTCTCCAAGGCCGAAAAAGCTCAACAGTTTAGGAGTTTGTTTCATCTGGTCAGACTATCAATGGGTAGTTTTACTGTGAGGTTTTGAGGCAACTGAGCGAAAATGTTTAGCTCAAATGACCAGAGTTGTAAAAAAAGAAAGACTGGTTGGTGTGCTATGACAACACACCTGTGCAACTGTCCCCCCACCCACCCCATTCACTTGACCTAGCCCCATGCGACTTCTACCTGTTCCTGGAGATGAAAATCGCATTGCAAGTGCGACATTTTAATTTGATTGAAGACATTGAAGTGAAATCGCACCGAGTCTTGAATGCACTTCACCCTGTGGATTTCCAGGAGTGCTTCCAAAAATGTAAATTACCCTGCGGTAATTGCATACATGTCCGAGTTGACTACTTTGAAGATGATGGAAGACATTAAGATGTAAGTACAGTTGTCTGATTTTTTCAATGAAATTCTCATATATTTTGGGTAGCAGCTTGTATATATGCATGACACTATCCTTTCTCTTTCTTTTGAAACTACTAGTTCCTTCTTTGGGGAAAATTAAAAAGGAAGGGCAGGTTACTCAAGACCCCAGCATGAGAGGATACCACCTGTTGTGAGCATAAGAGGTGACAAAGATGAAGGCTTTCCACACACAGGGCGACCCATTGCCAACACATTTTGGTAACTTTGCTTTAATTTAAAAGGAACAAGCGGTTTGCAAATACTAGCTTTGTATGGGAACTGGAAAAACATCCCATTTTATTCAACTCCATGCCATTGCAGGAGGGATTTGACAGAAAAACTGTGGGTGTGAAATAGGAAAAGATTCAATATATTGTGTATGTAGTATACCGTACATCTGTTGTTTAAAATAAAATTTCTGGTACGTTAGTGAGAGCAAATATATGAAAAAATATGTGTCATACCTAGAGTATTCTTTTGTGTGACTAGCGGTCTGTGTCTTTCTGTAAAATTATATTGTCAATGGAAACAAGCAGTGAAAACAGGAGGAAAATGACAGAGAAGACACAAATCTCTGATATGTGTAAAGACAGTTGTGTTGACATACAAATAATTTAATGAGCACAAACTACCATCACCGCATTTCTGTGTATATAAATTTCAAGATATTTGGGTTTTCAAAATAAAACTAATGCTGTGTTATTGCAGAAGAAATCAGCTGTGCCAAATCATGGTAGTACTGTTTAGGCATTCTGTAAAAAGCTATGAATTTCAAACCTGTCTGTTGCAGCTCCTTGGCTGCTATATATAGTCTGCAGTTTACATTTCTTAGGATGTATGGCTGAATCAGGAGTTTTCTTCATTTTCTCACTGGTGTGTAATAATAACAGAGAACTACATCTTATTTTGAGCTTGAATATGTGCTCAGCATATGGAACAAAACAAAAAATTGTTCCACTGTGGCAAACAATGCTCCATATCCTCCACACTCATACACAGCAACTGCACTTTCTCATTTCAGAGTTGTGCTGTGCATGGAATGGGTTGCCATCTAGTCAGCAACAAGTTGTTGACTTAGATTAATCACTCCTTGTGTGAATAGCCTTATGTCTCTTAGGGAGTAAGAAGTCAGCACTGTGGCAGGTTCATTCCAGAGATAACTACGATAGAGTGAGAAGTAAAGATGAGTCTGGAGGAACAAAAATGAAATCAATTAATCAGTAGGGTAATTAAGAACTGCAACAACACTAGATGGGAGGAGGCAGGGGGGGAGCAGAAACTAATGAAAAAAAAGTGGGACAGGAGAGCAAAGATGACGTTGAAAGTGATGATGACAGTGAATTTTCCTTTTGACATAAATATGTAAAAAAAACATTACTTATGTGTAATTAAAGTACTTTTAAGCCCTAGAACCTATTTTTGCTTTTCAGGTTCAAGTCCCATTGCGGCACAGTTACTAATCTAAGAGTAGGTTTCGGTTGTGTTTGCCACTTATAAAAAAGAGGATGATTTATGTGAAAGTTATCTACATCTACAATCTGCAAACCAGAGAGAGGAGCATGGCAGAGGGCACGTTCCACTGTACTAGTTATTAGGGTTTCTTCCTGTTGCATTCATGTATGGAGCAAGGGAAGAATGATGTCTCTGTGTGTGCAGTAATTTTTGTTCTCTTATCCTCACCTATGTGAGCGATACGTATGGGGTTGTAGTATATTCCTAGGGTCATCATTTAAATCTAGCTCTTGAAACTTATTTTCTGGCAGCTAAAGCCAGACTACAAGCAGCAGCACATGATGGGAGACACAACCAAATAGGGGTAAGGAAGAGGCTGGTGGATGATGGAAAGGGTGGAGGTAGGGATAGCGGGACAGGGGTGAGGGATGATGAAGTGCTACTAGTGGGAGCCTACACAATATCCTCATCCATTCCTACACACAATCCCTGTTCCCAATCCCTTGTCTTGTGGCTCACATCTGTGTAATACACTTAGATGCAAGGCCTGTCCCAAACATCCTCCCAACACCACAAACATCACCTATTTCATCAAAGACAGGGCTACCTGTGAAATCAGTTATGTGATCTACAAGCTAAGCTGAAAGTGCTGTGCTGCATTCTACATGGGCATGATTGCCAACAAGCTGTCTGTCTGCATGAATGAGCACCAACAAACTGCGTGCAAAAAACAACTGGACCACCTATTGCTGAGCACACTGCTGGACATGACGTTCTTCATCTTAATGTCTGCTTCACAGCCTGTACCATCAGCAACTATCCGATTGCCTTGATCCAAGGCTTTCAGTATGTCACATGAGAAAAGTAAGAGTTAGGCATCAAATGATCAATGTTTTCAGACTCCCTGCTGGCTGGCATTGAGACGGTCATTCTGTTCAAGATATCTCATTATGAAACTTCCTGGCAGATTAAAACTGTGTGCCGGACCGAGACTCGAACTCGGGACCTTTGCCTTTTGCGGGCAAGTGCTCTACCAACTGAGCTACCCAAGCACGACTCACGCCCCATCCTCACAGCTTTACTTCTGCCAGTGTCTTGTCTCCTACCTTCCAAACTTTACAGAAGCTCTCCTGCGAACCTTGCAGAACTAGCACACCTGAAAGAAAGGATATTGCGGAGTTTGGAACGTAGGAGACGAGGTACTGGCAGAAGTAAAGCTGTGAGGACGAGGCGTGAGTCGTGCTTGGGTAGCTCAGTTGGTAGAGCACTTGCCCGCGAAAGGCAAAGGTCCCGAGTTCGAGTCTCGGTCCGGCACACAGTTTTAATCTGCCAGGAAGTTTCATATCAGCGCACACTCCGCTGCAGAGTGATAATCTCATTCTGGATACCTCATTATGTTTGAGCTCAGAATATGTTCTACGATTCTACAACAAATTGGTGTCAAGGATATCTGATGGTAGTTTTGTGGATCACTTCTACTACCTTTCCTGTAGATTGGTGTGACCTGTGCTTTTTTCCAAGAACTGGGCATAGTTTTTTGTTTGAGGAATCTACAATAGAAGAGGGGCTAGGTCAGCTGAAAATTCAGTATAGAAGCTGACAGGGATTCCGTAGGGCCCTGGAACTTCCTTCAGTTTTAACAATTTCAGCTGCTTCTTGGTAGTAATAGCCATGTCAGCTGACAGACAGCTCAGGTTTGATTGTTATTTACGTTTATATTCAGTCTTCCCTTAATAAGCAAATTTCTCTAAGCTTTTGATTGGGTGTCTCTATAGTCTTCTCCAATCTTTTCTCAATTTACATTAAAGAAAATATTGCATTCTAGATCGTATAAAATGTCTCAGATCCACTTGGCTTTAACAGCTGCATCCATGCTCAGCAAACCACCGTGAGGTGCACAGCAGAGGGTACTTCCCATTGTACCAGTTATTAGGGCTTTTTCCTGTTTAAGTCACACATGGAGCATGGGAAGAATGACTTTAAATGACTCCATGTATGTTTAATACTTTTGCTGCAGCATCGGTGCAGGCGTGCAACTCTCCAGTGCGACTCGGCAACATGCGCGTGCGGGCCAGTAACACTCTGAAACGGCAGGTACCGCTCGGAGCCGACGCACCTAAGCACGCCTGAGCTACAGTCTGACGTCAAGACCTTGTGAGATCTGTAGGATCATGTTCTATACCGACTTAATGATGACACCTTAGATGCATTACTTCAAATAAGCTTCGACTGTATTGTGCTCATGTTTTAAAGTCTGTTTGCTGTCTGACACCTATAGGGGTCACAGGCGGCATTCAAATGTCGTGATTTGTTGATGTTGTTGTTGTGGTCTTCAGTCCTGAGACTGGTTTGATGCAGCTCTCCATGCTACTCTATCCTGTGCAAGCTTCTTCATCTCCCAGTACTTACTGCAACCTACATTTTTCTGACTCTGCTTAGTGTATTCATCTCTTGGTCTCCCTCTAAGATTTTTACCCTCCAATACTAAATTTGTGATCCTTTGATGCCTCAGAACATGTCCTACCAACCGGTCCCTTCTTCTTGTCAAGTTGTGCCACAAACTCCTCTTCTCCCCAATTCTATTCAATACCTCCTCATTAGTTATGTGATCTACCCATCTAATCTTCAGCATTCTTCTGTAGCACCACATTTTGATAGCTTCTATTCTCTTCTTGTCCAAACTATTTATCGTCCATGTTTCACTTCCATACATGACTACACTCCATACAAATACTTTCAGAAAAGACTTCCTGACACTTAAATCTATACTCGATGTTAACAAATTTCTCTTCTTCAGAAATGCTTTCCTTGCCATTGCCAGTCTACATTTCATATCCTCTCTACTTCGACCATCATCAGTTATTTTGCTCCCCAAATAGCAAAACTCCTTTACTACTTTAAGTGTCTCATTTCCTAATCTAATTCCCTCAGCATCACATGACTTAATTCGACTGCATTCCATTATTCTCGTTTTGCTTTTGTTGATGTTCATCTTATATCCTCCTTTCAAGACACTGTCCATTTCTTTCAACTGCTCTTCCAAGTCCTTTGCTATCTCTGACAGAATTACAATGTCATCGGCGAACCTCAAAGTTTTTATTTCTTCTCCATGGATTTTAATACCTACTCCGAATTTTTCTTTTGTTTTGTTTACTGCTTGCTCAATGTACAGATTGAATAACATCGGGGAGATACTACAACCCTGTCTGACTCCCTTCCCAACCACTGCTTCCCTTTCATGCCCCTCGACTCTTATAACTGCCATCTGGTCTCTGTACAAATTGTAAATAGCCTTTCGCTCCCTGTATTTTACTCCCGCCACCTTTAGAATTTGAAAGAGAATATTCCAGTCAAATTACTAGTTTTCCTGGGTGTTTCATTACATATGGGTAACGTTAAATATCCGCAATTACAAGACTACTGGAAGAAAGTACCGCTGTTTGAGAATAGAGGAATAGCAATGAGTATAAGCAGAGACCGGTATTTAATCATATTACGCTCTCTGCATTTTGCAAAAAAACCGCTTCCAGGGAACCGAAAACCAGACGACCGTTCATATAAGATACGACCTGTATTGGATTATTTTAACATGAGAATGTCTCAATTGTATTACCCAGGAAGAGATTTATCAATAGATGAATCAATGATTCTTTGGAGTGGAAGATTGTCATTTAGACAATACATAAAAAGCAAACGTAATAAATACGGCATTAAGGTATACATGGAATTCAAATTTTTCCTGAATGCAGTGGATTTGTTGCTCGTTTGAATTGTATTTTTTGTTACATTATCAAGAAATCACGAACATTTGAATTACGCCTGTGACCCCTATAGGTGTCAGACAGCAAACAGACTTTAAAACATGACCACAATATAGTCGAAGCTTATTTGAAGTAAAGCATCTAAGGTGTCATCATTAAGTAGATATAGAACATGATCCTACAGATCTTACAAGGTCTTGACATCAGCCTGTAGCTCTTGTGTGCTTAGAAGCATCGGCTATGAGTGGTACCTGCCGTGTTGGAGTGTTACCGGCCTGCACTCGAACGTTACCGGCCTGCAATTGCACGCTGCCCAGCCGCACTGAAGAGTTGTGTGCCTGCACTGATGCCGCAGCGAAACATCTACATCTACATGATTACTCTGCAATTCACATTTAAGTGCTGGGCAGAGGGTTCACCGAACCACAATCATACTATCTCCCTACCATTCCACTCCCGAACAGCGCGTGGGAAAAACGAACACCTAAACCTTTCTGTTCGAGCTCTGATTTCTCTTATTTTATTTTGATGATCATTCCTACCTATGTAGGTTGGGCTCAACAAAATATTTTCGCATTCGGAAGAGAAAGTTGGTGACTGAAATTTCGTAAATAGATCTCGTCGTGACAGAAAACGTCTTTGCTTTAATGACTTCCATCCCAACTCGCGTATCATATCTGCCACTCTCTCTCCCCTATTACGTAATAATACAAAAAGAGGTGCCCTTTTTTGCACCCTTTCGATGTCCTCAGTCAATCCCACCTGGTAAGGATCCCACACCGCGTAGCAATATTCTAACAGAGGACGAACGAGTGTAGTGTAAGCCATCTCTTTAGTGGACTTGTTGCATCTTCTAAGTGTCCTGCCAATGAAACGCAACCTTTGGCTCGCCTTCCCCACAATATTATCTATGTGGTCTTTCCAATTGAAGTTGTTCGTAATTTTTACACCCAGGTACTTCGTTGAATTGACAGCCTTGAGAATTGTACTATTTATCGTTGTTGTTGTTGTGGTCTTCAGTCCTGAGACTGGTTTGATGCAGCTCTCCATGCTACTCTATCCTGTGCAAGCTTCTTCATCTCCCAGTATCTACTGCAACCTACATCCTTCTGAATCTGCTTAGTGTATTCATCTCTTGGTCTCCCTCTACGATTTTTACCCTCCACGCTGCCCTCCAAAGCTAAATTTGTGATCCCTTGATGCCTCAAAACATGTCCTACCAACCGATCCCTTCTTCTAGTCAAGTTGTGCCACAAACTTCTCTTCTCCCCAATCCTATTCAATACCTCCTCATTAGTTACGTGATCTACCCACCTTATCTTCAGCATTCTTCTGTAGCACCACATTTCGAAAGCTTCTATTCTCTTCTTGTCCAAACTAGTTATCGTCCATGTTTCACTTCCATACATGGCTACACTCCATACAAATACTTTCAGAAATGATTTCCTGACACTTAAATCTATACTCGATGTTTACAAAGTCCTCTTCTCTCATTTCCTAATCTAATTCCCTCAGCATCACCCGACTTAATTTGACTACATTCCATTATCCTCGTTTTGCTTTTGTTGATGTTCATCTTATATCCTCCTTTCAAGACACTGTCCATTCCGTTCAACTGCTCTTCCAAATCCTTTGCTGTCTCTGACAGAATTACAATGTCATCGGCGAACCTCAAAGTTTTTACTTCTTCTCCTATTCCGAATTTTTCTTTTGTTTCCTTTACTGCTTGCTCAATATACAGATTGAATAACATCGGGGAGAGGCTACAACCCTGTCTTACTCCTTTCCCAACCACTGCTTCCCTTTCATGCCCCTCGACTCTTATAACTGCCATCTGGTTTCTGTACAAACTGTAAATAGCCTTTCGCTCCCTGTATTTTACCCCTGCCACCTTCAGAATTTGAAAGAGAGTATTCCAGTTAACATTGTCAAAAGCTTTCTCTAAGTCTACAAATGCTAGAAATGTAGGTTTGCCTTTTCTTAATCTTTCTTCTAAGATAAGTCGTAAGGTCAGTATTGCCTGATGTGTTCCAACATTTCTACGGAATCCAAACTGATCTTCCCCGAGGTCGGCTTCTACCAGTTTTTCCATTCGTCTGTAAAGAATTCGCGTTAGTATTTTGCAGCTGTGACTTATTAAACTGATAGTTCGGTAATTTTCACATCTGTCAACACCTGCTTTCTTCGGGATTGGAATTATTATATTCTTCTTGAAGTCTGAGGGTATTTCGCCTGTTTCATACATCGTGCTCACCAGATGGTAGAGTTTTGTCATGACTGGCTCTCCCGAGGCCATCAGTAGTTCAAATGGAATGTTGTCTACTCCCGGGGCCTTGTTTCGACACAGGTCTTTCAGTGCTCTGTGAAACTCTTCACGCAGTATCTTATATCCCATTTCGTCTTCATCTACATCCTCTTCCATTTCCAAAATATTGTCCTCAAGTACATCGCCCTTGTATAAACCCTCTATATACTCCTTCCACCTTTCTGCCTTCCCTTCTTTGCTTAGAACTGGGTTGCCATCTGAGCTCTTGATATTCATACATGTGGTTCTCTTCTCTCCAAAGGTCTCTTTAATTTTCCTGTAGGCAGTATCTATCTTACCCCTAGTGAGACAAGCCTCTACATCCTTACATTTGTCCTCTAGCCAGCCCTGCTTAGCCATTTTGCACTTCCTGTCGATATCATTTTTGAGACGTTTGTATTCCTTTTTGCCTGCTTCATTTACTGCATTTTTATATTTTCTCCTTTCATCAATTAAATTCAATATTTCTTCTGTTACCCAAGGATTTCTATTAGCCCACGTCTTTTTACCTACTTGATCCTCTGCTGCCTTCACTACTTCATCCCTCAGAGCTACCCATTCTTCTTCTACTGTATTTCTTTCCCCCATTCCTGTCAATTGTTCCCTTATGCTCTCCCTGAAACTCTGTACAACCTCTGGTTCTTTCAGTTTATCCAGGTCCCATCTCCTTAAATTCCCACCTTTTTGCAGTTTCTTCAGTTTCAATCTGCAGTTCATAACCAATAGATTGTGGTCAGAATCCACATCTGCCCCAGGAAATGTCTTACAATTTAAAACCTGGTTCCTAAATCTCTGTCTTACCATTATATAATTTATCTGATACCTTTTAGTATCTCCAGGATTCTTCCAGGTATACAACCTTCTTTTATGATTCTTGAACCAAGTGTTGGCTATGATTAAGTTATGCTCTGCGCAAAATTCTACAAGGCGGCTTCCTCTTTCATTCCTTCCCCCCAATCCATATTCACCTACTATGTTTCCTTCTCTCCCTTTTCCTACTGACGAATTCCAGTCACCCATGACTATTAAATTTTCGTCTCCCTTCACTACCTGAATAATTTCTTTTATCTCGTCATACATTTCATCTATTTCTTCGTCATCTGCAGAGGTAGTTGGCATATAAACTTGTACTACTGTAGTAGGCATGGGCTTTGTGTCTATCTTGGCCACAATAATGCGTTCGCTATGCTGTTTGTAGTAGCTAACCCGCACTCCTATTTTTTTATTCATTATTAAACCTACTCCTGCATTACCCCTATTTGATTTTGTATTTATAACCCTGTAATCACCTGACCAAAAGTCTTGTTCCTCCTGCCACCGAACTTCACTAATTCCCACTATATCTAACTTTAACCTATCCATTTCCCTTTTTAAATTTTCTAACCTACCTGCCCGATTAAGGGATCTGACATTCCACGCTCCGATCCGTAGAACGCCAGTTTTCTTTCTCCTGATAATGACGTCCTCCTGAGTAGTCCCCGCCCGGAGATCCGAATGGGGGACTATTTTACCTCCGGAATATTTTACCCAAGAGGACGCCATCATCACTTAATCATACAGTAGAGCTGCATGTCCTTGGGAAAAATTACGGCTGTAGTTTCCCCTTGCTTTCAGCCATTCGCAGTACCAGCACAGCAAGGCCGTTTTGGTTAATGTTACAAGGCCAGATCAGTCAATCATCCAGACTGTTGCCCCTGCAACTACTGAAAAGGCTGCTGCCCCTCTTCAGGAACCACATGTTTGTCTGGCCTCTCAACAGATACCCCTCCGTTGTGGTTGCACCTACGGTACGGCCATCTGTATCGCTGAGGCACGCAAGTCTCCCCACCAACGGCAAGGTCCATGGTTCATGGGGGGGACTATTTATCGAGTAATCAAATTCCAATGGATTTCTTTTGGAACTCACATGGATCACCTCACACTTATCGTTATTTAGCGTCAACTGCCACCTGCCACACCATACAGCAATCTTTTCTAAATCACTTTGCAGCTGATACTGGTCTTTGGATGACCTTACTAGACGGTAAATTACAGCATCATCTGCGAACAACCTAAGAGAACTGCTCAGATTGTCACCTAGGTCATTTAAATAGATCAGGAACAGCAGAGGTCCCAGGATGCTTCCCTGGGGGAACACCTGATATCACTTCAGTTTTACTCGATGATTTGCCGTCTATTACTACGAACTGCGACTTTCCTGACAGGAAATCACGAATCCAGTCGCACAACTGAGATGATACCCCATAGGCCCGCAGCTTAATTAGAAGTTGCTTGTGAGGAACGGTGTCAAAAGCTTTCCGGAAATCTAGAAATACGGAATCAACTTGAGATCCTCTGCCGATAGCAGCCATTACTTCGTGCGAATAAAGAGCTAGCTGCGTTGCACAAGAACAATGTTTCCTGAAACCATGCTGATTACGTATCAACAGATCGTTCCCCTTGAGGTGATTCATTATGTTTGAATACAGTATATGCTCCAAAACCCTACTGCAAACTGACGTCAATGATATAGGTCTGTAGTTCGATGGATTACTCCTACTACCCTTCTTAAAAACTGGTGCGACCTGCGCGATTTTCCAATCTGTAGGTACAGATCTATCGGTGAGCGAGCGGTTGTATATGATTGCTAAGTAGGGAGCTATTGTATCAGTGTAATCTGCAAGGAACCTAATCGGTATACAATCTGGATCTGAAGACTTGCCTGTATCAAGCGATTTGAGTTGCTTCGCAACCCCTAAGGTATCTACTTCTAAGAAACTCATGCTAGCAGCTGTTTGTGTTTCAAATTCTGGAATATTCCATTCGTCTTCCCTGGTGTAGGAATTTCAGAAAACTGCATTCAATAACTCCGCTTTAGCAGCACAATCGTTGGTAACAGTACCATCGGCACTGCGCAGCGAAGGTATTGACTGCGTCTTGCCGCATGTGTACTTTACACACGACCAGAATTTCTTCGGATTTTCGACCAAATTTCGAGACAATGTTTCGTTGTGGAACCTATTAAAGGCATCTCGCATTGAAGTCCATGCCAAATTTCGCGCGTATGTAAATTTTAGCCAATCTTCGGAATTTCGCGTTCTTCTGAACTTCGCATGCTTTTTCCGTTGCCTCTGCAACAGCCTTCGGACCTGTTTTGTGTACCACGGGGGATCAGTTCCATCTCTTACCAATTTATGAGGTATAAATCTCTCAATTGCTGTTGCTACTATATCTTTGAATTTGAGCCACATCTCGTCTACATTTGCATAGTCAGTTTGGAAGGAATGGAGATTCTCTCCTAGGAAAGCTTCTAGTGACACTTTATCCGCTTTTTTAAATAAAATTATTTTGCGTTTGTTTCTGGTGGATTTGGAAGAAACGGTATTGAGCCTAGCTACAATGACCTTGTGATCATTAATCCCTGTATCAGTCATGATGCTTTCTATTAGCTCTGGATTGTTTGTGGCTAAGAGGTCAAGTGTGTTTTTGCAACCATTTACAATTTGCGTGGGTTTGTGGACTAACTGCTCGAAATAATTTTCGGAAAAAGCATTTAGGACAATCTCGGAAGATGTTTTCTGCCTACCACCAGTTTTGAACAAGTATTTTGCCAACATATCGAGGGAAGGTTGAAGTCCCCACCAATTATAACCGTATGAGTGGGGTATTTATTTGTTACGAGACTCAAATTTTCTCTGAACTGTTCAGCAACTATATCATCGGAATCTGGGGGTCGGTAGAAGGAGCCAATTACTAACTTAGTTCGGCTGTTAAGTATAACCTCCACCCATACCAATTTGCACGGAGTATCTACTTCGACTTCACTACAAGATAAACCACTACTGACAGACACAAACACTCCACCACCAATTCTGCCTAATCTATCTTTCCTGAACACCGTCTGAGACTTCGTAAAAATTTCTGCAGAACTTATTTCAGGCTTTGGCCAGCTTTCTGTACCTATAACGATTTCAGCTTCTGTGCTTTCTATTAGCGCTTGAAGCTCAGGGACTTGCCCAACACAACTACAACAATTTACAACTACAATTCCGACTGTTCCTTGATCCAAGCACATCCTGTATTTGCCATGCACCCTTTGAGATTGCAGCCCACCCTGTACTTTCCCGAGGCCTTCTAACTTAAAAAACTGCACAGTCCACACCACACAGCCTCCGCTACCCGTGTAGCTGCCAGCTCAGTGCAGTGAACTCCTGACCTATTCAGAGGAACCCGAAACCGAACCGAACCGGAACCGAATGTGCAAGGGATTTTACATACTCCTGCTATTGCAAGCAGCAGGCATAGGTCCTTAGCAATGTTAAAATATTCATACACTTTTCGTGTCAATTTAAACGCTGTGTCAATACCGCGTCTTCTGAGCACTGTGCTGATATGATCTGTGACAGTTTTTATGAATTGGAGTCAAACATTCCCTCTAGTTAATTCTTTTTCATTAGAAGCTCCAAGGCTTTTAGAGTGTAATGCCTTATTTATCTCTTTCTAGAGTATCCGTTTCTTCAGAGTAGTTCTTAACACTTTGCCGTCCAGTGACACCACAGTGGTGTCGTGCGCAAAATAGCGGTCAACGGCCAGCGACACCGCAGGGGTGTGGTGTGCATAGTATCGCTCAGTTGCCGGCAACGCCACACTGGTGTCATTTGCATAGTATCGCGCAGTGGCCGGTGACAGCAGTTTAGTATCTTTTTCATTCTGTTGGTGTTTTGTTTAGCTAACAATAAGTTACACACATCAACAAGTTTTTTGTTTTTATAAGTACTTGTGCACTTTCATCATGGCAGACAAAAGAGACGATACGATTATTTATGATGAATGTGCGGACGTCTTGTCTGACGTTCCGGACGACTTGGCCGATTGGTAAGAAGACATTGGATATAAAAGAAATGAAAGTGAAGCAGAATTGCTGGAAGATAGTGAAATACATCCAAGAAGAATTCGGCGAATGCTACTGTTGCCAACTGATTCGGATGAACCAGACGAAGAAGACATACTATGATTTATTGAGGACCAATAATAGATTTGAAGGATTTCCGTGTCCACACATATTTCCCAAAGATACACAGAGTGTCATGGATATCATAGAAATATATATTGGGAACAATTTATTTCAATACATTAGCAATGAAACCAACAAGTATTACAATCAAAATTGCAATAGAAGGAAACTGGATAAAAGAAATGCCAGATCTGTCGATGTTACAGGACCCGAACTTAGAAAATGGTTTGGACTTACTATCCTTATGGGAATTGTAAAAAAGGATCGATGATTACTGGTCAACGAATACGTTGATAGACACACTGTGTTTCACAAAACCATGTTCTGCAACTGATTCAGACAAATGTTATAATTTTTACATTTTTCCGACATCAACAATAAACCAGATTATGCCAACCGGTTTTTCAAAGTGCAATTCGTAATTGATTATTTTTCCAAAAAGTTTAAAGAAACATTTAATCACATTAATAACATTAAGTCAAAACATCTCAATTGATGAAGGAATGATACCATGGCGTGCACAGTTAAATTTTAACGTTTACAATCCGTCGAAAATTACGAAATATGGCATACTCATTCGAATGTTGTTAGATTCGATTACGGGATTCATTTCCTCTTTCAAGATATATTCCAGCACTGGACAACCTTTAGCAAAAACAGTGATGGAACTATTGACACCTTACGGAAAGTGGCATCACCTCTACATGGATAATTATTATAACAGTGTAGAACTTGCAGAGAAGTTACTTGAAAATAAAATTCAAGTTTGTGGAACGAAACGGCAAATTAGAGGATTTCCGGAAAAATTAAAGCGCGCAGAAGTCAATGTGTTTGAAGCTTGTCATCAACGGAAAGGTGACAAGCGGCCAGCGACAAGCCAAGCAATCCAAATTAGTGCTGCCGGCGCCAAGCGAATAAATTTTTACGAGATGTGCAGATGGCAAAGTGTTAAATGCCCATCCTCCAAGTACTGTGGTTCATAGAGTCTTTTAGTCTGGTCCACTGATGTTCTGATTATTCATCTTTTGGATTTGGCTGTGGACTTTTTGCCCTAAGGATCTGATGGGTTTTCTAAGTACCTGTAAACCCAAAAATGAGGAAATATAGAAATTCTAAGAGCTTTTTAACAGTAAAGGATTGAAATCAGACAAACTGAGTGCTAAATAAAACAAACAGTGCTAACTATTCCCTGTTAAAAGTTCCATATCACACGTCGGCCGACACACCTCTGCAATCTTGAGTAGCAGTTTGATGATGTCATTAACCAACCTTTGCATAGATATAAACAGTCCAGCTCGCTGGGCTTGTTGGAGACTAAGTGCTTTCTGCGTCATTATTGCCTCTGATGAGGTCTCCAGCATTGGACCACAGCATTATCCCCATAAAACAAATATTGCCAATAACTCAAAAACTGGCCATGAAAGCCTGCATTGTATGATTGCTTCTACATCTGTCGATGACTCTCCACTCCTGCATCCTCCCTACTAAGAAATCCTTAATCCAGTCACAACTTTCACTTCATACACCATAGCTTGTACTTTTGATAATAAGCGTAGGTGTGATACTGAGTTAAATGCTTTTCGGAAAATGAGAATTACTGCATTTGCCACAGTGCATTGATCTGTTGCTTTCAGGAAGTCATGTGACAAATATGTAAGTTGGGTTTCACATGACCCCTGTTTTCAGGATCCATGCTCGGTTGCATGGAGGAGGTCATTCTGTTCTGAGATCATCGTTACATTTCAGGATAAGTTCTAAGATCCTACAACAGACAGATGTCAAGGATACTGGACAGTAGCTTTGTATATCACAGCTGCTACCCTTCTTGTAGATGGATGTCACCTGAACTTTTTTCCAAATACTGGGCATTGTTTTTTGTTTGGTGGTGGTGGTGGTGGTGGTGGGGGGGGGGGGGGGTAGGTTGTGTGTGTATCTATGACAGATTGTAGTTAAAAGAGAAGCTAACTTGGCTGCAAATTTGGTTTAAAATATGACAGGGATTCCACCAGTCTCCTGCTTTGTTCATTTGTAGGAGTTTCAGCTGTTTTGCAAAGCCACTGATTCTAATATCTACATCACTCATCTTTGCGGTGGTGCAACTATTACATTGGGACAATATCCATGGATTACCCTTTGTAAACAAACATTTGAAAACATGAGTGCAGCATTTCTACTTTTGCTTTGCTACCCTCAATTTCAGTTCCTGTCTTGTCCATGAAATGTCTGGGCACCAAGTTTGCTGCAAACATCCTGGCCTCTTGTGTGATTTTTCTGGATCACCATTCCAACCCTCATACAATAAGATACCTGCAGCAGTTATTGCAAACAGTTCATTGAAAACACTTTGAACATTAGCGTTTGGGCTCCATTAAAGCCATCTCGTCAGACGGCACTTAGAAGATGATGAGACCTTAGTCAGACAGATCACTCAGTGGATGTGACAGCTGTCACAAGAATTACTTGCTGCAGGCTTTCAAGACATTGTCAAACAATGGGATCAGTCTGACATTAACATCCTAGTACACACACTAGAGAAAAATTCTATCTACCAGAAGTGTGCCTTGTAATGTTGAAAGTCTTATGAAGATCTCTCAATTGGTAAAAAGAGTGTCTCAGTGTTCACATCTCTGTGAGGGGACTGCCAAGTGGGAGGAGACCATCAGAAAAAGCCTGAAAAACCAGCAAATGGGTAACATTCTACGAGTCTGAGTACAGAATGTTTGGTCTGATTGTGTTATGGAAGCCACTAAATCTGGAAAGAGATATGCAAATGCTTGATTTTGATAATAATGTGAATCAATTGAGTGCAATAGAAAGACTATAAGGAATTTTGCTCATATGAATATATCTAACTACAGCAGCAGAAAATGTTATAACAGGAGCACAATTTGTTACGGATAGGAAGATACAGCAGAGTATATTACTATGAACAATCAGTAATAGGATAATGCATATCAGCACTGACAGCAAAGCAACACCAATACAAGACAGTTCACGCCCACATGCCGACAGTACAACCAGAAGACAAAGAGATAGAGTATAAGGATACTGAATGAGTAACTCGATACCTAAAGGAAAATTAAAGTCTAATAATCATGGGGGATTGTAACATTAGAGTTAGGGAAAGAAGAGAATAATATAAGCTTGTTATTACAAAAGGAGAAGTGAGTTCTACAATAAAGGTGACCTAACAAAAATTAATAATACTGTTCACTAATCACAAGTGGTGGTGGTATACATGGAAAAAGCATGGACACACCAGAAGTTACTGACTGGATTGAATCACCACAAGAGCTTCTAAATTAAAATACTGGGTTATATGTAAGAGTGGTGATGAAAATTAGGGATCTGCTAGATGGCAATCAGTTTGACTTCAGAAAAAGGGGCCACAGAAGCACTTATAATGTTTAACTTGATAAGACAGACAGAAATCCAGTCACTTTTATAGGATAAGCCAGCTTAGAAAAAATGATACAAGACATTCGAAATTTTTCTGACAATAGTTTAAAGCTATAGGGAAAGATGGGTAATGCACAATAGTACAAGAACCAAGAGAAAACAACAAGAATGTAAGACCAGGAGAGGAGTACTCTGATTAAAAAAAACCGCAACTTGAGGCTCATTCCATTAATGGAATTATCACTCGGTATCAAACCAGACATTCTTTGCTCAGATAACAAAAAAACAGCTTTTCCTTTACTTAAAAAACTGCTTTTAATTTTTTCCTTGTGTGTTATCTAGAATATTATACAATTAATTTAATAATTTTCTAACTGCTGCCAGTCACATGTAGCAACAAATCTCTTATAAAGTTATTGTAGCTTGCAGTACATCCTAAGATTTATTTGTTTATTCTTTATCTATCCACTGATTGATTAATTTTATTGCAACAGTGGTGCGAGTTTTTGCTTTAGTAATTATATGGACCATGAAGCAATCTAGACGAATCCCTAGCAAACATCTGTTGGGTGAGATGTAGCTTGAGTACCACATACACTTGAAGCCAAAGTGGCATGGTGTTACATTGCTAAGATATATTAAATATGATATATGCAAAATGCTTGACTGAGAAAGTGCTTAGGACAGTAGTCATGAGGTGGTCTATTATCGAATAATAATTTATACTGTGAATGTTCAAAATCCAAGGCAGACTCGTGTCAGCGAACAGGGGGCACTCGAGCTATGAATGTCAATGTACTTTGGTTGAATCCAGAATTAATGTCGCACAGTCACCAGGATAAACTATGAGTGAAGTTCAGAATCTGTGTTTCTGTAAATAATACGAATGCCCAACACTAACAAAATTTTCAGGTAAATCACAAAGCCTATCTTCTGTAGACATCAGTGAAAGCTTAGACAAAAATTCTAATGCTAGTTGCATATACAAAGAGAGGTGTGTGTGCGTGCTGTGTTCTGAGCATTAAAAATTTACTTTGATAGCACTTCTGCCTTTAGACTGTTGTGTTTACTATAACCACTTTCCTTTGGTGTATTTCCCCCTTGGACTGAAAATGTCCCGGCTCACACTAATGGACACCAATGACAGCACTTATTAAAAAATACAGTATCGGCACAGTCAATTATGCGATACTGAATTTTCAATAATGATACTGTCTTATTTAATAGCTCTCGTTCTTTTGGAAACAGATTCATATGGACCCCTGCGACGCCAATACCTGAATAACCAATATCTTGTGCAATTAAAGCCAAGTTAATTGCCTTCGATTTCAAAATTTGAGGGAGAAGAGCAAAATACAAGGGAAATGAATTGTGCTTTGATCTGTTGCTCTAAATGAATATTTTTCCCACCTCTTTTTCAAGGACTTACAGTACCCAAATTAAGTTCACACCATATCAACAATGCAATGGTCATAATTTCCTTTTTTTTTAATAAAAAGTTCCACTGATACATTTTTTTTTACACAAATTAATGGCAAAAATACATTTTATTAAAATTACAAATCATTTGAAAAGGGGAAGCAATAAACAGAAGTCACAAGTTAATGCAGGAGTCTTTTTAAAAATCTAAGTACCAATTAAGCCAGTTATAATGTTTCTGTTGAAACACAGTCAGCAAGTCAGCCACAGACTGACAAGATATTAATTTTTACTAAATCCATATATTTAGTCAACTTAAATTGCACATTTCTTGATCACTACACATTTATTTTTGAAATGCACTAACTTATAACATTACAGTGAAGCTTTAGATTTAATGGACATAATTTATCAGTTTCAAGTGAAAAACAATATTTTTGAATTGAAATCTTCATTACATTCCATTAAAAACAGTGCACAATTTTGTTGGCAACCCTGCACATGTGTATGTTGTGTAATGGAAGCACAATGTGCGTCCTAAATAATAAATGATGCCATGAGTAGTAAAGCTTATTGCAGGTTCTCAGTACAAATAAATCACACAAACAGCACAGTTAAACATTTACCATTTACACATTCCAGCTCATAAATAATTCCACGGGTACACACATGCAGCAATATGTCAACTTCTCAATAATAAATTAATAAAACAATTTCGAATTTCATCGTGCATTTTATAGTAAGACACCTGTAAGTCTTCAACGCATAAACAATTTATTTTACATCTGATCAAACAAAATATATATAAATCAATGATGTATTTCTAGATATACATCACGCATTCCATGTAAAAACGCATAAGAAAATTACAGCACAACTCAGCCATACATTTCTTTTTAGAAAATAAAAAATGTATTGCATAACATTCTGCATAAAGCACACCGGAAGGTTCTCAACAAAGATACAGCTTCAAGATCATAGGGTTTATATACAGTAAATCCTTCCCCGGGACAACCAAGAAAGGTTATTTGCACAATAAATTAAGAACATATCACAAACTATATGAGATTACACTAATAACATAAATAAAGCACAATAATCACTAATACCTCATAGCTAAAGTATTGCAATGTAATGTATCCCACAACCCAGTTGTGAAGATAGTATGTAGACTTTGATGTAATTACCTAAAATACTAACACAAACCAAAATATTGCATAGCTGTATGCACACCAACAGCACAACCAACTAGTGGGTCATTAAAACATCTAATTAAAAATGGGAAGATTTCATCATCTGCTCCAATGGGCCTTATTAATGTACCAGCAGCAATGCAGCTTGTAACAATTGATGAAAATAGATGCTGATGATTTCCTTAATAGTTGTTCGCTCACAAGACTAGACCTTTTTAAGAATATCTGCATATTAATTACGTTTAACAAGACCTGTAATAAACAACAGGTCTTTCTTGACTGAATGAAATTAGTTCACTGACTAAATTTAATCCTAAGCATTTCAGTAACATGTGATCTCAAATATTCCAAATATAACTGACTGACACATGAAATTTGTTTCCTTCTGTTAAAAAGTTTCAAACAACCCATCATTGAGGAAATCATTACAAATGAAAATAAAGGACAAAAATTAACAATTTGAGCTATAAACAATTTCCTCATGGCCTGTTGCTTAAAATGGCTTGTTTTAGACAGTATTAACTGAATTCCTGAACGTGAAAATTTCAGGTAACAACAACTGTCTGATGATGGTATCTGTTATACACTTTGTAAAAGATGATTAAAGGGGAATGGTCTGAAAAGTTTGATAGATTCCATGGACTCTGCAGATACAACAACAGTGTGATTATGACAACCCCAATATACTTCTTAAACATAACATTACAATACTTGAGAACAGTATACTGGTTTATCTCAAAGATAGTAATGTTGGCCATTACTGAGATCACTTTTCTGAAATATACAACAAGAAATTAATTCTAAATTTTAACTGCATATATGAAAGTGTGTCAGAAATAAAGTCCAAAGCTGCTCAGAATAATAAATAACAATTAGTCTGATAAATAACACTCTGAAGGAAAAAAAAAACACTTTAAATAAATATATTACCAAATCATAAATAAATACTATTTTGTATAATCTTATAACAGTACTGAATAAAATAAAGTTGTTTGTCAAGAATTTACAGCAATGGTGTTTTGATAGACCTAGAAACAGAAGTGCGCATTCACAAACATATCTATAAGTTTTGTTCATCAAATGGTATATTACAAATTATGCGCATGGAACTGGCTTAAGATGTTTTTCTCACAGTTGGAATGTACATACAAAGAAAATATTTCTGGAGTTCAAATCTATGACAAACTGGTGAATTACTGAATGGCTTATATCTCCAAAACTGCTGCAAAAGCTTTTAGGTACACTTCTGTGAGGGACATAATAAAAAGATAGTACTATTGGCCCAAACCAGGAGACAGATGCAAAGTAACACAAACTTTAGCTGCACAACATATTGCATTCCACAATACCTATCCCCAGTCACAACTTAGCCCTTACAGAAGTGCTTATCAAAGCTTAGCATACATCTAAGCCAGCCTTCTGTTCCAGATGTAGCCAGCTACCCACAAATGGGAGCTAATAAATAGTTCTCTGCAGCTTACTTGGACATTCTTATGAATGCCATGCTGAACCAAAGTGAGGCTTGTGGAATTTCAATCCATCCCTATACTAAATGTTTTTCTAAGAAGTAGGAATAATAAATTTTTGTGTAGCTGAAAAAAAAAAAAAAAATGCAGATGACTGCATCATCTACTGAGAATAGTATTGCTGTGTGGCTGCTATACTGATCTAAAATTACACCTACAGTTAATGAATTAATTTGCTTTTTTCTGCTTAAAAAAGCCAGGAACAAAATGGGAACATCTTTTATTACACAACTGCCCTCTCCTAACACTTAAAGAACTTGGTAGTACAGGAATATAAAATGAAGTGGGGCTGTCAGCACTAACGACAAATGCACAAATGCCAAGAATCTCAAACAGCGTGGCCACTGCATTAAAAAAAAAAAAAAAAACCATGTTAATCATACAAGTTTTAATAATTACAGCTATGACAAAGAACAAGCTGAAGTCACATTTTAAATGCACTTTTAATTTTATGGATACCGACTAGTTTGGAACTTTTGTCTTTATCTTCAAACTGACAGCTTTCATAATGAGGAATGTGTAAATGTTAAATTAGTTTTTGAAACTCCATGAAGCATGTTACAATCAGCTGAAAACTGTGGCTTCAAGAGATTTAAAATATCACTATTTACATGTTTGCATATAAAATCTATAGGCACATCCTCGTCACAAAGGAAAGAATTGATGGATCACTTGGGTGACATATTGCATTAAATAAAATGCAGCATAATATACATGGCAAGATATTTTTATAGTCTTCTACAGCTGTAGTGCAAACATTCCCACTTCAAATTTGCACACAATCCCATTACAGCTCTTTTCCCTACTCTTTGGTTGCACGAAAGCCACAAAAAAAGCATAGCTGTAAATTGACACTGCATAAATATTACAGAAATACTAATCAACCAATTTTTTTTTTAAAAAAAGAATGTCATTTTGCTAATACTTTCCCATTTATACTGCACAGTACAGCATTAGTTCATGTTGTACACCAATGAAACCACAACACCAGCAACCTATGCACCAGGAACAATGTGTTTCATGATTTGCTTACAGCCAACTTGCTGCTTTGATTCTTGCAGCATCATGAATAACAAAACAAATGTACAACGTGAACCGATTTATGCTCATCAATGAAACTGGTGAACAAAGAAATAAAATGCTGATGACCTCTTCTTTTACATAAGCACCGAAGAATTAAAGAAGTACTGGTTACTTGTTACAACATTTGCGTATTACATATTTCGGTGATTGATACTGTCCATTAATATTATTGAGTCATGTCAGGAATTAATTAAATCCTAATTTTCTTCTACAGCACCACAATGATTAGCTGTTCAGCTCTCATTCATTTCTGTAACAAATTAAAGAAAATACTTACAAAACAGTAAAAAATATGAAAACACTAGAATGTTACATGAAAGAATGGGACAGAACTACTGGCCAGTACTTCCATAGGCAGCAAATTTTCACTACTGCCGATACACACATAGAAAAGTATGAAAGAACAAACAGCTTTAGTTGCAAAACTGGATTTTTATTTTATTTATCCTCCACTGACGTATTTCGCCTTATGCAAGGCATCTTCACATTTGCTGGCAAAATATGGTGTTAAGCACATAGGACATCACGTGTACACATGCCCCAGCAGGAAACCATCATGGACAGAATTTGAGAAACATTGTGCAGTGTCTGATACAGAAGATGTTAAATACACGGCAAACCATGCCTAAAGCACATGAAAGCCACAGCATGTAGCTGCTCTCGTCAATTAAAAAGGCCTCATGCAGTGTTCTTGTCAGATATGTGGTGCTGTCCACAGGCACTAAAACATGTTTAAACCTAAATATAATGGAAAATCCAGGTTGGAATAACAACAACATTGAAAAGGATAGTTACTACTCACCATATAGTTCAGATGCTGAGTTGCAGATGGCCACAACTAAAAGACTGTCAAATAAAGCTTTTGGCCAAATAGTCCTTCATCAGAATAGACAACACACACGCACGCATGTGCGCAAACGCAACACTCACACTCTCTCTCTCTCTCTCTCTCTCTCTCTCTCTCTCACACACACACACACACACACACACACACACACACACACGACCACAGTCTCCGGCCATGTCAGAGACTATGGTCTTTGTGTGTGTGTGTGTGTGTGTGTGTGTGTGTGTGTGTGTGTGTGTATGTGTGTGTGCGCGCGTGTGTGTGGCAAACCAGTAGTCGTTATCGCAGGAAGGAGGCAAAAGACAAAGCCTGGAAATCCTAAGTGTAACTAAAATAATAAAAAAACAGAGATAAAAACCCAGAAAAAGACAGCACAGACAAGGCATTAGAAGATCATTCAAGACAAGGCATTAAAACCAAGAAATGAATAAGAATAGAGAGAATATGAGGGTGGTTTGAAAAGCTCTCGGAATCACTACGAGAGGACAGTGCTAGCGCAACGAATTGCTCACGTAATATTCACTGGACTGTTGCCTGTAAACATGTGCCACGTCAGTCCTCTCGGAAGAGAGCTGTGGCAGTGATGTGGCTCTGTTGCTGTTCCCGTGTAGTGATTTGCGAAAATGGGGAGGGGGGAGGGGGGAATTGAGCAGCGATTAAGTAGTGTGTTGGACCGAGACTCTAATTTGGGACCTTTGCCTTTCGTGGGCAAGTGCTCTACGAACTGAGCTACCCAAGCACGACCCATCCTCACAGCTTCAATTCTGCCAGTGCCTCGTCTCCTACCTTCCAAACTTCACAGAAGCTCTTCTGCGAAGCTTCTGTGAAGTTTGGAAGGTAGCAGACGAGGTACTGGCAGAATTGAAGCTGTGAGGACGGGTCATGAGTCGTGCTCGGGTAGCTGAATGGGTAGAGCACTTGCCCGCGAAAGGTTAAGGTCCCGCGTTCGAGTCTCAGTCAGACAGACAGTTTTAATCTGCCAGGAAGTTTCATATCAGCGCATGTTCCACTGTAGAGTGAAAAATCTCTTTCTAGTGATTACGTACTTCATAAAGAAAGGTATGAAAGCGAAGAACATTCGTGCCGATTTCCAGAATACACTGGGGGACTTTGCTCCTTCACATTCAACTGTTGGCAAGTGGACAAATGACAAATGGTTGGGAGAGCTTAAATGATGATCCGCACACTGGTAGGCCAAGATGTGTCACTACTCCAGAAATCATTGCAAAAGTGCCCAAAATAGTCACGGAGGAGTGCCGATTAAAAAGTGCATCAAATTGCTCATGCTTGCCAGATGTCATCTGAAAGCGGTTATCACAGTTTAACTGAAGAATCATTTCACGATGGGATCAAGGCACTAGAACATCGTTGGACCAAGTGCATTAATCTACAAGAAGACTATATTGGAAAATAAAGTTTCAGTGAGGCAAGTTATTTTTTTATTCCATTCCGAGAATGTTTCAAACCACCCTTGTAGAAAGGTGGAAAGGGTAGAGGCCAGGCTCTGCCACCAAGCAAGGGCTGCCAAGGGTCCTCGAGGGGGTGGGGGGCAGCAGGGGAGGGATGCCCCACCAACCTCTCAGGCGGTCAATGACACCAAAAAGCCATACCTTGAAGGGATGGATAGCAACCACCTTT
Source organism: Schistocerca cancellata (assembly GCF_023864275.1). Taxonomy (NCBI): domain Eukaryota; kingdom Metazoa; phylum Arthropoda; class Insecta; order Orthoptera; family Acrididae; genus Schistocerca; species Schistocerca cancellata. The sequence goes on along the minus strand of NC_064628.1, from coordinate 863,628,723 downwards.
GCGGGCAAAACGTATCGGCAGATCAGCCACTTTGGCATTGTCTGCTAGCATCACAGGGCCTGTTTGGGCAAAAGCTTTGTCTGGCAGTCTTCTAGTTGTGCCTATCTGCAACTCAGCATCTCCACTATATGGTGAGTAGAAACTGTCCTTTTCAATATTCTCATTATTCAAGCCTACATAGATGTACCACATAGTAAATACATAGGAGGTGCAGTTCCTCACGCTACCAGCTGTGTGATGGCAACACTGAAATTTCTGTTTCCTGGAGAGAAGTACTGGCTCTCTAAATTTTATATATATTACAAAGATATTTGGCATGAAATGGCTATGCAAAAAAACATAAACCTTTTCTGTTGATGGCAAATATTAAAAACTTATGACTACCAAAGGCATACATCAGTATCATTCTGCATAATTTGACAAGCCATTTACAGTTGAATTATATGTCATTATTACAGTTTCACTTTAGACAACATGATATTGAAATGGAGGATAATTTAATGTAGAAACAGCAACATCTCATTCATTTTCATTCATCATTCAAATAAATATTTTTAACAATACATCTGTAAAATTAGTCTGACACAAGAGAAATTATATTATGTGCATTTCAAATCAGGTTATCATCATATTAATGTGCAAATGAATTATGCCTCTAACTGTGCTCTTGTTGTTGTGGTCTTCAATCCCAAGTCTGGTTTGATGCAGCTCTCCATGCTACTCTATCCTGTGCAAGCTTCTTCATCTCCCAGTACCTACTGCAACCTACATCCATCTGAATCTGCTTAGTGTATTCATTTCTTGGTCTCCCTCTACGATTTTTACCCTCCACGCTGCCCTCCAGTACAAAATTGGTGATCCCTTTATCCCTCAGAACATGTCCTACCAACCGATCCCTTCTTGTCAAGTTGTGCCACAAACTCCTCTTCTCCCCAATCCTATTCAATACTTCCTCATTAGTTACGTGAATTACCCATCTAATCTTCAGCATTCTTCTGTAGCACCACACTTCTAAAGCTTCTATTCTCTTCTTGTCTAAACTATTTATCGTCCACGTTTCACTTCCATACATGGCTACACCTCATACAAATACATTCAGAAACGACTTCCTGACATTTAAATCTATACTCTATGTTAACAAATTTCTCTTCTTCAGAAACGCTTTCCTTGCCATTGCCAGTCTACATTTTATATCCTCTCTACTTCGACCATCATCAGTTATTTTGCTCCCCAAATAGCAAAACTCCTTTACTACTTTAAGTATCTCATTTCCTAATCTAATTCCCTCAGCATCACCTGACTTAATTCGACTACACTCCATTATCCTCATTTTGCTTTTGTTGATGTTCATCTTATACCCCCCTTTCAATACACTGTCCATTCCGTTCAACTGCTCTTCCAAGTCCTTTGCTGTCTCTGACAGAATTACAATGTCATCGTCGAACCTCAAAGTCTTTATTCCTTCTCCATGTATTTTAATACCTACTCCAAACTTTTCTTTTGTTTCCTTTATTGCTTGCTGTGCTCTTACCAGCTATCTATCTGGTGAATGGCCATTGCCAAGAACTTTGGTCAAGACCACAGAGCTGACTATCCAGTGGCAGAACATGCTGTTTAATACAACATGCTCAATTACAATGCTGCTTCATAGCCTGTGCTATATGGGTGCTCCTTCTCAACAACAGCTTCACTTAACTACGTATCTGGGAGTTGTCCTTGCAACACGTCTTTCGTTCCCGTAACTTTCGTGGCCCCAGTTGCAACTAGCTCCCTGCTCCACACTCACCTCAACACTCCCAAAGGAAATTAACTTCACTCACCCTGCAAACACAGCATTTTCCCTGCAGTCTCCCCTTCCTCTGTTTTGTTACCCCTTCCCAACTCACTCCTCGGAGTCATTGGCATGACTGATGCCCATGTTGCATTCCAATTCTGAGCATCTACTGCCTTTCTCACCCACATTCCCATCTCTCATACTTTTTGCCTCCCGCCAAGCCACCCTTCTCCAACCCCCTCTCTCCTCCTTGACTCCTTTTTTCTTTCTGACAACCCCAGCGAAGTTGCAAAACTGTGTTGCCAGCACAGTATATTCAGCCAACACAATATAGCGAAGAGTGTGTGTGTGTGTGTGTGTGTGTGTGTGTGTGTGTGTGTGTGTGGCGGCATATGGGCGCGCACGTGTGCATTGAAAATGGTAGTTTTCAGGTCATCTTAAATTTTCAGTCTTGTCTATTTGTCTTTCGAGAACTCAACACCTCAACTAATTGATGAGTTGTTACCTTTGCTTCTAATTTATGTAGTGACACTCAAGAGTCTCATTAGGAAATTAACAATGTCTCAGAGCACCAAATATTATGTACTTACTGCAGTATGTTTGTAAGTATAAAATCAAAATCCTTAACACTTTCTATTAACCTGCAATGATTATTATGTACATGATGCACACCATTTTACTGACCACTTTAAAACATCTGATTTTGTGTTATCAAAGTTGTTTTTTAAGGTCTTACTGCATGGATATATCCGTCTCTATTAGGCAGGTCTGCAGTTTACATAATGTGTTCCACATCAAGAAATGATGTCCTGGGACTTCTGAGTGAATAAAAGTTTCTGTGACTTCTGAGTGAAGAAAAGTTTCCACCTCAGACAGATGCTGCTCTGCTGAACAAGAGAGAAGGTGGTAGGGATGGGGAGAGGGAAGGGGGAAGGGGATGATGACAGGATTGGACAGGTGGCGAAGGAGGGAAAGAACAGAATGTCAAATACTCACCTCTGTAGCCACCAGCCATAACTGCTTTCTTCTTGCGCATCTCATCGTCATTAATAAGTCTTGTAAGTGGTGAACCCTGTACAACACCGCCTCCTCGAATAGCAGCTGGGTTACCACTAAGATGTGTATGATGCTGACCAGCACGAATTGGTTTTGCTGTAATAATGGAAATATTCTATATTACCATACAGGCATAAAAAAATTAATAAGTTCTACAGCGAATTTAAATGCTTTCAAAAGAACCACTGTTCAGGATTAATTAGTCTGAACATAAATTTCCTCACATTTCTTATAAATACACAAGTAGTTATACTGCTACAGGCACATTCCTTTAATGTGAGTCTGTTGATATAACAATGCTCTTAATATTTTATTTATTCTTCAAAATGAACAAATACATAAACAATCCAGCGCACTACAGAAGATGCAAGTGTTTGTGTTTTGTGGAACATATTCATATTTTTGTTCTTAAACACTGAACACCATTTACTTCGTTTTTAATGCACTCCAATGGGTTGCTCATACAGCACAACAAGGAGTATTAACTTTCTAAACACAAAGTTAAGGAAAGGCTTGATACAATCCATGAGTAAAGAAAGTACATGGCATCGTATAATCCAACAAGCCTGTGCGGCATTTTCTACATCAGTATGTGAAAATATAAGATCTGATAAAATGACATGACAAATGAAAAATTAAGTAAGAAATCCGAGTGAGTGAAGCTGTCATGTGTGTTCCTAACACCAATGGAAACGGTCACAAGAAATCAATTATGATGTACATAATTTATCATTTAGCTTCCATATTTATTTCCACCAGTTATGCATCAACCAAGATATATGAACATTCAAATGAGACATACCAATCTGGGCACTGGGTCCGCGTCTCGCCAAGTTCTTCTGACGAACGGCTTCCTTTATACGGTCAACCTCATACTGGTACCTCTTGCGGTCCTTCATAGCACCTTCCTTAGCATCCTTCAGCGCAGATTCTAGTGCCTGCAAGTAATTAATTTATTAAGATTACTCCCACCAGCTACTAAGCGAAGCTGCAATGTCTGCATAGTCATTAAAGTACATTGAGCAACAATACTTTATAACAAATAATTTTCTTCATGGATTTATAAAATTTGTGAAAACATTGTTTAGGTATACAGTCATTCAAACCCCATAAACGGAAAGCTGATGAGGAAAAGAGACTGGATGACAATCCCTGGAAAGAAACACATCTATGAAATTTCTTACTGCAGATGACGATCTGTTGTCCTAAATTTCACAAATATAAAATGTTTCTAAAAAAAACAGCAGAAGAAGCAGAGGTCACTCTTTCGGCAACTGAAGCCATTTTCATAATACTGTTACACTATCGTGTCATATATTCTGAGTTAACTGAAATTTAGTCATGTCAGAGGGTTTGAAATGAATAAAAAAAACTATTTAATATGTTTGATGGTCTGTATCTCTATCAATATATATCAATTAAGTGGTCAGAAATTACCTCAATTACTGAAGCTAATGAAACAGTCTTCTAATCAATTAAAAAACCTTAAATTAAGAAGACTCAAACAAACTTCATTTACCTGCAGGACTGTATTTACTTAAAGTTGTTCCATTACATAGAGGTTAAGGGAAGACAGTGGACCAGTTACTTTGTAAATATAAGGAAGAGCCGCAATATTCCAAGGAACTATTTAACACGATGTGGCTAGCCGACTATCAGATGAATTAAAGCTAAATGACAGAACCACAATGTTGGCATTAATTTTATTCAACATAACAGTTTCCCTTCATAAGGAACAAACAATATAAAAATCATCATTCAACAAAAAGATTTTTTCCTTTCTTCAGCATTCTGCCTTTTAATTATTTTTCCAGTATTTTACAGTTTCTTCTCAAAGAAAATTGTGAGGTGCCCATTATATCTGTACACAGATTACACTTGGCTGAAAGAAGAAACAAAAGTTGTGTGAACTTGAGAAGAAACTAATAAACTGAAGAGGAGCTACACTTGGGACCCATTCTACCACAATACCTAATCGAAAGATGCTAAAATGAATATACAGTACCTTAACTCTTTCCATAGTAGCACGTAGCCTCTTTTCCAGTTTAGGAAGTTCACACCGCAGGTCAGCATTATCCCTCACAAGCTGCTTATGTACTTTTGTAAGTTGATCAAGATTGTTTTCAAGGAAACTGATCTTCTGTTTCTGTGCAAGTGAACCACCATCATCTTCATTGTCTTCAGCATTTGCAGACTAGAGACAAAAGAACAATATTTATTAGTCACAAAACACTAATATATGATAAATAACAGACATATTACCTCATAGGGGCACACATAACCTGGTTCAAAATTAATTACAGGATAGAGCGAAATGCCAGAAGATTATTTGAAGAAACCTGTCACTATGATAGCCAACTTCAAACAAATTCCTATACCATGAATCTGAATTATTTAATGAAAAAGCATATTCTAACTTTTTAACCATTTATTTACAGATGTACATAACAGCTATTAAGTATATACGCAAACACATTTTTGAAACTATCTCTATAATTTTATACAAAATATTTGATCACAGAATTTTTAATTATTCATTGTTCTAGCACACAATGTGATGATGATAATAAGTGTCTACAAATACACTGGTGCATTTTGGAACTAATTTTACTGCAGTATGGTCTGGGGACCTTTTCTGTTATCTTATTCCTTTTCTGAAGTTGATAATACAAATTGTCTTGGAATGTATTTAGTTTTCTATTTTTGTTTGCCAGAACTAACAAGTATTTCTTTCTTAAGCACAACTTGGCAGATTCTTTGCTGGGCACACAATGTCTTTGCTTGAGCTATAACATGAAAATGGCTGATTTAATGTTTGGAGCAGCCATACATAACATTTTTGAAATTCCCTCTCATTTGATTCTTCGATAAACTGTTTGGTGGGAGAAGAGGAACACCCACGCTTACATAATTGTGAAAGATTAATTACATAGTATTAGACCAAACAAATAATTATGCATAGTTAGATAACTATGACATTACATGTTTTCTTACAATCTGAAATTTAGAAATTAATTTTCTGAATCCTATTGTTATAGGATTTTCTCATACTTACTTTGTTACCGTGACATGAAACAACTAGGATATTTGCACTATACAGCAGCAACCTCAAAAACTAAAAATGGTTCAAATGGTTCTGAGCACTATGGAACTTAACATCTGTGGTCATCAGTTCACTAGAACTTAGAACTACTTAAACCTAACCAACCTAAGGACATCACACACATCCATACCCAAGGCAGGATTCGAACCTGCGACTGTAGCAGTCGCGCGGTTCCGAACTGAGCGCCTAGAACCGCTCGGCCACCGCAGCCGGCCCTCAAAAACTAACAGCACCAAAAACTATACCTTATGAAGAGCAAATATATTTAATTTGTGTGTGAACTGACAAATTAGATGGGCTAGATATTCTGCATTGTTGATCAACATGGACTTCATAAACCTTATATGCAATTACAAACAGAAATATACTCAATTTGATCAGTGCTTGTAAAACCTAAGCAATTTACACCTATAATGGTATTTAAATCTGACAGGAGTTCACTTGTGATGATAATTCTCAAACTGCAAGCTTCCTGAACTTCTCTTTTATCCTATGAGCCCAAAGACTTCTACAGTATAACCCCACTTTTACGTTCCAGGAATTAACATTTTCTCGCTGTTTACAACTTTTTTTTTTTACCACTCCTGTGCAATTTCCTATGCCCCCAATGTTAATGCGCACCCGATTTTGCTTCAAGAAATTCAAAATCATCCTGCGATTTACACTTCATGAAAAAATGTTTGTGGAGAAAAAACTGTCATAAAATGACAATGGCATGATGTTTGTCATCAAGTAGTGTTTACAAACATACATGATTAAGTTTCTTGACACCAGGGCACTCTACTAAGTTAATTTGACTGGTAAATTTGTAAAAGCTGGAACAATTCATGCCGTATCTCCTGCCACTGCCGAGTGCTACTTGGCGTGGAGGCTGATGGGAGTAATTAGGTTTAGTCGAATAAAGATATCGTGACCAATCACAACCATTTCCAAACTGTCTCTACTGCATAAGTGCAGTTTTGTGATTGTTGTGATCTTCGTGACACCTTTGTCGAACCATATTTACCATGTTTCATTGTTTGGTCATTTGTAGCGCTAGTTGACACCTTTACTCACTTTGTACTGCTCAAATGTTTTTGGTTTAAAAACAGCACCAACTGCGTATTTTTTCATCCTGAGCTAAACACGTCAGAGAATCTATCCTCATTGTCAAGTGCAGTATTTACGTATGCATTTTTGGTGATTTTACACAAACAATGTGACTGATAATTTGCGTGTGTGGTTTTCTACATAACTGAGGGGACACAGTACCTGATAGCCTCAAAAGATGACTACAGTGCAAGTGATGCAGAACAACACATATGAATACACCACACGAAACACTTATGTAAATATTTGCGCTTGACAACAAGAAATAAATTCTCGAAATGCGTCATGCTAAGTATGAAAAAGTACATAACTGGTGCTGTGTTTCATTTTTTCAATAATGAATGACAACTGCAGGCTTTCCAAAACGTCAATTAACAAGTATGAAATTAAATCTGACATTTCTGCTTCCCAGACAGTTATCACTTCCAGTTACATCAATGGTTTTCATTAAATAAACCTTTATTAGATAAATGTACATAGCTGCAAAAAATGCAAGGGGGTTATCTTATACATAACTTTTACAGGTTAAAACATTTCCCACATCTTCCCCGCATCTTTTTTCATTAAGTCCCTTGCAAAGTGTAAAAGTGGGGTTTCACTGTATTTTCGCTTGCTGTAAAATGATGAAAACTAATATCAAATAGCTGATACTGTAGCTAGTAACAGTTCCTGGTAATGCTTTGAGTAGCAGGGATTGTGGAATAATTGATGAATCATAGAACATTTCATTTGCACCACACGTGATCACAAACACGAGACACATAAAGACACTTCATGGAACAGCAGACACACTTTCCCTGCTAGAGAAGGAGACATATAATACTAACAATGGCTGGCAGAAAATCTGGTTAAAGGACTGTGTGAAAAAGTAAAACAGGACAATGAAAAATTCACCAATGAGACTCACACGACCATTAAAGGTTAAGAAGATATATACATTCATGCTAGCCCTTGTTTTGTGGAAGGTCTAGCAATATGGTATGTAGTTAATGCTACAGGACACTAATTTATTATATACTCTGCGCACAACCGATAATCCATGCCTTCTTCTATACTTGAAAATTGCTTACTGTGATAGAAATATACTAAAGTGTATTCAGCTAGTATTTAGGTGCAGTGGTGTACAGAGTAATAAAAGGGCACAGTAGTTTGTATAAAGCTACCCAAGGAGCAGTACCCCTCCCATAGTTCTGAATGATCAGCGTCAATCTGTAAGTAAGAAAGACTATTACAAGATAATTATGAGATTTTATTCCTAATAATATGATTTTATAACAGAACAAGTAGTTTATTCCCAAAGAACATAACAGCAAACTTAGCTTATAGAATCCCAGAATTCAGAAAATACATCTTTGTTAGGCTGTGTTATTCTATCAGCTTGCTGTTGCATAAAGTTAATATACTGTATTGGTGAACAGGAATGGTTATTTTTAATCACTAACAGGATCAGGACTGATTAAGTTAAAAATCTTTAAATTTTATTGGAGTATTATGAGAAGGGTAGATCACTGATCATTGTGCTTGGTCACAGAGTTTAATTCTTTGTGTGTTAGTGTCATTGTCTTTCAAATAAACTCAATAGAATGAAAAACCACTACAAGTTTCAAAGATTTTATTTTTAATTCAATGACTAGTTTCGGGCTAAGACCCTTTTTTAAATCTACATAATGAAGTTGAATGTGTAATGTACATTTTCTGACATCTTTGGAAATGCCATTTTTGACTTTGTTACATTGATTTAAAAATCTGTCTTCACCCGACACTAGTCATTGTATTAAAAATAAAATATCTGCAATTTGCACAGGTTTTTCATTCTACTGATAACAGAAGTTGCTGACTAAAGCTACTCCAGGATGCTGGAAGTTCACAAGTTTCTTATAACCTGTTCACATTTGCCACATTAAAACTTCTGTATGTTAAATGGAGACAATTACAACAGCACAGAACAAAACATGGCTGGCAAAAATATGAGGGTTGTCCATAAAGTAAGTTCTGTTTCTATTTCTATCTGCAGCACTACTATAATTGCAGTTCCGAGTAAGTGCGGCAGTTACTCTGACTCAAGGAGAAGACATGTACGTAATTTTCAGATCACTGCTGACTAGGTGTGCTTTGTAGTGCTTCTTTATAATGTCAGCCGTAATTCAAAATGCCGCCGCGTGTGAAATCAGATCTGCAATTCGTTTTCTAAATGCTAAGAAAGTTAAACCAATGGAAATTCATCAGCAAATCTGTGAGGTTTATGGACAAAACGCTACGAGTGATTCAATGGTTGGAAGATGGGTCAGACTGATCTGTGGTTACTGACCAACCGGTTCACACAACTGAAGAGAAGATTAAGCACAACTGTAAGTTTACACTTAGTGCCCTTGCTATGGAAGTTCCGCAAATCTCACAATCATTAATTCATGAAATTGTTACTGCAAAACTGAACTTTCGAAAATTTGGCTCATGTTAGGTACCCAAAATTCTTACTGAACAACACAACAACACAAAAAAGAACAGATGAGCAGTGCACTTCAGTTTCTGACACGCTGCAATGAAGAAGGCAATGGTTTTCTTTCTCTGATATCATGGGGGATGAAACTTGGGTACTGTAAAACACCCCTGGGGAGGAAAAAACACAATCAATGGAATGGACGCACACTTCATCCCCACAAAAGGTTAAGCCTAAGCAAATCTTGACACCTCGAAAAGTCATGTGCACTGATTTTTTGGGACAGAAAAGGCATTTTGCTGATTGATTTCTTGCCACAAGGCCAAACAATCAATGCACATGGTTACTGCAAGACCATTAAGAAACTGCGTTGCACAATACAGAACAAGTGCCGACGATTACTGTCAAAAGGTGGTGTTTTTTTTCCACGATAATGCCCGACCGCACATGGTGAATGTGACCAAACAACTCTTATGGGAATTTCACTGGCACACATTTGATCATCCTCCATACAGCCCGGACCTCGCTCCTAGCAACTTTTATCTCTTCTTATACCTAAAATCTGTCCTTGGTGTTCAGCACTTCAACGATGATAATGAGCTGAAAGAACACGTTACCACATGGTGGAATACACAGGCGGAAACCTTCTATGAAGAAGGCATACAAAAACTTGTGCCACGCTATGACAAGTGCCTACAAAATTTCGGAAGCTCTGTAGAAAAGTAGTTTAACAGGTGTAGATTTTTGTACAATAAATCTTTTTTCTATATCTGTACATATTTGTTTTATATAACCAAACAGAACTTCCTTTGTGGACATAACTCGTAAATCAGAATAAATTATTTCTAGCAGGATAAAGAAAATGAGAACGATCCAGTAAATTTGAGTCAAGAAACCATACTTTTGGTGAAACTGAAATAATGACTTAAGTCATAAAATAAATTTTGTTTGGTTGTCTGTTTGAAGTACTATTACTATTCAATATTTATTGGGGAGAGGTAATTGCCACAGTGACACAAACATTATTTGCTATGAAATATTTGATTTTAAACAACAAAAAATCTATTTATCTAAAATCTGGTAACACTTCTAAATCTTACCTTCTTGATGCGAGCCTGCAAATCTTGCACAAACAACTTCCTCAGGTTGTGCAATGTCTGCAGTTCCTTCGCTACAGTGTCCTCAAGACCTTTAAGATCTTTTCGAGCCTGCTCTCGCCGTTCATTCGTAAGACTGTAAATTTGAGAAAATCATTTAACTTGCAACAACTGCTAAGAAGATTAGCTAGACAACAGATTACTGCAAGGCACCACAGACAAGCAGATGAAATTTACATATGAAGTTGCTTAATAGTTTACTGTTTTATGCCACTTCTGAGAATTAGGATTGTCACCTTCAAGTTATTGCAGTCACTGTTCGAATAGACTGAAAAAGACAAGTTTAATTCTCAAATAATTGTGATGATGAGACTGCTTCCCACATAATTAAATGCTACCTGCTATTGCTCAAATACCTAACCATGGATAATGAAAAGGACAGATTGTTACTCGCTATACAGGGGAGGCAATGAGTCACACACAGACACAATGAGAAAGACTACTAAACATTTAAGCTTTCAGCAAAACGGCCTTCCTCTGACTCAGGCCACAGCAGCCTGAGACAGTGGCTGTGTGCGTGTGTGAGTGTGTGGGTGCGCGTGCACACGCGCTAATTCCAAAGAAGGCCTTGCGGCCAAAATCTTAAATGTTTAGCAGTCTTTTCATTGTGCATGTCTGCAATTCAATGCCTCCTCTATGTGGTGAGTAGGAGCCTATCCTTTTCATACTATTACTGTTATTCCGTCCTGTCCTTCCCACTGATTTAAAGACAGGTAATCTGATTCATTAACTGTGTCCAAGCTGATTAAGAACAACATGAAACTTCCTGGCACATTAAAACTGTGTGCCGGACTGAGACTCAAACGCAGGACCTTTTCCTTTTGTGGCCAAGTGCTCTACCAGTTGAGCTACACAAGCACGACTTATGACCCGTCCTCACAGCCTTACTTCTGCCAGTACCTTGTCTTCTACCCTTCAGACTTCATAGAAGCTCCCCTACAAAACTTGAAAGACTAGCACTCCTGGAAGAAAGGATATTGTGGGGACATAGCCACAGTGTGGGGGTGTTTCCAGAATGAAATTTTCACTTTAATCTAACAGGAAGTTTCATATCAGTGCACACTCCGCTACAGAGTGAAAATTTCTTCCTGGAAGGACAACATGTTCTCAGTTACAGTGTTTTAACAATGATAGCCTAGTATGGTGAAGAAACTGTTGGTTTGTAAGAACTCATCAAGCTAAAAGTGGCCCCAAAAACCTATCAAGCATTTTACACATCTTTGAAACACATTTACATCCAATCAGATGAGCACAATTTTCACTACAAATATTCATACAGAAAGAACGATAGACAGATTATGATTAAGGACAATTCACCAACACCAGGGGAACCGATCAAAACATATACAGTACGAGATTTTTGGGAGCCAGTACAATGCTGTAAAACAAGTTGATCATAAAGAGTTGAGACATTCATATTTCTTAAAACACAGGGTTTTTCCTACTGACTGGTCATTTAACATTAACAATAAAAGAATGAAGAAAACATCCAAGGGTATATTACTAGAAGCAAAACAATGCAACAGAATTATTTAATGTTCCACACAATAAGGCAGAAGCAACATCAGCCAACAGTTACTGATTTGACTACTGCAGCTGTACCTAATCTACATCTGTACTCTGCAAACCCTAGTGAGGTGTATGGTAGAGGGTATGTCTCACTGTACCAATTATAAGGGTTTCTTCCTGTTCCATTCACATATGAAGTGTGGGAAGGATGATTGACTGAATGCCTCTGTGCATACAGTAATTATTCTAAGGTTATCCTCATGATCCCTATGGGAGTGATATGCAGGGAATATATTGCTGGAGCAATCATTTGAAGCCAGTTCTTGAAACTTTCTCGGGATAGTTTACATCTCTCTTCAAGGGTCTGCCAGTTAAGTTCCTTCAGTATATCTGTGACACTCTCCCACAGATCTGTGTGTGTTATTTTCCATACAGTCATCAAAATAAAATCAATGATACGTACATAAGTTCCTGCAGCTTTTGGCTCTTTTCAGTCTCTTCTTGTTTCAGTTTCTCGTAGTCCTGCTGCATCTGCTGGTGTGCTAAGGTGAACTTTTGGTTTAAGCTGTAAATGGAAAGAAGAAAATTAATTATGATGATCATATAATATTAGGTACAGATTCGTTTTTTGAAATGCACTTTGGTAGTGTTGTAACAATTTACTAATTTTGTTAGCATTCAATGAAAACACAAAAGCACTCTCTATAACACACAGCAGTAAAAAACTAGTGGTACTGTGGTAACATTTATGGTAACCTTTGATACCAACTTTACCTTTACCACAGTGACTCCCCATCCCCCTCTTTGTTACAGTACATTTATGCAAATTGTTACAGTACATTTATGCAAATTTAACATAAGCCAAGTATGATGATCTTATGTGTTCACTTACTCCTTGAGTTCATTTATTTGTGACTGCTTTTCCATTATCTCGTCTCTCAATGTTCCAACCTGCTTCTGGTGAGCGTCCCGCAGTTGGTCCATTTGAGCTTCAAGTGCAACCCTCATTTTGTTTGCTTGTTCTTTTTCTTCTGCCTTCTCCTTGCTCGATACTGCATGCATTTGCTCTGTAATTCAATTCATAAATGGATAAGTACATATGACGGCAGGGAAAATATTCTTTATTAACTCAAGGGGCCTAAAAATGTCTAATTTTTAGCAACTTACCAGCTGCTTTCATTTTTGCACATTCCTCTCTCAATGCATCAACTTCTTCTTCAAGAGTGCGCTTCTTATTTTCAGCTTCCTGCATGGACTCCTGCAGTGTCTTCATCCTCGCTTCATGTTGAGAAATAAGCAGACGACATTCTGCCAGGTCTTTCTCGTATTCTGTTATCTGTTGCGGGGAATAGAAATAATGCAGATTAACCCCACAACATATATACTATTTGAAACTTTTACACTTTATCCACAAATATTCTATACTGTTGCAACTTATGAGTACACACAACAAACCAACCATGCTCTGCTATTGAGCTTACACTTAATACGGTCAGGTCTTTCTACCTCAGTTAAGTTTTAGTTTCACTTTATTCAACAACCCTTGTGGTATCATTGTTGTTGCCATCATCATCTTTCTTGGCTGTTTTGATTCTGTAATTTAGTCATCTTCCAACATCTGTTACTGCTGCCTCTCTCTGACGCACACACACACACACACACACACACACACACACACACACACACACACAAAGTTCTAATATTTTTATTACAGTCTTATCATGTCTTTACAATGATAACTGGTTTCATTCATATTCTGAATATGTTAGTGTCCACTATAATTGCAAAACAACCCATCAATATTATTGCTGTGCACAACCTCTGTAAGTCACTAATTAGTCACTACAATGGATCAAGATGTTAAGAAATGAACAAAATCATTTATCATTGTAAAGACAAATGCAACAATAGACTGTAATACAATAGACTGTAATAAAAGAACAGAGTAATAATTCAATTGGCTCATATTTTTATCCAATTCACAAGTCAAGCTTTTGTATGTGTGTTAAGCAAATACTATTTCCAAGTGCTACACGAGTTTCCATTTACTTCTTTTTGTCATTCCACTCACTGAACCTCAATAAATTTAAAGTAAATTCCCATAACCAGTCTGTTCCCACTGCATTTTTAGATGATACAACTACAGTTGAATGCTTGGCTCTCATTTTTTTGTTTAATGTTACCATTCCAAACTGCTGTTATTGTGGTAGATGATTCACATGTTCCAATCTCAAAACAAATTTTCACAGCTAAAGAAAAAGTTCATTAAGAGAAAATTTTATACTGACCAAATACCAAGCAACTGTCACATACTCTCCTCATTTCTTGCATAAGCCCATAAGTACTGAAAAACTTCAATTTGAATTTCAAAAATTTCCTGGCAATTTTGTGTGTTTAAACTATTCAACAGAATAAATCAGGTCAGCTGCAAAAAGCCTTAGACCAATCTGATGTTTGGATGTAGCGTAATTTTATCATGCAATACCTTACCTTTTTGTTACAATCCATCTGATAGGTTTCTAGTCCTTGACAGCGCTGAACCAGATTTTTAACTTCAGATTTCATTTTCGAAATATACAATCGCGCAACAGTAAATTCCTCTTCTAACTTGCCATTGCTGTCTGCAGACACCTAAAAACATATATTATGACACAGTTAATCACTTGACACAGATACCAGAGTGAATATGAAATTAAATAAAACACTGATAGACAAGATGATTCTACACTTTTACACAATGGCCCATCTCATAAAAGTAAAAACAGGTTTCACTACCTGAACCTTGGTGACCTTAGTTTACTTGTTTCTCTGATCACGACACATGCCTAAATTTGCACAACTTTATAATAAATTAAGAAGCAGTTGGCTGCTTAACATATTGTATACAACTAGGTGGAAAGTTTACTTTGCAACACAGATCAATATTAGATCAATGCACTTGTCAAGTACATCTACAGTTGACACAACCTCTTCATTGAACTCAGAAACACTTTCCAGCAACAATTTCTTTGGAGGAAAGGATAAGTGGAAGCAGGAATACATCACACCTGAAAAGCGAGGTAGGTGAACCAAAATTCCATACTCAAAACCTGTTTTTCCAATTTCAACATAGGTTTGCAAGCAGGTGCACTGTTTGTATAAATGAGGAATTTTTTTCCTCCTCTTATTTTCTAATCCAGTACTGTTTTAGTCTTTGCATGTAACCAACAAGAAGCACGCCTTTTGCACCCCATGACGTGCTGACCATAAACGTTTCAATAGACAAAATTAACAAAGGAAGGTGAAGTTAAGACTATGTTTCATTTCTTCTGGCATGAGGAAATAGAATCAGATCTCAAACACAACAACAAATCAGCACGAGTTGTTGAATGCCATTTGTAACAATCCAAACACTGCTGAAAAATTCATTTTTGCATTTGCTTTCAGTCTACATTCAACAAATGTGGCACCCACACCCACCAAAGCTTTCCTGTAATTAATTCTTCAAGTAAAGTGTACTATACTCTCTCTCTCTCTCTCTCTCTCTCTCTCTCTTAATATTCATATTGTGATAGCTATTTCACACATTATAACTGTGATTTACACAATACCATATTGTGTATCTCATCGGTGTTTTCAAGTGTTGTTACAGTGGTGTGCTCTTTGTGTGGGACATATTCAAGAAATTTACAACCACATTTGACTTAGGTTGTACATTTGTTAACTGTAGCATTTGAGAAACAAGACTTCTTACAAACTGTAAAAAATAAATTACAATGGCATCAATGTTCTTTCTGTGCCTGCCAGGGAATTTTAATCTTATCCTTTTACTGATGCACAAAATGCACTAAGTGGACAACAGTACTCAAAGACTATCTACCCAAAAGCTTTTCAGTCCCTGCAAGCAGTGAGGGTTGAATACAATAAAGGAGGGAAAATAACAAGAAAAAGGTGAGTTCTTAGAACTAGTGTTCTTTATTCTGTCAAATATATTTACCACCACTGATAGAGGGTGTCCACAACTGTTTTACTCATTTATCACTGGCTATTGGCCTTTGGGGCTGAAACCAGTCATGTAAGCAAAGGCATTTTTGCACAACTAGATCCGCCATTTAATAAAATGGTTTATGAGAGGCTCCTACATTTCCTTTTTAAATATTTTGAACCTGTTTAACAGTTCTTTACTGTGTTTTTATTATTGTCTATTAAACTAATGGTGTGCATTTAGCTGCTCAGCCAACTCGTCATTCCCATTTTATTGCAACAACTTGACTTAACACCAGAAAGTACACCAGTAATCAATCACATATACAAAACATGAAAAATCATTTTTACTATTCGCAAGGTTTTTTTCCTTTTTATTCCTCTCTTATTTTCAGAAGTCTCATAAAGGCAAGTGTCCACAAACTGGGTTAGTATGTTACAGTTCTTGTGTATGTGCCCATCTGCCATTTAACAACTTCGATACAAGCGAGTGACAGAGGCCTCAACGATAAAGTACCACCACCGGCTGGAACATGTCATAAGTGTGATGCCCATAGCCCAAATTACCAGCTATGCAAATTGGACAAGATAGTGTTGTATACACAGTGGAACCACCTCTCATCATGCCAGGTCCTGGATGCCTATGATGATGGACGCAATCTGGCAACGTTTGTTCTCCTCTGAGCCCCCTACACACTAATATGTCCATCATAATGCAGTATAAATACATCCATCATAATGCTGTACACAGAATCTGGACTGAAAAGACGGCACAGTGCAACTCTTGTACCCAGTTCTGTCACTGACTGCACCACTGGCTACATGTCTTGCCTATGATGCCTCTTCAAGGGAAGCCACACCAATGATCACTTTGTTGACAAAGCCTTGATGGTCCATATGTTCTGGCACTGTGTCTTGAGTACTACTCTTGTTGCAAACAATCCTATTTCCCGACACGAGGTACATAAAAAGGTCTGAAGATCCTGGACAGGTGAGCAAACCATATACCTATCTGTATGGGGCCACTGGGATCCTGCACAGTGTTGAGTACAGTCATCCAGAATCCATCAATTTCACATCTGCCCAACACTTGTGGGATCCCCATCAACGGAAGCAGAAATGTCGCAGAATCATAATTCGCCACCTTGAAAGGCCAAAATCCTGCTGCTGTCTAATTCTGATAATATGCTTGTAGCCTCCTCTCCTTCCTACATAATGCCTATCACAGCATCTAACAACCAACCTACAACAGCAACAAAAATGATCAATTTTTGAAAATATAAAATGTAATTGGATAGACAAAAAATCTACTCATCAACGAGTGACAGGAGAACACACATATAAAAACATACTGAAATTTGCAAGCTTTTGGAGCTGATGGCTCCTCCTCCTGGCAGAAGAAAGAGGGCTGAAGGGAAAGGACTTGGCGAGGTTTATGCTTGGGGACTGTTTGGAAAAGTCACCAAGAACCCCAAATTGAGGGAGACTTAAGCATCCACTTCTGCATGACTTTTCCGATTTCTAAATTCACCAAGTCCTTTTTCTTCAGCCCTCTTCCTTCTGCCATAAGAAGGAGCCACTGGCTCCAAAAGCTTGCAAATTTCAATACTTTTCATAGGGGTGTTCTCCTTCTGCCACTTGGTGAGTGTATCTCACAAGATTCAAATGTTAATTTTGATTGAGAAACTCACTACTTAACCTTTGCTTATATATAGAATAATGATGCTGTCACTCTTATGTACTTTGTGAAATGTGCTGCAACATAAATTATTTGCATATCCAAGCATTCAGTACACATCATGCCAAGCTGACACTTGTTGCACGTAGCCTTCATGGCATTGCAATTTTCATTGCCAGCAGTGTATAAGCAACATCAGTGTGCTACTTTAATACTCTTTGCAGAACAAACAAGTCAATGTAGGTGCACATGTTACATTAATTAAGATGTCTTAATGCAGGTAGATTCTACAAAAAAAAAAGTAGCATGGATGTGGAAGACAGATGGTGAAAGCATATATATTTTCACTATCTCAAGTGATACAGGAATCAAATAACATAAGAAAATGGAGAAGAATACTCCAAACAGCAAACTGCTACTTTTAATCACTTCTAACTGCAGCAGTTCAAGAATAATTATGTTAGAATATGGAGAAGTCTTGTAGCACCCAAAGATCAGCACCACCCCTACGTACATTAGCTACTCCAGTTTCATATTACCTCACCTTTCAACAGCTGGTATAAAGAAACAACTTTAAAACCCGGCCAATCCACTTCTGTAACGAAATTATGTATCGTATAATCTTACATGAAGAATGCCCGAACCCATATTATTTATCATCTTAGTACTGGAAGAATATCTGCCAGTTATGTATGCATCATTAGGAAATGGTAGTTACAGAGAGACAGAATGGCTGACCAATACTTATCTTCACAAGGTGAATTTCCTCGTACTACTGATAACACACTAACCACTGAATGTGTGTTAACTGCACTGCCTTTTATACATGGATAAATACCACTAAACTGGCTGAGAGAATAAATGTCCTCCTTTGGGACACCCAGTACCTAGTTGCTCAGCATGCTCTACAGCACAAGTCAAGTGACCCAAGTGCTTGCTGCACCAAGTAGATTGTTTAGTTCCTCCCAACTAAGTAATTTCCATTAACTCTTGAGCACTTAAGTAGTTTTCTTGAACTCTTGGGACTGGAACTTCCAAATAACCTCACATCCTGCCACCCTCCTCAATGCCTCCTTCAACATACCTCATCCCTTTTGGCTGATTTTCTTATTTACTCAGTAATCTACTGTTACATTTCTTCTTTTTAATCTTTGTGTGTACACATCACACTCTGTGGTTTATCCCCACCTCCTTTTCTGGTTTTCTTGTACTTCTTAGCAGCACTGTTCACACGACTCTCACTCTGATGTCTTCCACTTTGTCTACAGCTCCCCTTGTTCTCAGTACTGGTGGGACACCTCTCAATATTGAGTCTAGGTGGCCCGCCTCTCACTTCTAACCTTCCCTAACAAATTCCTCTTTCCTAATAGTTCCAGAAGACAATACTTTTTTAAAAAGGTATTTGTATGTCTCAATAGACAGTAATTACAATCTCACACCTAAAGGTAAATATTAGCTGAATTGTTTCCTCATGATTTAAAATTTTTCTCAAGTGAATTTTACTTTTTACATCATGAACTAGAAGTGCTAACAATATAATACTAAATTCACCAACTTTAAAACAAACCTTCATATCATTATCACCTCCAATAGCAACACCAATTTCTCCTAGATCTTTCAACAGGTTGGTGAGCATTTCTGTTATGCGTTTCCTTTGGTGAGAGGACATATCTTTCAGTTGCTGAAGTTCTGATGATGTTGAGTTCAGCGCAGACTGAAAAAGAAATTATTTCAAATAGCAAGTGGAATTTTGTTACTGTATGTAGAGCATTGTACATTTCATTGTATATGTGTAATGAAATATGATAAAATTAATGATATGGTTATAATAGAAGGAAACATTCCACGAAGGAAAAATATACCTAAAAACAAAGATGATGTGACTTACCAAATGAAAGTGCTGGCAGGTCGACAGACACACAAACGAACACAAACATACACACAAAATTCAAGCTTTCGCAACAAACTGTTGCCTCATCAGGAAAGAGGGAAGGAGAGGGAAAGACGAAAGGATGTGGGTTTTAAGGGAGAGGGTAAGGAGTCATTCCAGTCCCGGGAGCGGAAAGACTTACCTTAGGGGGAAAAAAGGACGGGTATACACTCGCACACGCACACATATCCATCCACACATATACAGACACAAGCAGACATATATATGCCTGAGTCTAGGTGGCCCGCCTCTCACTTCTACTTGTGTCTGTATATGTGTGGATGGATATGTGTGCGTGTGCGAGTGTATACCCGTCCTTTTTTCCCCCTAAGGTAAGTCTTTCCGCTCCCGGGACTGGAATGACTCCTTACCCTCTCCCTTAAAACCCACATCCTTTCGTCTTTCCCTCTCCTTCCCTCTTTCCTGATGAGGCAACAGTTTGTTGCGAAAGCTTGAATTTTGTGTGTATGTTTGTGTTCGTTTGTGTGTCTGTCGACCTGCCAGCACTTTCATTTGGTAAGTCACATCATCTTTGTTTTTAGAAGTATGATAAAATATATCTAAAAACAAAGATGATGTGACTTACCAAAAGAAAGCGCTGGCAGATCGATAGACACACAAACAAACACAAACATACACACAAAATTCTAGCTTTCGCAACCAACAGCTGCTTCGTCAGGAAAGAGGGAAGGAGAGGGAAAGACGAAAGGATGTGGGTTTTAAGGGAGAGGGTAAGGAGTCATTCCAATCCCGGGAGCGGAAAGACTTACCTTAGGGGGAAAAAAGGACGGGTATACACTCGCGCACACACACACACATATCCAACCACACATATACAGACACAAGCAGAAGCATGATAAAATACGCATCTCTCTCTCTCTCTCTCTCTCTCTCTCTCTCTCTCTCTCTCTCACACACACACACACACACACACACACACACACACACACACACACAGGTGCCTCTGCTAAAGTACAATAACTGCAAAAATGATTATGACTTGTTCTGACTGTTGCTTCAAGTAACTTTAAAGGTAATCCACAATGTCTAACCTTGAATCAGAAATAGCAGCCACCATACTAATCATAACGTTGCTGTTTCTGTGTATAAATAAAGCTGTAAGTAGCAGATAACACAGAATTTTTCTGCTATACACAACACTACAAAGGCAGTTATATACTATAATTAAGGATAAAGTATATGCGCGGAAGTATGGTTTTGAATAACTATTCCTGAAATATGTGCATGTTCGTGATCTTTTGTCAGAAAGTACACCAAATTTTACCATTTGATGAAGATTAAAATTTTAATCTAACAGCTATTTACAGTCCATTTGAGGTACACCAAAATATAAATGAGTGATTAGCAATCAATCTATCTGACTGCATGAAATTTAAACATTCGTGGTTTAAGATGAAACTTAAGAAATGTAATTCTTATAGTTCTGCTGCTATTGCATTTTTAATGTCACTGTACCAGTAAGGGCAATGTACTAGAAGGCAATATTATGGAAATTGAAGAGGACATAGATGAAGAGGAAATGGGAGATATGATACGGCGTAAAGAGTTTGACAGAGCACTGAAACACCTAAGTCAAAACAAGGCCCTGGAAGTAGACTACTGACAGTTTTGGGAGAGCCAGCCGTAACAAAACTCTACCATCAGGAGAGCAAGATGTATGAGACAGGGGAAATGCCCTCAGACTTCAAGAACAATATAATAATTCCAATCCCAAAGAAAGTAAGTGTTGACAGCTGCAAAAATTACTGAACTATCAGTTTAGTAAGTCCTGGTTTGGAAGGTAGTGAGACAGGGTTGTAGCCTCTCCCCAATGTTATTAAAACTGTATATTGATCAAGCAGTAAAGGAAACAAAAGAAAAGTTCGAAGTAGGTATTAAAATCCATTGAGAAGAAATAAAAACTTTGAGGTTCGCCGATGACATTGTAATTCTACCAGAGACAGCAAAGGACCTGGAAGAGCAGCTGAACGGAATGGACAGTGTCTTGAAAGAAGGATATAAGAGGAACATCAAAAAAGCAAAGCGAGGATAATGGAATGTAGTCAAATTAAATCGGGTGATACTGAGGGAATTAGATTAGGAAATGAGACGCTTAAAGTAGTAAATGAGTTTTGCTATTTGGGGAGCCAAATAACTGATGACGGTCGAAGTAGAGAGAATATAAAATGTAGACTGGCAATGGCAAGGAAAGCGTTTCTCAAGAAGAAAAATTTGTTAACATCGGGTATAGATTTAAAGGTCAGGAAGTCGTTTCTGAAAGTATTTGTATGGAGTGTAGCCACGTACGGAAGTGAAACATGTACGATAAATAGTTTGGACAAGAAGAGAATAGAAGCTTTCGAAATGTGGTGCGACAGAAGAATGCTGAAGATTAGATGGGCAGATCACATAACTAATGAGGAGGTATTGAATAGAATTGGGGAGAAGAGGAGTTTGTGGCACAACTTGACTAGAAGAAGGAATTGGTTGGTAGAACATGTTCTGAGGCATCAAGGGATCACCAATTTAGTATTTGAGGGCAGTGTGGAGGGTAAAAATCGTAGAGGGAGACCAAAAGATGAATACACTAAGCAGATTCAGAAGGATGTAGGCTGCAGTACGAACTGGGAGATGAAAAAGCTTGCACAGGATAGAATAGCATGGAGAGCTGCATCAAACCAGTCTCAGGACTGAAGACCACAACAACAGCAATAGGCGTGTACTGAATTGCTACAACCAAAGGCCCTTTACTGTGACTTCATAGTGGCCGCTAGCTCAAAAATACTGTGTCCAGAGATAAGTTATTATTCTGAACTGGGATCCTCTGCCCCAATGCTAGCTGGATTGGGCTCAAAGGAACAAAGTTCTATAAGAGCCTGCAGTCTCCATTCTGAGAGAGAATGAAATATGAGTAAAAAACAAAAAAAATTACAAGAATGAATGATAAGGGGCAGGCCACTGTCAGATCAATAGCAGGGCCGCATGTAGTCCGCAGTCTGCGCATCCTTGGTCTAGAACACAAATAATCTCTTTACCCGATTATAAGATGAGGTTTTTTCCCAATTTCGTCATTCGAAAAACACGGGTTTCTTCTTATATTTACAGACGAGACTACTTCTGCTGAGGTAAATGTTTTTACAATGTTTAACAGATTAATACAGGAGACACCTTACATTTACAGATGTAGTTTTGGCCATAGAGCTTTTGTACAAATTTACTTTGAAGAGTTCAGAAGGGTAATGTTCAGCAAATAGTGCTTTCGTTTGAATAGGATCGAGATTTCCCGATACGCAGAAGTGTTCGATACCGTATCGATATTGCTAGATCAATCATGTGACATTTGACTTGTGGTGCTAGTGCAACTGATAGATACATCAGGAACTATGAACTAGGCCTACAATTATCTAATTTATTTTAATAATAATAAACAATTGCTTTAACTTCTCATGTGGAGCATAGGGCTGCAGCGAAGCATCCCCATCTTTTTCTATCTTCTACTAGTATTTTCACTTCCTCCCATCCTATTCCTTGCCTTTGACCTTCTGCTTCAACTGATTGTCTCCACATAATTCTGGGTCTGCTTCATCTCTGCTTAAAAATCTGACAATTTTGTGAAGCACATGAGGAAATGGCATTAAATTCTATCAACTCACAACCTTTTGTTGTTATTTGAATAGGTTTGCAACAGGACCTCTCATACATATATTGATACCGCATACATATATTTATGCTGATTTTAATGTAAAGGTAGCATTCAAAGGTGAAAGCCTTGTCCTTCAAACACCATTGCACTATTCTGAACCAAAGACAGTATTTTACTTGGCTATGAGAAACTACTGATTTACAAAGTGTGTTGCAAATGAAAATTCAGTAGCTGTTCACATATTAGCATACTGGAGGAAAATGTTATCAGCTTTTAATCACCTTTAGAACAATACAGTGACATTCAGATGAAACAAGAAGGAAAATTAATACAGAATCAAAAGTTCAAACAAACAAAACAAATCTCATTAAACTGACTGCAATAATCACAAGAATAAATTATTAATGGAACAATGCATTGCGGAGACAGTACCAACAAATGGCACTTGATCGTGGGATGAGCAAAAGAAGTTCGAGAATTGGCCTGAATCATGATAACGCACTTTTATTTATGTATCACCTGCTTTAGTTTCATATGACCTGCACCCTAGAGGATATAGCCATCCATGTTTCACTGTTGCTCAAGCACAGCACTATGGAAGGCTTTTAAGGAGGGGGGGGGGGGGGGGGGAGACAGAGACACAAACATAGCTGAAACTGAGTGTTGGGAAGGGACTGGTGAGCAGGCAGCAAATTTCATATTGCTGCCAACCAGAGGAATCTATACTGTGTACTTTGGATTTTTTGAATATCTACCACAGTTTGCCTGAATACATTTGTAGTCAGAATTGAACTGACATCAAAATATGACAAATTTTCAACAATAGTACATATTTCTGCAGGATATGCTAAACATCACGCTTCGTGCAGCAATGCTGCTGACTGTCATGATGTGTTATGATGAAAATGATAGGGGATGTGTCAGCTGCTGGTTCTACACAGCCAATGAGAGAGTGGCAGGCAGACGATATATTTTTATAGCGAAAGACACTGTAACATTCTCACATCAGTACAGAAGCAAAATAAACTGTGTGTTAAAAAGAATCACAACATATGCATAAGACTTATTAATAAAAGTAGTTGCTTTCTTAGAAGACCGCTATTGTTAGTTCTATACACAGTTCTACAGGTGTAACTGAACTTAGGTAACATAGACGTTTAGTTTTTTCCAGTAACTATAAAATTTTACCACGAGTGAGAAGAGTGGGCTCTGTTGTAGGTTTGTGAGTAGTGGGTTACGGTGTGGGGTTTGTTCAAAGTATTTTCATTGGGGGGAATGTAGTGGGGAAGCCAGTGGGCAGCGAAAGATCTGTGCCCTTCAGGTGCAGTTACGATATGCAAAGGAGGAGGGTGAAGGATGCTGTGGAATGGGAACTGGCAATTGGCAAAAAGGCAGCGAGGATGAGGAGGACGTATTCAGACAGTTGTACTTTGTGTATATGCAATAGATCTGACCAACTGTCAGAGTTGAGTGTAGAGGAGCCTGGTGTAGCTGTAGATAACATACATCAGACCTCAGCAGTTAGGAGGCCTAAGTCAGTTGCAGAGTCTAACAGAAAGAAGAAAGTTCTGCTGCTGGGTAGTTCGCACGGTAGAGGTGTGGGCCAGCAGTTGCAGGAAGTGTTTGGGAGTGAGTACCAGGTCACCAGCACTGTGAAGCCTAGTGCAGGGTTGGCTCATTTGACTGACAGCATAGGAGAGTTACGTAAGAAGTTTGCGGAGGAGGATCAGGTAGTGATAGTGGGTGGAGCAAAAAATAGTCATGAGAGGGACGGGGAATATGATGTAGGTGGTGACCTGGTAAAGATAGCCACTCAAACTGGTGGCACTAATGTGCATTTTGTGCAACTGTTTCAGCATCATGATCGACCACTTCTTAATGTGGCTGTTAGGCGCGTTCATATGGGTCTGGAGAAGGCACTGATGGCAACGGGCATGGGTCACATTGCAGTGGTGCCAGTTGAGCCTATCAGTAGATCGGGTTTCAATAGGCAAGACCTGCACCTCAACAGGTAGGGGAAGGGGAGGCTGGCAAAGCTTATAGGTGACGGTGTAGTGGGTGGTGGTGGGATCACTCAGAAAAAAATTCCTGTAGTAGTTGATGTTAGAGCTGCACCTTTTTTAGATTGAAGTCAGCTGATAGGTATACCTGCTTAAACGAAGTCCCTCTAACTAAGGAATCACCTTCAGAGGACATCATGTTTCCAAGTAGAGAAGGAATTAGCATATTTCATCACAATATATGAGGTATTACAGATAAAGTTAATGAACTGCTTATAGATTATTGGTATTTCGGAGCACCACTTAAGTAATTTGACGATTCAGAGGCTTCCTTTACCAGGATACAGATTAGCTGGCTGGAGTTCCTTGCAGAATGGGGTAGTGTCCATGTATGTAAAAAACAGTATTCCATTTGAGTTCATAGACGTATCACGGCACTGCACTGAACAGATATTTGAATGTTGTGCAGGGGCAGTTGAATTGAGTGAAACTAAACTTCTTATTGTTGTTGTTTATGGGTCCCCTAGCTCTGACTTCAGAGCATTTCTGCTCAAGCTAGAGAGGGTTCTTGAGTCACATTATTGGAAATACCAGAAATTAGTTGTATGTGGTGACTTCAATTTTAATTTTGTATATGATTGTGCAAGGAAAAGGATGTTGGTAGATCTCCTAAATTCATATGATCTGATGTAGACTGTGTTTTTTTCAACTAGGGTGCAGGGGAACAGGAGCACAGCCATACACAATATTTTTATTCATTCTTCATAACTAGATGGGGATTCTGTTAGTAAAAGAATGAATAGCCTTTCAGACCATGATGCACAAATTTTAGCACTAAAAGACTTTTGTACTCAAACAAATGTCACATATAATTACAAACTATATAGCAAAGTTAATCCAACAGCAATAGGGAGTTTTATAAACCTCGTCAAGGAACAAGAGTGGCAGGACGTTTACAGTGCCGATAACATAGATGAGAAATTTAATACTTTCCTTAACACATTTCCCTAGCTCTTTGAGAGTTGCTTTCCACTAGAACGTTCTGAATGGGGTACTAGCAGAAAAAGGCAGCCTTGGTGGCTGACTAGTGGGATAAGGATATCATATAGAACAAAGAGGGAATTCTATCAAAATGTTAGTAGTCACAATCAAGCTACAGTGCCCATTACAAACAGTACTGCAAGGTGCTTAAAAATGTTATTAGGAAGACAAAGAGTATGTGGTACACAAATAGAACAGCTAACTGACAGGATAAAATTACAACCTCATGGTCAGTTACGAAGGAAGTGTCTGGTCAGCAGCAAAAGGTCGACGATATAAAGTTAGTTCGTAGTAAAAATATTTCTGTTACTGATAAATCAGATATATGTGCAGTATTTAACAATCATTTTCTGAGCATAGCTGGCGAATTAAATAAAAATTTAGTTTCTACATGGAATCAAATAACACTCTTCGCAAATGCCTTTCCGAGATTGTTGTCTGAAATACTCCTCTGTGATACAGACAAGGGGGAGAGAGTCAATAACTAAATCACTGAAGACTAAGGACTCTCATGTATATGAGGGAGTGTATAGCAGAATATTAAAGTACTGTGCAGCACGTTAGCCCGATTTAGCCATATTTATAATTTCTCCTTTAGGAATGTCAGTTTCCTGAACGATTAAAGTACTCAGTAGTAAAGCTGCTTTATAAAAAGGGAGGGATAATGTAGAGAATTTTAGACCTATTTCCATGCCATCAGTGTTTGCTGAAGTCATTAAAAAGGCTGTGTATGTAAGAATAATTGATCATTTTATGTAACACAATTTGCCATCAAACGTACAGTTCGGCTTTAAAAGTCGTTTAACAACTGAAAATGCTATATTTTCTCTTCTCTGTGAGGTACTGGACAGGTGAGGCACATTTTTTGATTTAACTAAGGAGTTTGATTGTATTGTTCACAAAATATTGCTCCAGAAGTTGCACCATTACAAATGGTCAACCTCTTACTTTAGCAACAGACAGCAAAAGGTCATTATTCACAATTTTGAGCATGGCTGTGATGTGGGGTCTGGGTGGGGTACAGTCAAATAGAGATGCCCCAGGGATCAGTGCTGGAACCACTCCTGTTCCTTATTTTTATAAATGATATACCCTCTAGTATTACGGGTAACTCCAAAATATTACTATTTGTTGATGACACTAGTATGTTGTGTGCAACACTGGGTCAGTTTCAAATAGTGCAGTTCATGACCTAAGGTCATGGCTTGTAGAAAATAAACTAAAGCTAAATCACAGGAAGACTCACTTTTTACAGTTTCTAACACACAATTCAACAAAACCCAACATTTTAATTTCACAGAATGGGCATATGATTAGTGAAACTGTACAGTTCAAATTTCTGTGTGTTTAGATAGATAGTAAACTGCTGTGGAAAGCCCACGTTCAGGATCTTGTTCAAAGACTTAATGCTGTCATTTTAACTATTCAAACAGTATCTGAAGTAAGTGACCATTCTATACAAAAATTAGTCTACTTTACTTATTTTCATTCGCTTATGTCGTACGGTATTGTATTATGGGGTAACTCTTCCGATTCTAAAAGGATAGTTTTGGCTTAGAAACGGGCAGTTCGGGCAATAAGTAGTGTAAATTCGCAAACTTCTTGTCGACCCCACTTTAACGTTTTCCACAAAATAATCGTCGGCGTGAGTATCTGCAACTCTCTAACCATCCTTTTGAACAGTGAGAGATTAGAGTACTTTAATGATAATCCCAACTACACACACACACACACACACACACACACACACACACACACACATATCCATCCACACATATACAGACACAAGCAGACATTTGCAGACATTTTGCTGCTTGTGTCTGTGTATGTGCGGATGTCTGCTTGTGTCTGTATGTGTGTGGATGGATATGTGTGTGTGTGCGCGCGCGAGTGTATACCCGTCCTTTTTTTCCCCCCTAAGGTAAGTCTTTCTGCTCCCAGGATTGGAATGACTCCTTACCCTCTCCCTTAAAACCCACATCCTTTCGTCTTTCCCTCTCCTTCCCTCTTTGCTGATGAAGCAACTGTTTGTTGCGAAAGCTTGAATTTTGTGTGTATGTTTGTGTTTGTTTGTGTGTCTATCGATCTGCCAGCAGTTTCGTTTGGTAAGTCACATCATATGGAAACATTCCACGTGGGAAATATATCTAAAAACAAAGATGATGTGACTTACCAAAAGAAAGCGCTGGCAGGTCGATAGACACACAAGCAAACACAAACATACACACAAAATTCTAGCTTTCGCAACCAACGGCAACCAACGCGCGCCCACACACACACACACACACACACACACATATACAGACACATATACAGACACAAGCAGACATATTCAAATTGAATTTGTCTGCTTGTGTCTGTATATATATGTGTGTGTGTGTGTGTGTGTGTGTGTGTGTGTGTGTGTGTGTGTATACCCGTCCTCAATTTGCGAAGTTATAAGATCATGTCAATGTGCCAGCCTTCTCAATGTAGGAAGCACTGCATTGTAATAATAATAATAATAATAATAATAATAATAAATAATGAATGATTGTTTGCAATCCAAATTTAATACTGACTAAGCACTTTTAACTTTTTCCACAAATTAATCGTCGGCGTGAGTATCTGCAACTCTCTAACCATCCTTTTGAACAGTGAAAGATTAGGGTACTTTAATGACAATACCAACTACATTTTTATATCAATCAATGGAATTTGGGAAAGGAGGTGAAGTTTACCTGTTTCTGCATAAGTTCTTCTGTAAGGCTTTCATATTCCTTGTTTTTCGTTTCCACTTCTTGCGACTTTTGGTCATAATTAACTGCTAATTCTTCCAGAGCTTGAAGGACTTCTTTCACTTCTTCCTTTGCACTCTCATTCTCCTGCTGGATCCGATTCATCTCTTGCTGAAGCAGTTCATAATCTCTCCTAGTTGATGCAATAAGCTGTAATGAATGAAGATATATTTGTCATGGCAATGCCATTACAAACAATGCAATGTTACTTGTTCATTTAGAGCAAATTTCAAACAATTACTGCAAATATTTGCCTCAAGATCTGTAGATATCACACTTCAGTTAACTTTCTTTAAAGTGTGGTAAACTAGAAAAGTAGTGGAGTTGGATTTCTTTATAATACTACAAAATCAACATTTAACAGTTTAGTTTAGTTTCTTGTGGTGGGAAACAGTGTTCTCTACAATAACAATGGAATTTCACATATATTCCTTATTTACATAACACCACTAAAAATGAATGTGGTACATAACATGGTATTTAAAACAAAAATACATTTGTTAGTCACCAATGATTGAGAGATTTCTAAATGTACATCTACTGGACATATATAGATTCACTTAAGCTGATTTATAATGACAGGGATACTCCATGCCAATCTTGTTGCAAGTCTCCACACCTCTGAAAACTGCAATTATGCAATTTTTTGGAAATGCTCCACTGATGTGTAAGCATGGATGCAATTTTTTTTTGAATACCCATTGATATCCTTTCCTTAGTTCTGTTTAAGCAACATTACAGTTTGGATGTTTTGTGTTCTTCAAGGTAATATATGGGGCATTAGTTAAAGTTTTAATTACCATCTTGAGAAAAAAGTTATATAGTTAATTCTCCTTTTGTTTGCGGGTACAAGTCTGCAGGTCTCGTGCAAACTGAAATTCCCACACCACAGTAACATAACACACAAGAGGAGCAGCCATTTAATAAATTGGAGTATCGTAACCCCATTTTTTGCATCTGAGGGGGAAAGATGCTGCAACAATTGATACTGAGACTGTCGAACTGTACAGTAACAACGCATTATTGTACCCATTATTTTACCCATGATTAATGAGGACACCATAGCTGTTTTAGTAAATGTCTTTGAAGAAAATATTCCAGCTAGCTGTACTTTTTGAGAAACTATTATCATAACTAGTTTTGGGAATGAGCCTATCATCAGATGGTAGCGAGGCATTCTTGTGCAAATTAGAAAAGGATATATTAAATCTAGGATGGACTGTAACAATATTATGAAAACGATAGTTGCTACTCGCCATATAGCAGAGATGATGAGTCGCAGATAGGCATAACAGACTGTCACAGAATAAGCTTTAGGCCAATAAGGTCTTTGTCAAAAGTGGTTGCAACTTAACTTTTATGGCACATAAATGGTTGCACAGGCAGCCCTGCTTTAATGGGATAGGTGATGTTTGTGACCTGACTGGAGTAGGTGGGTGTGGGAGGAAGTATGGGACAGGTCTTGCATCTAGTTCTATTACAAGGATACGAGCCATGAGGTAAGGGGTTGGGAGCAGGGGTTGTGTAGGGATGGATGAGTATATTGTGTAGGTTCGTTGGCCAGCAGAATACAACTGTGGGAGAGGTGGGAAGGATAGTGGGCAGGACAGTTTTCATTTCAGAGAATGACAAGAGATGGTCGAAATCCTGGCAGAGAATGTAATTCAGATGCTTACGAGAGGAATGGTCCTCTATAGCCGGACGGTGAGACTTTGGAAGGTAATGGGTGACTGGAAAGATAAGGCATGAGAGATTTGGTTTTGACGAGGTTGGGAGGATAATTACGGTCTGTAAAGGCCTCAGCAAGACCCTCGGTATATTCCGAAAGGGACTGCTCGTTGCAGAGGATGAGACAAGCACGGGTGGCTAGGCTGTATGGAAGGGACTTCTTGATATGGAACAGGTGGCAGCTATTTAAGTGGAGGTACACCAACAATATGTCCACACCACCTGCTGCTCCTGCTGCCGCTGCTGCTGCTATGCCTATCTGCGACTCAGCATCTCTGCTATATGGTGAAATGGATAGATCTACTCACCACATAGCAGAGATGTCGGGTCGCAGACAGGCACAGCAAGAAGACTACTTAACATGTAAGCTTTTGGCAAAACACACATACACACACGCACACACACACACACACACACACACACACACACACACACACACACACAAAATCACCATCTCAGACTACCAAGACCATGTGTGTATGAGCTGCATCTGCGTGTGCGTGTTTTATCCGTTTCAGAAGGAGGTCTTCTGGCCAAAAGCTTCCTTGTTTAGTAGTAGTTTTGCTGGGCCTACTTGCAACTCAACATCTCCGCTATGTGGTGATGAAATTGTTGTCATGCCACCCTGGAAAATCTGTTGTTTGTACAATTTCAAGTTGTTGTTATCATGAG
The DNA here is from genome assembly GCF_023864275.1 of Schistocerca cancellata. NCBI lineage: Eukaryota > Metazoa > Arthropoda > Insecta > Orthoptera > Acrididae > Schistocerca > Schistocerca cancellata. Next base: position 863,597,166 of record NC_064628.1, on the reverse strand, counting down.
GAAAGGTTTTCATTTGTGCCTTACAGTCTTACAATACTATATTGTAATTAATAAACAAAATCCTTTACTCACGAATGTAATGCTGTGAAGTTTGTACAAGAAATCCTCACTGCCATCTCAGTGTGCCTGGTTGTAGTTTTATTTTCAGTGATATTTACAAAAGCACAACTTAATGGTTAGTGTTGCATGCAATTACAGTGACAAAGAACAAAGTGTCAGATTATCCCAGTGAAGGAAGTGAAGACCAGTCATAGATCAGTTTTTAACATTATACATGGTATTTCAAACATGACAAATGTATTTGGCCACCTGGTTCCACATCACCTCACATCCATCCAAAAACCCCACCAAACTGAAGTACCAGCTGAAATGTTACAGCTGTTCCAGACTAATCTGGACGACTTCTTTAGCCACATAAGTACCATGGACAAGTGCTTCAAGTACCATTATGACCCCAAGACAAAGGAGCCAAGCAAGCAGTGGGAATGTGAACTCGTCATCATCGGAGAAAGTGATAATGAATGTTTTTTGGGGGGGCTATCATATTGCAGCACCAACAGATTGCGCTCATAAGGGTGGCAAATTGTTGGAGGAGCATATGACAATCTCCCGACATGGTACTTTTGTTCCACGAAAATACCCCACTTTATTCTGCACAGGATGCAGACATACATTTTGCTTCTCAGAGCTAACAAATTTTGTCTCATCCCCACGACTCTCAAGACATGACACCCAGCCACCATCTTCCTCTTTCCTCAGATGAAGGAACCATTATGTGGCAGGCAGAATATTTCCTCTATAGCTGGCAGGCAGAATATTTCCTCAATAGCCAGGATGAAGACTTACACAGACAATTTCTCCACCAAAGCACCCATCACTGGAAAAAATGTGTTGGACTGAAGGGTGAATATGTAAGGGACTAACAGTCATCAAATTTTAATGTTGCTGATTGATTTTTTTCAAGGTGACATAAAATTTATCACTATCCCTCAAACATTTCTGGCAGCTTTTGTTTTCGATGAGTCAATACTTGAATGCAAATTCTAAAGTCCACTGATTAGTGGTCACAACCGTGAGAGCAAGTTTCAATTTTACCACTTTAATGTAATATACTTCTAGTGTATTTTCTCTTTGAGTTGCATACTGACACAATTCCTCAAATGGCATAATGGTTAGCGATGTTAATAGCAGTTAGTCTGCTTTAACCTACGGCATTTGAAAATGGAATTTATGTTGACATGATGGGAATTATACAAATTTTTAAAGTATCTCTAATAATTACTTTTTTGTTGTGTGTGTGTGTGTGTGTGTGTGTGTGTGTGTGTGTGTGTGTGTGTGTGTTTTTAACATTTACACACATTTATTGATTTATATGACACAACTGACAGGAAAACCTCTCTCAGAGTAATAATGGCAAGAAAGTATAGTATCACCATTTTGCAGGCAGACCAACAAAGGGGGAAGACGAGGGAGGGTGAAGGGCGGGGGGAGGGGGTAGAATTCCCCAATTTCCAAGTTCAAAATACACTTTTCTGGGGTGAAAATAAACTATACTTCAGGTGAAAGCACATTTTTTGTCATGTTTAGTGACAACATAATTTATCTCAGATCTGTAAAATTTACAAATGCTTTGAATGTAAAGGCTTTATACACCAGTGTAGAACTTCTCCGCACTTTAGGAAACAAAACCACGCAAAAAACGTGTTTTTGGAAGATCTCTGATGTGTGGCAATACGTACACTGCGTATTTCCTTGTTATGAAAGTGTAAATACAAACTTCGCTAAATACAGCATGGTAGCTTCCGATGAACTGAGATTGAGACTGCACTGTGCAGTGAGGTTTTGTCAACCAATTGTAGTCCGTCATGTGGTCTTGCCAGCAAATAGCAAGCCGATATTCAAAGCTTAGAACATGTGATGCAATCAGTCAAGCAACATCACTGTTAAGTAATGTGTCTCAAAAACAGGAAAAGTTTATGGTTTAAATTAATATACGGAGGGTGTAGTTAAGCATGGTCCTAAGAAACTAGCTTAAATTGCAACAGCTGAATATTTCTGACAAGCATGACCATAAATAATTTCAGTACTGTGCACCAAACATTTCATGCATTACCTGGCTGAATACACGTTCTGTGTAGTACTTTGATTTTTCCATACAAAAGCCCATTACGTGTGAAACTGCTCACGAACTCACCTCGCCCTTTTTTTGAAGGATAATTATAGCTTTTTCCCATCATTACTGCGTAATTTGTAATCTACGAAAGAACTGAAATAAATATGAATAACCAACCTTGAAGTTTGGTCTTTTTTAGCATGTGTTATCATTTACGATATATCAAACACAAATGTGCCAGAAAATGTTAAACAATGGCTCAAACAGGTGATTTTCTGGGCCTGAAATTTTTCTAAGTGGCTGGCCCCCAAAGTGTTGGATTTCGAAAGAGTGTCAAATACTCTATGATTTAAGAAATTCATTGCACATTCTCGCATGTAACATAATTCATCTAGCATAAAAGGAAATCTGCTTTGAAAATAACACTTCTCAAACCAACATTCACAATATTTTCCCATGGTCTGTTACAAATGTAAAATGTTCTGATGTAATGCTTAACGAAAGCAGTTTATTGTTACACAGTACTGCATAGTCTTTGCACTTAATGCCTTTGACACATTTTGCTGTTGGCAGACACTTGTGTTTGCATTGTGTATTGTGGTTGTAAATGGTGCATTTTCAATGCAAAAAAAGTTTTATTTTGGTGTTATTCTCATGTTTATGTTTTAGTGCTGCAGTATATTCTGCAGTAGTAGGCAAAGTAAAATTCTTCGTTAGAGTATCAGTTCTTACTAGACAAATTAAAAAAAAAAAAAAAAGAAATGAACTGAAAACTAAAACAATGAAAAATTCTTTAATTGTAAAAAAAAATCCATCTATTTCATGGATGAAAAAACTGCCTTGTTTTTCCATGATTTCCTGGTTGTTGAGATGTGTATAAACCCTGCAACAGATACCTTGAAGAACTGTAGATACCTTGGAATGTTGAGATTTTGGGAGAACATGAACTCATCAGCTAAACAGATTCAACTGCACTCCTCAAATAGGCATAATGATAAAAAAAAGGGGGGGGGGGGGAGATGCCAAGGAAGTGACAACAGATCAATGGACATACATTTTACTGAATAGGCTTACAAACAGCAACTAAAATGTTTGCTTTTATCTCAAGTAATCTATGTAGTAAAGCTCCTCATTCTGGAACCTATATGATCTGAAAGAAACTAAAGAAAATTGCAGACCTAGTATGATTTCAATCAAAAAATGCGAAAAATTTTCAACTGCTAATGTCACTGGCCACAGGTAACCCTTTGACTGCAATCATTCTGAAGAAAGATTGCATTAAAGCAATTAACTGAAACTGTTACCTCCTCTTGTTCAAGCATCTGATCCTTTAACTTCTCTACAAGCTGACTCTGCTGGTTGATCTCTTCATCTTTTTCATCAAGTTGCTGGTACAGTTTCTCACGTTCCTCTTCCAATTTTTGCCTTTCTTCATTTGACAGTGATCCAATCATCACACCTCCACCTGGAGTTGCTGGCACTGGGCCCAAAACATCATCTTTTTTAACCTCTATTGACTGAGTGATAGGTGTTGCAGCATCCAGAGGTTCCTAGAAAGAGACATTTTTTATACTAAATGTTCCAATGCAGAGTACTTTCATTTCTATACATCATCCCTTACTACCATTTAACTTATGTAAACAAAAGCAATAGCTTGATAAATGCAATACAACTGAATTTTAAATAATCCACAAAATTCGTGTATATAAATAGAGCCTTATAGTTTATATATCTAAAAAGAAAGATGATGAGACTTACCAAACAAAAGCGCTGGCAGGTCGATAGACACACAAACAAACACAAACATACACACAAAATTCAAGCTTTCGCAACCAACGGTTGCCACATCAGGAAAGAGGGAAGGAGAGGGAAAGACAAAAGGATTTGGGTTTTAAGGGAGAGGGTAAGGAGTCATTCCAATCCCGGGAGCGGAAAGACTTACCTTAGGGGGAAAAAAGGACAGGTATACACTCACACATATCCATCTGCATATACACAGACACAAGCAGACATTTGTAAAGGCAAAGAGTTTGGGCAGAGATGTCAGTCGAGGCAGAAGTACAGAGGCAAAGATGATGTTGAAAGACAGGTGAGGTATGAGCGGCGGCAAATTGAAATTAGCGGAGACTGAGGCCTGGCGGATAGCGAGAAGAGAGGATATGTTGAAGGGCAAGTTCCCATCTCCGGAGTTCTGACAGGTTGGTGTTAGTGGGAAGTATCCAGATAACCCGGACGGTGTAACACTGTGCCAAGATGTGCTGGCCGTGCACCAAGGCATGTTTAGCTACAGGGTGATCATCATTACCAACAAACACTGTCTGCCTGTGTCCATTCATGCGAATGGACAGTTTGTTGCTGGTCATTCCCACATAGAACGCTTCACAGTGTAGGTAGGTCAGTTGGTAAATCACGTGGGTGCTTTCACACGTGGCTCTGCCTTTGATCGTGTACACCTTCCGGGTTACAGGAATGGAGTAGGTGGTGGTGGGAGGGTGCATGGGGCAGGTTTTACACCGGGGGCGGTTACAAGGGTAGGAGCCAGAGGGTAGGGAAGGTGGTTTGGGGATTTCATAGGGATGAACTAAGAGCTTACGAAGGTTAGGTAGATGGCGGAAAGACACTCTAGGTGGAGTGGGGAGGATTTCATGAAGGATGGATCTCATTTCAGGGCAGGATTTGAGGAAGTCGTATCCCTGCTGAAGAGCCACATTCAGAATCTGATCCAGTCCCGGAAAGTATCCTGTCACAAGTGGGGCACTTTTGGGGTTCTTCTGTGAGCCTTATAGTTTTAAATACAAATAATGTGAATGTAGCAAAACAATGTAAGTAAAATATTGTAGGAAATTAAAGTTAACTTCATTATGAAGAATCAATTGAATATGACTAGAAACGTGTTCTGAAACCAAATGTTGCATGAAAATAATTGCATTCTTTGTTATATCAAATGCTTGTAAAGTGTATCACGGACAGACACCACATTGTGAAACAGCGTTAATAGGAGGTAACGATCATCTACTGTCAGTTATCTGTGTTCACCATTACAACCCACAGAAATATCAACTCTAGCCTCCATTTGGAACTGAAAAGCAAAATATATAGGCTGCGTAAATCTGTGCCTTACAGAGCACTGGAAGACCTAAGTCAAACAAAGACATCTGGAGTAAGCAACATTGTCGGAATTATTAATATCCTTGGGAGAGCATAACATGGCAAAACTATCCCTCCCGATATATGAGACAAGCTCAATACCCTCTGACATCAACAGGAATATGATAATTCCTGTTTCAATGATTGCACATGTTCAATGATTGCACATGCTGACAGGAGTGAACACAACAGAATCACCAATTAGTAATGACTGCAAAAATACTGACACAAATTATTTACAGGAGATGAAAGGACTGGTAAAAGCTGACCTCAGGACATTTAGTTCAGGCTCCAAAGAAAAGAAAGAAAGGAAGGAACATGAGAGAGAAATCTCATTCTACGACTTATCTTACAAGATAGACTGAAGAAAGGAAAATATACATTTTAGATTTAAAGATTTTTTTAAAAAAAATTTATGTTGACCACAATACACATGGAAATTTTTAAGGCGGCAGGACTAACATGCAGGCAGTGAAGGGTTTTCTATGACATGTAGCGAGACCAGACAGCAGTTATAACAATGACATCAAATGGAAGATGTAGTGGAAACGGGAATGAGACAGCTCTGTATATTATCTTAGTGTTATTTAATCTGTACATTAAGCAAGAAGTAAAGGAAACCAAATAGAAATTTGGGAAGGAGCTTAAGAGTTCAGGGTGAAGAAACAAACACCCTGAGATTTGCCTATGACATTTTAAGTCCATCAGAAGAGCCAAAGATGTGGAAGATTACTTGAACGGAATTAGTAGTGTCTTGAAATGAGATGGTAATACAAATATCAACTAAACTGAAACAAGGGTAACTCAATGTAGTCAAACAGAATCAGGCAATGTTAAGAAAATTAGATTCGGAAATAGATGCTGACAGTTGTAAACTGATAATGACTGAAGGTTTACAAAAGAAAGCTGAAGATTAGATGAGTAAACAGATAATTAATGAAGATGTGCTTGTCTTGGGGAGAAAAGAAATATATAACATAAATGGAGTAAAAGAAGGAGACAGTTGAAAGGACAGATCCTGAGGCACCATGGAATTGTCAATGAAGACGCTTGCAAAGAATAGAGCAGCATCAAAGCGGACTTCAGACAGACCACAATAACAAATATAATTTCTCCAAATAATGAACCCCAAAACACTCAGCTGCTGTTAACACAAAGCTTCATACCTGACTATTTTCATATTATTTTCCTCAATAACAATACCGATTTCATAACAGCTTTGGGGCAATACGTAGCTCTGACCTCTTCCAATTTCTTCATGTTCTGCAAATTGGGAATGAAGAAGGTCTGCTATCCTGATATTCTGCTGCTGTCAAACACTGCCACTATCATCATAACATATGTGAGTGAGAATGGCACTTTGATGCCTAGGTATTAATGAAAGCAATGAATTGAGAAAACTTCACTATCAATATTTATTATTTCACTATGCTTGCAACCTGTACCATAAATGATTTCCTGTCTAACATAGTAACAGTTACATAACAACTATCATGTATGCATGCATGTTTAAACTCTATTCAGTTCCTGCACATTTACAGTAATTTATACTACTTTAAAGACATATTTCCACATATATCAGTAACAGAACCAAGTGAGGTAAAGACATTTATATTACAAAAAATTTAGTATCTCTCTCCCAAATCTCATTTTTTCCCCTTCCCTACATGTAACTATTAATCACCAAGTATTTAGTGAGTTAGTGGGAAAATAGCGCTACAGACTCTGCAATATTATTACATACTTCCAATTAGAGACAGACCACTCCTATTATACAAGTCTGATCATCAGAACTATTCTTAATATATAAAAACTAAAGAACAAGTGGAAATAACTGACTTATACAGCTCATCATACTGATCATCTACACAAAAATTTCATTTCTTTGTAAATCAGCAAAAATTATGTTTTTTCTCTCTGATTTGTCAGCACAGGAATACCCTTCTTACAACTGTAACACATGACCCATTTTCTTCTCATCACAATACGAAAGAGAGAGGGTAGTGCCACTGATATTCACAATGGTCATTTTGCTTCTTATTCTGTTGGTACTATTTATTGCCACACAGGAATCAAAAACCACCATTCGAAGTTTTATGAATGTTTGTGAGTAGCTATAAATTTGTTGCTGTTATCAGAGACAGGAGCCTTTTCCCCCCTATTATGTTGCCGTACATAATTTATTCAACCTAACTAGTGAAACTAAATAGAGTCTGTTTGAAGCTAAATAGAGTCTGTTTGTGATGAGGTAAAATGTGACAACAGCATTTATATAACTATTTAAAACAAAGGGACACGTCGAATTCAATGAGAAGTATTTCTATGGCTACCATGAAAAATTATAGTAACCTTTTGGTATAATACAAAGAAAACAGAAATATGACGGAGCCAACTCTCGACTGACAAAATTTAATACTCAAAAGAAATAAAAGCACTTCTGAACTCCATATAAAAGTAGTCTGATGTGACAATGGGAGACGAGTTGGAATTCAGTTATTAGGACTATAAAAAACAAATCTTACATACTTTTCAATACGTGAGACCGACTTAGAGGAGATGTCTCAATCACTTAAATAAAACCACTGCAAGCAGCACACAAGAAAACACAAGAAAAGATCCACTATGCATTAATGCTCCATTACCTGCAAGTTCACCTGCTCATCTACGTTAACCGTTTCTCCAGAGCGCCACCTGCTGAGCTCCAATTCTAGTTTTTCCAGTTTCCCTTTCAGCCGTGCCACTTTCTCCTTCTCCTTCTCGTAGCGTCGTTTCCATTCCTCAGCAGTTAACTCTTCATTCACGCATACCACATTCTTTATAGTCTTTGCTCTAAAATAGTAATGGAAGAAAATCAGTAATTTAGTTGTACCTTAATTTAAAATCATTCTGTGACGTTTGTATGCATCTTGGAATTGCCAGACAAATTTCTTTGCAAAAATACTTTCCTCTGAGTTGTAGTCCCAATAAATTATATCTCCATTTTCAGTTTTTGAAACAATTCAGAAAAGTGAAATACATAATGATTTCCCCGTCATTGCAGACCACAGCTTCTGACATGTCTGAACAACATGTTATGGTTGTAATATTACAACATTATGTGGTCATACATGTTGGGGCAAGGTCCATGCCTGCCACAGCACTATTTTGGCTGTCCTTAGCATGGCATCGTGTACGAAAGTGTGTCCATTGTGCATTCTGTTTCACCTTTGCACTTGATAATGACAATAACTCAGACTGTGATAGTGCGAAATAACGAAAACTTGCATTCCAATGGTGAAATGGTGGAAAATTCATTAAAAAAGGTCATATTTTCAATCTATTAGTTCTCAATAACACAGCTCTTGTACCTTTAGAGCCTTAACCCTCATTTCCTATCACTCCACAGAGGCCCCATGTACACACTTTTATCCTCGTTATGGTTTTTCATTAATACAGTATATTTTCAAAATTATTTCTCCACCCTCATTTCCAAACTAATTTTCCTATGCACATTCAAATACTTACAGGGTTATTACATATGATTGAAGCGATTTCACAGCTCTACAATAACTTTATTATTTGAGATATTTTCACAATACTTTGCACACACATACAAAAACTCAAAAAGTTTTTTAGGCATTCACAAATGTTCGATATGTGCCCATTTAATGATTTGGCAGACATCAAGCCGATAATCAAGTTCCTCCCACACTCGGCGCAGCATGTTCCCATCGATGAGTTCGAAAGCATCGTTGATGCGAGCTCGCAGTTCTGGCACGTTTTTTGGTAGAGGAGGTTTAAACACTGAATCTTTCACATAACCCCACAAAAAGAAATCGCATGGGGTTAAGTCAGGAGAGCGTGGAGGCCATGAAATGAATTGCTGATCATGATCTCCACCACGACCGATCCATCGGTTTTCCAATCTCCTGTTTAAGAAATGCCGAACATCATGATGGAAGTGCAGTGGAGCACCATCCTGTTGAAAGATGAAGTCGGCACTGTCGGTCTCCAGTTGTGGCATGAGCCAATTTTCCAGCATGTCCAGATACACGTGTCCTGTAACGTTTTTTTCGCAGAAGAAAAAGGGGCCATAAACTTTAAACCGTGAGATTGCACAAAACACGTTAACTTTTGGTGAATTGCGAATTTGCTGCACGAATGCGTGAGGATTCTCTTCCGCCCAGATTCGCACATTGTGTCTGTTCACTTCACCATTAAGAAAAAATGTTGCTTCATCACTGAAAACAAGTTTCGCACTGAACGCATCCTCTTTCATGAGCTGTTGCAACCGCGCCGAAAATTCAAAGCGTTTGACTTTGTCATCGGGTGTCAGGGCTTGTAGCAATTGTAAACGGTAAGGCTTCTGCTTTAGCCTTTTCCGTAAGATTTTCCAAACCGTCGGCTGTGGTACATTTAGCTCCCTGCTTGCTTTATTCGTCGACTTCCGCGGGCTACGCGTGAAACTTGCCCGCACGCGTTCAACCGTTTCTTCGCTCACTGCAGGCCGACCCATTGATTTCCCCTTACAGAGGCATCCAGAAGCTTTAAACTGCGCATACCACCGCCGAATGGAGTTAGCAGTTGGTGGATCTTTGTTGACCTTCGTCCTGAAGTGTTGTTGCACTGTTATGACTGACTGATGTGAGTGCATTTCAAGCACGACATACGCTTTCTCGGCTCCTGTTGCCATTTTCTCTCACTGCGCTCTCGAGCGCTCTGGCGGCAGAAACCTGAAGTGCGGCTTCAGCCGAACAAAACTTTGAGTTTTTCTACGTATCTGTAGTGTGTCGTGACCATATGTCAATGAATGGAGCTACAGTGAATTTATGAAATCGCTTCAATCATTTGTAATAGCCCTGTACTTCCGACAACACATTTGTAGCATGATCCTCATATTTTACACAAAAAATTGAAATTCTCAACAATACTTGAAAACAAGTTGTTGAATGAAAAAAGTATGAAAAACCACTGGAAACTTCTCTACAACTGAATGCCTATTTTATTAACAGCAAAAATAACTATGGAGTAAAATCTAACACAAAATAAATAAATATGTATAATAATGTGTGTTTCCATAATATACTAACTTAGCGGTCTAATGATCTTCAATCAATTCCAGTCATTATATGATAAACATCTCACTAATGAAGATTACTGATGTGTAAGTGTGCTAGTAATTAATTACGTACAATCAGCTATAGTAGTTCTCATACAACATAAAACACAAGATGATGTAAATTAATTTAAAATATTTTTTTATGTTCAGATGATACTACTACTTCGTATAGCCAATACAGCTTCATAACTTAAGTAGCATCACATGGCCTAAACTAGCTTACTTGAAAAACAGACAAAGCAGAAAACCTAAAAATGTCTCATAACAAATACACGGATGTGGCACACAAACAAAATTACAGCATACATAGTTAAATCACTGTGCTTTGAGAGGTCAATACTATTTGGACTAATGCATTAATGACATACTGGCACCTGAATATGGTACTATGCTGCTCAAATACAATGGGCCACACCATTTTTTGTGATGAAGGTAACAATGGGAAAAAATTATCGAATGCTATACAATTTGCAAAACGCAACCAAATTCACAGTAATATAATTAAGTTTACAGTTACATCACACTTTGTTCATCTGCTCTACCTATTATTTACAGAACAATTAGATGGTTCTGTTTACACTTTTAATTCCTGGTTGCCTCATATCTGACTCAGAATTTAATAATGCCTTTTTCTCAAAACTGATGCCTCAGATTTCTGAATCTTGTGTTTTGTTTTTCTATTGTTTCTCAAGATGCTATGTAGTCTTACTGAATAAAACTTTTCTTCTATGCAGTATTCTGACCTCATTTCCTGTATGCATGTACAGGCAGCATACGTCACATTTCTCACACACTTCTGAACTTTTTAAATGTGAGAGATACCTATAAACTCCCTCCAACTATTGTTTCTTATCTGTTGTCTTTAGCATTTGTATCAGCAAATCAAACTTCCTTGGGTGTACTGATACATGAATACTGTTCTCCCTTCCTTTCACTCTCAGCTTTATGTGGCTCCATATTCCTCTCCTATACTTCCAGCTAGCCTTGACTGAATATGCAAAGCCCTCCACCCCGAAGCTCCTGTCAATTTCATATTCATGTGAGTATTCTAATTCCTAGTGAGGGCCAATAATCTTTAACTGTCCAGTTTATAATAGTTCTTACTTAGACGAGAGTAACGCAACAGCATGTTCTCTATGAGACTTCTTACGACATTAGTTTTGTAATCTATTCCACACAACATCTTTCTTCCAAGACTTTAGTTTACTAAATCTACATCATTTGTACACCAATCAATAATTACTTATTTCGGATCCTTCAACAGCCTATGAGCCAGAATAAGATGAAAGAATGGTCTGTAAATCAGCTACACAACTATAACCTCTGAAATGAAGTCACATTTTCATTGCTCTTTCAGGTAACTCCATCCAGCTGCAGTGCACATTAGTCTCTACATATAGCATTTCTTATACTATTCTTATACTCCCAGAATTAACATTTTCCTGCTGTTTATGACGTTTTTGATTGCTCCTGTCCAATTTCCTATGTCCACAATGTTAATTCACACCTTATTTCGTGTTAATATATTTATAAATTTCCCATTATTTATGTTTTATGAGAAAATGTTCATGGAGAAAAGACTGACATAATTGACAGAAAATGACACTAGCATGGTGTTGGCCATTAAGTCATGTTTACAAACATTACATGGTTAAATTTCTTGTTTGGCCACTCAGCAGATCTGAGCCAGTAAATGGTTAAAAGTTAGAACAATTCACGTCGTATCTTTTGCCATTGCCAAGTTCTATTCGACGTGGTGGCTGATGGCAGTAACTAGGTTTGTTTGAATAAAGATATCGTGACTATTCACAACCAATTCCAAATGGTGTCTACTGCACATGTGTAGCTTTACAACTGTTGTGATATTTGTAACACCTTTGTTGAACCACATTTAGCGTGTTTCATTGTTTGGCCACTTACAGCAGTAGTTGACACATTCGCTGACTCTGCGTTACGCAAATGTTTTTGGTTTAAACATAGCACCAGTTACATATTTTTCATGCTTAGCAAGACATGTTTTGAGAATTTATTCTCACTGCCAAATGCAATATTTATGTACGTATTTTTTTTAGATATTTCACAAACCAATGATGTGAGTTATAGTTAGCATACATGTGGTTTTTACACGATTGAGGAGGCACAGTACATTATAACCTCAAACAGATAATGACAGTGGAAGAGATGCAGAACAACACATATGCAAACACCATACACAATAATAATTACATAAATATTTGCACTTGACAACTAGAAAAAATTCTCTGAACACATCTTGCTGAGCATGAAAAAATACATAACTTGTGCAGTGTTTCATTATCTAAATAATGAATGACAGCTGCAGGCTGTCCAAAAACATTGATTATGATGTATGAAATAAAGTCTAACGTTTCTACTTCCCAAGCAGTTACCAGTTCCAGTTACACCAGCAGTTTTTATTAGATAATCAACCTTTATTAGATAATAAACAAGTCGCTGACAAGTATTTTGATGCCTATCATGAACATATATCAATACATAAAGAGTGAAAAATGCAGAGGGGGATCATGTATGAAACTTTTATTGCTTACAATGTTATTTCCCACATTTTACACTTTCCAGCATTTTACACAACTTTTTTTAAAAATCCCTTCAAATGTGTAAAAGTGGGGTTTCACTGTAACTTGTTCTATTTTTATTGTGTTGCTATCTTAGAATTGTAATTCATAGTTACTGCACAGATACAAATATCAATATGCTATTAGACTGTTTATCTGGTTCAGTTATAGAAAATAAGAAGATAGCAAATGGGATAGGTACCTTACCCCTGATATATCTCTTATTTTTAGAGTACTTTCACTTTCATTGTTTAAATGTAACTACATTTTCAGTTTTCTCATCAGTAATGCTGGAACACCATTACACTGATTTGTACCTTTCACAAACCATTTCCCTCTGACTGATTAACAACTGAATGAGAGCTAAAGTTTAAAAAATATCTGACTATAAAATTAGAATTCATAATGTTGACATCTTCAAAAGAAGTAAGCAAAATAGAATTGTTAATGAATTCACATAAAATGCACTCCAACCTACCTCTTTCCAAATTCAAGTGTTGATTTTGTTTCTGCTTCATTGAATGAAGCTGGGGAACAACATATTATAATTGTGGTCCTCGCATTGCCACCTAATGATTCCTGTAGAATCCTTGTCAGTTTGGAATCTCTGTATGGAATGTGGGTTTTGTTGCCATCAGCAAGTGCAGATATGACATTACCAAGTGCTGAAAGAGATTTGTTTATATTTTTTGCTTCGTCTAAAACTGTTCCTTCAGCACCAGTTTTGCTGACCTGTTAAAAAATAAATTTAAAAATACAACAGTTTTACAAGCTTTTTCTTAAGCACTGTGTAATTCTTTTATTACAAGATAATAGGGAATTACGGACCTTTTCACTGCCAGCCAGATCCACCAGGTACAATTTTCCAGAGAGTTTCTTTTGGTTCTCTAGGTTTTCTTGTTTCACATTTATTAGGAATACACTGTGTGATCGGGAACTGTGTTCATTCATATCTATAACAAAAATATAGCACAATTAAATAATAGGTGCATAAACTGACCAATACTGCATAGTTCTAGTAAGGATTCCAATAGATACGAAGAGCACCCCAATAGATACAAAGAGCTATGAACAAAACTCCACACAAATTAAACATTTAAATACTTCTGGATTGCTGTAAAAAATTTTCAGGGGCCCAACACAAACTTTTTTTTTACTCCGTCTGGAAACGAAGTGCTAAGCGACTATATTTATTTCAATTGGTGAAAGAAGGTCCAGCAATCATTCACTGTTGTGTTTATTGCAGCAGATCTGGATTTTGGTCACTGAGTAACTAGTCTCAAATGCAAGAATGGAAAATCCAAGATGGAATGAACCAATTCTTTTTGTTGTGCCTATCGTAACTCAGCATCTCCTCTATATGGTGAGTAGCAACTTTCCTTCTCTGGTATTCTCAAATGCAGCAGATAAAAGTTAAATTTAAGTCATTATGTGGCATAGTCACTTTTTTTTTTTTTTTTTTGTTTTGTGGTTTTAGGGCGCAAAACTTCTATGGTCATTAGCGCCCAGCCCGTGACTTAAGACAGTAAAAAACCGAAATTGAAAACCAGCAGCAATGGGAACAAAGTCAGAAAATTGTAGAAACTAAAAATAGAAGAATGCTTAAAAATCTGCTACATAAAGGGGGTGGTGGTCCCCAAAAAAGCTTCAAATGACTGACGTCATTTCACTGTCACTAATAAACTGGAGAACGCGGTCGGCTGAGCGCGTGTCATCTGCTAAAATCGACGATAAATCAGGCGATAGCTGTAGACGGGAGCGTAACGGATTAAAATAGGGGCATTCAATTAAAAGGTGTCTTACCGTCCACAGCTGAGAGCAGTGGGGACAGAGTGGGGGAGGATCGCCGCTTAAAAGATGTCGATGACTAAAACGACAGTGCCCTATCCGGAGTCTTGCTAAAATTACCTCCTCCCGACGACGCGTTCGGGAGGAAGAGGTCCAAGCGCAAGGAAGGGCTTTTACTTCCCGCAATTTATTACGGGGAAGTGCCGACCAATGCGCATGCCATAAATGAGCAACTTGGCGACATAAACCGCTCCGTATATCGGTGAAGGGAAGCGACTGAATAGCTGGCCGAGGAAGAGAGACTGCAGCCTTGGCCGCTATATCGGCCGCCTCATTCCCACAGATACCAGCGTGTCCCGGGAGCCAGAGGAACGCCACCGAGACGCCCCCCAGGTGGAGCAAGCGCAGACAGTCCTGAATCCGGTGGACCAGAGGGTGCACAGGGTAAAGAGCTTGGAGACTGAGGAGAGAGCTGAGAGAATCTGAGCAGATAACGTACTGTATCCGCTGACTGCGGCGGATGAAGTGGATAGCCTGGAGAACAGCGTAAAGCTCCGCAGTATAAACCGAACATTGGTCGGGAAGCCGAAAGCGATTTGGGGTGTCGGCAACAATATAGGCACTCCCTACACCTAACGATGTTTTCGAGCCGTCGGTGTAAATAAACGTGGCGTCCGTCATTTGTGCACATAGAGCAGCAAATGCCCGACGATAAACAAGTGTAGGGGTACCATCCTTGGGAAATCGACAAAGGTCACGGAGCAGGCAGATCCGGGGACGGAGCCAAGGAGGTGCTGTACCCCAAGTTGTCAAGAAGGTTTTAGGAAAGCGGAAGGAAAGAGAATGGAGCAGTTGACGGAAGCGGACTCCCGGGGGTAGGAGGGAGGAGGAGCGGCCTGCATACCCTACATCAAAGGTGGCGTCGAAAAAAGGGTCGTGGGCTGGATTAGCAGGCATGGAAGACAGATGGCTAGCATAACGACTTAGGAGGACTGCTCGCCGATTGGACAGCGGAGGTTCAGCAGTCTCAGCATAAAGGCTTTCCACAAGGCTAGTGTAAAAAGCTCCAGACACTAAACGTAATCCACGGTGGTGGATAGAATCGAGACGCCGAAGAATAGACGGCCGAGCAGAGGAGTAGACTATGCTTCCATAATCCAATTTCGAGCGCACTAAGGCGCGATAGAGGCGGAGAAGGACCACTCGGTCCGCTCCCCAGGAGGTACCATTCAGGACACGGAGGGTGTTAAGCGATCGCAGACAGCGAGCCGAAAGATAGGAAACGTGGGAGGACCAGCATAGTTTTCTGTCAAACATAAGACCCAAGAATTTAGCGACGTCTGAAAACGGAAGGTTGACAGGACCTAGATGTAAGGAGGGCGGAAGAAACTCCTTACGTCGCCAAAAATTGACACAAACGGTCTTACTGGGTGAGAAACGGAAGCCAGTTTCGATGCTCCACGAGTGGAGGCGATCGAGACATCCTTGAAGACGTCGTTGAAGGCTGGTCCGTTGAGCGCTGTAGTAGATCGCAAAATCGTCCACAAAGAAGGGAGCCCGAGACATCAGGAAGGAGACAATCCATAATTGGATTTATGGCGATGGCAAACAGGACAACACTCAGCATGGAACCCTGGGGTACCCCGTTTTCTTGGGAGAAAGTACGGGAGAGAGTAGTGTTCACCCGCACCCTAAATGTGCGCTCTGCCATAAATTCGCGAAGAAAAAGGGGCAGCCGGCCTCGAAAGCCCCAAGAGAACAGTGTGCGGAGGATGCCTGTCCTCCAACAGGTATCGTATGCTCTCTCCAGATCAAAAAATATTGCTACCGTTTGGCGTTTCCGGAGAAAATTGTTCATGATGTAAGTGGAGAGAGCAACAAGATGGTCAACTGCAGAACGATGCTTTCGGAATCCGCATTGGGCAGGTGTTAAAAGACTGCGGGATTCCAGCCACCAAGCTAAACGGTAATTCACCATACGCTCCAAAACCTTACAGACACTACTCGTGAGAGAAATGGGGCGATAGCTAGAGGGGAGATGTTTGTCCTTTCCAGGTTTCGGAACGGGAACGACAATAGCTTCCCGCCACCGTCTGGGAAAGATACTGTCGGTCCAAATTCGATTATAAAGGCGAAGGAGGTAACGCAGACTACGGGTTGATAAATGCAGCAACATCTGGACAGGGATTCCATCCGGTCCTGGGGCGGAGGAGCGAGAAGAAGAGAGGGCATGTTGGAGTTCCCGCATGGAGAAAACAGTATTGTAGCTTTCGTGATTTGGAGAGGAGAAGGCAAGATGTCGCACTTCTGCTGCACGTTTCTTCGGGAGAAACGCTGGCGGGTAATTTGAAGAGCTCGAAATCTCAGCAAAGTGCTGACCCAACGAGTTAGAAATTGCGACGGGGTCCACTAAGGTATCATGCGCGACAGTGAGCCCAGAGACCGGGGAGAAACTAGGCGCGCCTGAGAACCGTCGAAGCCGACTCCAAACTTCCGAGGAGGGAGTGAAGGTGTTAAATGAGCTAATAAAGAATTTCCAGCTGGCCTTCTTGCTATCGCGGATGACGCGACGGCATCACGCACGGAGCTGCTTATAGCGGATACAGTTGGCCAAAGTAGGATGGTGACGGAAATTGCGAAGAGCACGTCGCCGCTCACGTATTGCGTCACGGCATGCCTCGTTCCACCAAGGAACTGGGGGGCGCCGGGGCAATGCGGAGGTGCGTGGTATTGAACGTTCCGCAGCTGTAAGAATAACGTCGGTAATATGTGTGACCTCATCGTCGACGCTGGGAAAGCGACGGTCATCGAATGTCGCGAGAGACGAAAAAAGTGTCCAATCGGCTTGGGCAAATTTCCAGCGTCGCGAGCGCATATATGGCAGTGGAGACTGCAGTCTAAGGACACATGGAAAGTGGTCACTCGAGTGTGTATCATCAAGGGCGAACCATTCGAAGCGCCGAGCTAGCGGAACAGTACCGACCGCAAGGTCCAAATGAGATAAATTTGTCGTGGAGGCAGACAAAAATGTGGGGACCCCAGTGTTGAGGCAAACTAGATCCGCTTGGTGGAAGACGTCTAGCAATAGAGAGCCACGTGGACAAGGATGTGGAGATCCCCAAAGCGGGTGGTGGGCATTGAAGTCCCCAACCAGCAAATAGGGGGGTGGAAGCTGACCAAGAAGATGAAGGAGATCAGCTCGTGCCATTGGTGTGGATGATGGAATGTATACAGTACAAAGAGAGAAAGTGTATCCAGAAAGGGAAAGACGGACGGCGACAGCTTGGAAGGAACTGTTTAGGGGGATTGGGTGATAATGGAGAGTATCATGGAGAAGAATCATGAGTCCTCCATGGGCTGGAGTGCCTTCAACAGAGGGGAGGTCATATCGGATGGACTGAAAGTGAGGGAGAACAAAGCGGTCATGGGGACGCAGCTTGGTTTCCTGAAGACAGAAGATGACCGGCGAGTAGGAGCGTAAGAGGACCGACAATTCATCCCGATTGGCTCGAATGCCGCGGATATTCCAGTGGATAATGGACATGGGGTGAAAGGAAAATGGAGGAATGTGACCAAAGTTGCTGTCAACTCAAAGACTGCTCGGAGCTAGCAACCGACAGCATGGAATGGCATTCAGCCGAAGGCAGAAGATCTTGATCCATAGGTTGGTCAGGAGCAGTCCCTGCCACCAGCGATCGGCCGGTTGACCGGCCACCAGCAGTGCGCCTCGGCGACACAGAAGATGGCCGAGGGCGATTTCCGCCAGGTGGTGCTGTAGAGGGGACACGCCTTGGCGGAGAAGGAGAGGAACTGGGTTTCTTTGTAGCCTTCTTGGAAGAATGTTGTTTAGATGAAGGAGGAACCGATGGTTGTGAAGTTGCGGTACGTAAAAACTCTTCACGAGTATGCTCTTTTTTCGAAGACTTGGCGTCCGACTTTTGGGCTCGAGATTTAGCAGAACCCGACGAAGGGTGAGCCATAGAGTGGGAAGGCGAAAGTGGTGAGGTTGAACGAGCGATCTTTGCGCTGGCCGATCTGACGACCGTGGTACTAAAGGTGAGGTCGCAAGTCTGCGTGGCCGCCTCCTTTGTTGGCCGAGGAGAAGCAAGGACAGTGCTGTATTTTCCCGTCTGAGGCACGGTGGGCTTGCGACTGGCGAATAATTTTCGAGCAGCAAAGGTCGACACCTTTTCCTTCACTCTTATTTCCTGGATGAGCTTCTCGTCCTTAAAAACGGGGCAATCTCGAGAGGAAGCAGCGTGGTCACCCATACGGTTGATGCAGCGAGGGGATGGAGGTGGACAAGCACCCTCATGGGCATCCTTGCCACACATAACACATTTGGCTGGATTGGAACAGGACTGGCTGGTGTGATTGAACCGCTGACATCGATAGCAACGCGTAGGGTTTGGGACGTAAGGGCGAACGGAAATTATCTCATAGCCTGCTTTGATTTTCGATGGGAGTTGAACTGTGTCAAATGTCAAGAAGACAGTGCGGGTTGGAATGATGTTCGTGTCAACCCGTTTCATTACTCTATGAACTGCCGTTACGCCCTGGTCAGACAGATAGTGCTGAATTTCTTCGTCAGACAATCCATCGAGGGAGCGTGTATAAACGACTCCACGCGAGGAATTTAAGGTACGGTGCGGTTCCACCCGGACAGGGAAGGTGTGGAGCAGAGAAGTATGCAGCAATTTTTGTGCCTGGAGGGCACTGTGTGTTTCTAACAACAGGGTGCCATTCCGTAATCTGGAACAAGACTTTACAGGACCGGCAATTGCGTCGACACCTTTCTGAATAATGAAAGGGTTGACCGTGGAGAAGTCGTGACCTTCATCAGTCCGAGAAACAACAAGGAACTGTGGCAACGATGGAAGAATCGTCTGTGGCTGAGACTCAGTATACTTACGTTTGTGAGCAGACATAGTGGAAGGTGAGGAAACCATTGCGGAAGAATCCCCCATGATTACCGGCGTCTCCGATGGCGCGCTCCTCCCTTGTGGGGGCCCTCTCTGAGGGCACTCCCGCCTTAGGTGATTGTTCACACCTCAGGTCACACCTCCCGACAAACGGACGGAGGGACCAATCGGCATTTTCGGAAGGTATCAGCTCGGGTAATCACCCCTCCCTGGGCCTGGCCGTTACCAGGGGGTACGTACGTGTCCTACCTGTCTACCCGGGGCGGGGAATTACGCGTTACCCCGTCACCGGCTACGCACGAAAGGCGTGGGTCGGCCTTCAGACACGCACAGGGAGGAAGAAAGAGAAAGGGAAAGGAAGGAAGAGAGGTCTCAAACGCCGCAGCGGAGAAAAGGGAAAGAGAAGAGGTAAGGAAAAGAGAAGGACAAAGGAAGGAAGAAGACAGAGAAGGACAAAGGAAGGAAGAAGACATAAAAGCAAGGAAGGCGAAGAATGCAGTACATTTACGAGCGTCCGTCTCCGGACGTAGGCACAAACCATACTCCCAGATGGGGAGAAAGGGAAGGAAAGAGCCAGAGGTGAGGGGAGGAGGGGCGAAGATAGGGATGGGGAAGGATGCGGAATGGGAAGGTATGCAGCCCGGAAAGGAAGGAAGGCCACATTAGCT
Organism: Schistocerca cancellata; assembly: GCF_023864275.1. Lineage (NCBI taxonomy): Eukaryota > Metazoa > Arthropoda > Insecta > Orthoptera > Acrididae > Schistocerca > Schistocerca cancellata. Next base: position 863,576,836 of record NC_064628.1, on the reverse strand, counting down.
CGGGGTCCCGTGCTCGCTACGCACGTATCCACAAAAGAGTTGTGGACCCCCTGGGGGGGGCATAGTCACTGTTTGACTATGAATGTCGAGAGTTCATAGCTCTTCTAATCCCTTGACATGTATAGTCCAGGAAGGACTATGACATATAACAGCTAAAATGAGTTAACTTGATATGGTGCGCTGACGGTGGTCACTTAGTAACTAAACTCCCGACTGCTACAATTAACACAAGTTGCAACTGACTGCTGCACCTTCTTTCACCAATTGACAAAATTTGCATATACTATTTTATTTCCTGGCCATACAGGCCATAACTACAGCTGAATTTCAATATTTCTTGGCACTCTTCAATTACGTTGTGGTAATGACTTTCATAACGGCTTGTTTTTGAAGAAATAAAAGTTAAGTCACATAATAAGTGTACCAGAAAATTGTTCATATGCTTTAGTCAATAAATGTGTAAGAGTAAGTAAGATATTTAGTTAGTTGTCCCTAACTATATGAAAAACTAAAGCTTCAGGAAAGAATTAGTATATTATAAAGCTACTGGGATTATTGTGTTTTCTACAATGATCTTGCTATTTATTTTAGAGATTATATATGTCAAAATTTACAGTTCCAGCAATTTAAAAAACAAGTCTCCCTAGGGATACAATACTCACAGAACATGCACTGACAGGAGTAATTAATTATTGTCAGTATTGTCAGTAATTAATTAATGTCAGTAAAATTACTTTCACTAAACAAACAAATTATCCAGATTAAGATATAACAGTTCATGGTTAAGAAAACTAAATATGTAGTACTGTGTGCAGGATGATCATGACAAAACCAGTAAGACAAGTTGTGATTTATTAAGTCTTGCCTATACAATATTCTTTTGGTAATTAGTAGAACACAAATTTTATTAATTAATAAGTATCATGACTGCTTACTTGTGACTGCAATGTGCCTGTTAGCTTTGCCTTCTTCTATTACTTCAAATACTTCCTCTGGACTTGAAACAAATCGTTCAGTTGCTCCTTTCACAAATGGTACCCTGTTCTTGTCTTCATGGACACTGAGATTTACTTTGGAGACTAATAACAGAAAAAAATCATGCAAGTTACAAAAAAATGGGTTGCAAGAAACTTATCTACATTTCTTATGCTGAATGAACACAAAATGTTGAATTTACTGAAGCCTTCAAACAAAAAGCCCTAAAAATACAATCAAGAATGTTTTAAAGAAATTATCTGATGTTAATAAAGCATTAAAAAACCTATAGATACTACTCAACTATGATATTATTGCATCTGGTCTCCTGTGGTCATCATCAGAAACATGTAGGTGACATTACAACAAACAATTACAGTGGTGAATAACGAAAATGCACCACACTGTGAATGATTTCAAGACAATGTGCCTGTAATCATTGCCTCCTCCTATTACTTCAAATACTTTCACTATCAAGTGGTTTGGTATGTTCTCATGAAATATCACGATAAAAACAAACAATAAGGTGACAAAAACACTCTCTCTTAGTAACTCAATCTTCGGAATCTATTCACTATTATCTGCCTACTCACACAACCAACCATGCAGCGGGAGTTATGATAGGTCTTCGCGGGCAGTGTGTCAACATGGTGGTTTCTCAGCACTGAATTTTGTAACATGTCAAAGCAGAAACACAACTTGAATGTCCCGAAAAAAATGTACTTTAATGCAACAGACTCACATAAATGATTGATGAAGATCCAGTCAGTTAATAGTAAAGTGAATAAGCAAGCAAAATGGATCTTACACATTTGCAAGCTCTAAAACAAAGTAATTGTGTGACAGATGGGGAACTACATCTCATTCTTCTGGATGTAAGAAATGAATTTCAATGTACAAAATCCAATATATCACAGATGTCGAATCAACACTCTCAGTTCATTTATGAATGTGAGACAAAGCCAATGAAGGGGCAAACAACTGACATTAGCGGTAACTTAAAACTGGCTCATGAATCTTGGCTCCATACAGGATATCTGTCCTTCACAGGCAAAGCAATAGCAACTGAAGAGCCTAACTGACCCTAAGCTTCAACTTGCCACTAGTTCCTCCTCATATCTTCCAAACTCAATCAACTGAACAGTTTTGAGTTGTATACATCTTAGCAGCTACTGTTTTAAATGCACTGACACCATAAATTATGTCCTAGGGATGTATCTGAATTCAAACATTTAGAACAAAATCACACACTTTCATTCTCGAATGTTTATATTCACTTCAATGTTAGCTAACAGGCAGAAACAAAAAGTTCATACTTTTATTGTTTTCAATACGTATGTTACACGATCTGTAATGATTCCATGTGTCCATAAGATGTTGACATTAACTGTTGTTAGTGAAACACTAAAGAACATTGGTAAAATTACAGAAACAGGCAAAATATAGCCTAAAAATATTTTAACTACTTATGACAGATTCTGTTAAAGTACACATGTCTAGTACATGTATTTTTTGTCTGGCAGTTATGTTGCGTAGCACCTAATTAAGGGAAAAGAATCTTGCCCTTCCGCACACTGGCAATCCCCCTTTGTTACTGCATAGATTTTAAACCACCAGCTAATAAAGTGCTGCTCTTTCACAGAATGAGCCTCTTTGTTTTTCCTATGTCCAATGTCTCTTTATTACATCCTGAATAATATATTTATTTCTAACATTTTTAGAATAAATAAAGTTATCACAATCTCATAGGTCAAACTAATTTGTCAAGTGCAAGGTGCAGTTCAAGTAATTAATTATTATGTTTTAACAAGATGCTACAATGTGTTTCTTATTAACAAAAATGTCACACACAGTTTCTTCAAAACTAATAATCTCTGTTAAGATTGGAAGCATTAGAATGTACACATATTCTGTTAGATTTTTCAATTAGTGGTAACTATAACAATAAAAGTACAGCGAAAACGGCCATTTCATTTATCATGGCTAAATAACGAAAGTAAATACATTACTCAGCATACATGGAACTTTTTATAAGACGCTTATACCAAGCACAGAAAAATGAATGTCAAAAAAGAAAGATGGAAATGAAACATTTCCACTGGCAAAAACAGAAACTCACCATCTAATAAGTCCCTTATTTTGTCCATGTAAATTTCAAAGTATGAAACTTTGATGTGGAATTCCAGGTTTTCTTCCATAGCGTAAATGTGATTGAATATATCATTAACTATTCGAGGTATTATACCCTGCTTCACCGGGTCACCAATAACACCTTCCATCGTGTGCGTTTTGCCAGAAGAAGTCTGACCATAGGCAAATATTGTTCCATTGAAGCCAGAGAGTACATCTGCAAATAAACACACACAGTTTTGAAGTTAATTGTTTGTTTTGTTTAAGGGCGCAAAACACTCAGTTTTGAAGTAATTAATAATTTTATTTATTGCAAGCTGTACTGGATTTAGCTGTTCAAATACCAACTACATAAAAGCAAATCCCTGCATCTTGTAACATTAAATACAAAGAGTAATTTTAAAAAAACTTCTATTAAAAAACTAATTTGAATGGAACTTTTACACACAAAATCTTTAACTCAGCTTCAAACTGAAAATATGCAAATGTACAATTAAAAACATAATAATAAAACAGAACATGGGCTTAACTTCTTTTGACTGGTCATGAATTGTGAGCCAAGTGGAATAAAGAGACAGAAAATACATACCAAGCCGGTTGCTTACATACTTAGCCCTTGTCAGCTGAATTGTCACCTTCTTTGTTGTTGTTGACATGTCTTACTGTCATATGCTGTTGTCTCAGACTGTGCCACATGGACTCAGTATAGCACAAAATGTGCTCACAGGAATGTGTCAGTTTTAAAGATCTCAAGTTTGTTGAAATTTTTTGCAATGGCCAGAGGAAGATATCAGTGATAAAGATCAAGATCAAGATAAAATAGCCAGTGATCGCATTTCTGCTAGCGGAGGGTCATTCAAAAGAACAACTTCAGGACAATTGTGATAGGTTTCTCTGTTTTTCCAATAAAATACTTGAAGTGTTAGTTAAAATCAAATGTGTTCTCTGTAGTGATAAAATTGTGGATCCCAGCATTACATGTCACCTTTGCAGACCCGAGGACAGTTCTTATGAGCAACTTTAAACTATAGATTTTAGTTTCATGTGAAAATTTATTTGTGACAGAGATAGTATACCTTTTCACAATGTAAAATTCAATTCTGTAACAATTTATTGATGTGTTCTATTTAAAATCCACACAACATGTATGATTGTGTCTGATAAAAAGTAAATTCCTGCAGGCTTAATTTATCACAACAAAATCAAGAAGGAGTATTTAAACATTATTTAACTAAACCAAAAATTTCATATGATTTGTGCCTTAAATCTCTGTTTAAACATACAGGTCCCAGAGACCCCACTGGGTAGTATACATTACAGGAAAGTCACCTCTAGAGTTAACTCTACTTGATTATATACTGAACTTGTATCATAACATTTCAGCAGCTGCTGTGGAGGCATCTTAAGAAGAGGAACAGAAAACAAACACAAATCATAGACCAATTTTTTTCAATGACAAATTTAGGCAGTGAAGAAATCTCTCACACTAGCACTCTTGCCTTTATGCAACATTGTACTTACAAAGCAAATTTTCAATAAAATTGTAACAATACTGCTTACTGTATTCAAAGTATTGACTACAACAACAAATGTAGCCATGCATGTGTGTCCAGTGCTAATGCTAGCAGCTCATTGTTATTACGGCCAAGAGAGCACGTTTTGACACCTGACTGTGCCAAGTTGAACAAGTTTTACACATTGCTACATCATACAACAAGAATTAAAGACCCCCACTTGGCACATGTGATACAAAACTAGAGACAAATATTTCTTGCTCACAGTTGTGAAACCCCCTTACAGAGCAGACATGAAAGAGTGAGTTTGTATGAGGTCAATAGTGGAATCAGGATGCAAGATAACCCAGGTGAAGATACAAGACCAAGAAGCACTCTAAATACCATGTCTACAAACTGCTGAAACCTTGTAGCAGCAAGGAGATGTAGTTTCAAAAATGTTACATTTTATTATGTGCTATGGACAATTACGCAGATACACTAAATTGAAGTAGAATATATTCAGGTGGATTATCCAATATTTGACTTAAAATTTTATGCCCTGCATTCACTGAGTATCATATACAATTCACAGCATGTACTTTATGAGAGTATTGACATTACTACACATTTTGCCTCTTGAAGATGAGTACTGACCAGCAATTCTCTCTCATTCTATAGCAATATTTCACAACTATGACACACCCAAATCTACAAAGATCACCACCTTTCTGATCCTAATGTTGCTGTTAGAGTGGTTAGTAGTAGTAATTTTGTAACAACAGACAACTGCTTATTTTCTTTACCATTAGAGGTATTGCTGTTGTTGTTGTCTTCAGTCCAGAGACTGGTTTGATGCAGCTCTCCATGCTACTCTATCCTGTGCAAGCTGCTTCATCTCCCAGTACCTACTGCAACCTACAGCCTTCTGAATCTGTTTAGTGTATTCATTTCTTTGTCTCCCTCTACGATTTTTACCCTCCGCGCTGCCCTCCAATACTAAATTGGTGATCCCTTGATGCCTCAGGATATGTCCTACCAACCGATCCTTTCTTATAGTCAAGTTGTGCCACAAATTTCTCTTCTCCCCAATTCTCTTCAATACCTCCTCATTAGTTATGTGATCTACCCATCTCATCTTAAGCATTCTTCTGTAGTACCACATTATGAAAGCTTCTATTCTCTTCTTGTCTAAACTATTTCTCGTCCACATTTCGCTTCCATACATGGCTACACTCCATACATTTATTTTCAGAAAAGACTTCCTGACACTTAAATCTATACTCGATGTTAACAAATTTCTCTTCTTCAGAAACGCTTTCCTTGCCATTGCCAGTCTACATTTTATATCCTCTCTACTTCGATCATCATCAGTTATTTTGCTCCCCAAATAGCAAAACTCCTTTACTACTTTAAGTGTCTCATTTCCTAATCTAATACCCTCAGCATCACGCTATTTAATTCAACTACATTCCATTATCCTTGTTTTGCTTTTGTAGATGTTCATCTTATATCCTCCTTTCAAGACACTGTCCATTCCATTCAGCTGCTCTTCCAGGTCCTTTGCCATCTCCGACAGAATTACAATGTCATTGGCGAACCTCAAAGTTTTAACTTCTCCTCCATGGATTTTAATTCCTACTCCGCAAATCTTTCTTTTGTTTCCTTTACTGCTTGCTCAATATACAGATTGAATAACATCGGGGATAGGCTACAACCCTGTCTCACTCCCTTCCCAACCACTGCTTCCCTTTCATGCCCCTCGACTCTCATAACTGCCATCTGGTTTCTGTACAAATTGTAAATAGCCTTTCGCTCCCTGTATTTTACCCCTGCCACCTTCAGAATGTGAAAGAGTACTTCAGTCAACACTGTCAAAAGCTTTCTCCAAGTCTACAAAAGCTAGAAATGTAAGTTTGCTGTTCCTTAGTCTATTTTCTAATATAAGTCATAGGGTCAGTATTGCCTCATGTGTTCAAAATTGATCTCCCCCGAGGTCGGCTTCTACCAGTTTTTCCATTCATCAGTAAAGAATTTGTGTTAGTATTTTGCAGCCGTGGCTTACTGATCTGATAGTTTGGTTCTCATCTGTCAACACCTTCTGTCTTTGCGATTGGAATTATGAAATTCTTCTTGAAGTCTGAAGCTATTTTGCCTGTCTCACACATCCTGCTCACCAGATGGTAGAGTTTTGTCAGGGATGGCTCTCCCAAGGCTATCAGTAGTTCTAATGGAATGTTTTCTATTTCTGGGGCCTTGTTTCGACTTAGGTCTTTCAGTGCTCTGTCAAACTCTTCACGCAGTATCATATCTCCCATTTCATCTTCATCTACATCCTCTTCCATTTCCATAACATTGCCCTTGTATAGACCCTCTACATACCTTTCTGCTTTCCTTTCTTTGCTTAGAACTGGGTTTCCACCTGAGCTCTTGATATTCATACAAGTGGTTCTCTTTTCTCCAAAGGTCTCTCTAATTTTCCTGTAGGCAGTATCTATCTTACCCCTAGTGACATACGCCTCTACATCCTTACATTTGTCCTCTAGCCATCCCTGCTTAGCCATTTTGCAATTCCTGTCGATCTCATTTTTGAGACATTTGTATTCCTTTTTGCCTGCTTCATTTACTGCATTTTTGTATTTTCTCCTTTCATCAATTAAATTCGGTATCTCTTCTGTTATCCAAGAATTTCTATTAGCCCTCATTTTTTTACCTACTTGATTCCTCTGCTGTCTTCACTATTTCATCTCTCAAAGCTACCCATTCTTCTTCTACTGTATTTCTTTCCCCCATTCCTGTCAATTGTTCCCTTATGCTGTCCCTGAAACTCTGTACAACCTCTGGTTCTTTCAGTTTATCCAGGTCCCATCTCCTTAAATTCCCACCTTTTTGCAGTTTCTTAAGTTTTAATCTACAGGTCATAACCAATAGATTGTGGTCAGAGTCCACATCTGCCCCTGGAAATGTCTTACAATTTAAAACCTGGTTCCTAGATCTCTATCTTACCATTATATACCATATTTAATCGAATCTAAGCCACACTCGAATCTAAGCCGCAGATGAAAAATGAGACTCTAAATCAAGGGGGGGAGGGGAAAAATTCCCGAATCTGAGCCGCGATCCCAAAGAAAGCAAGTGTTGACAGGTGAGAAAATTACCGAACTATCAGTTTAATAAGTCACAGCTGCAAAATACTAACGCGAATTCTTTACAGACAAATGGAAAAACTAATAGAAGCCAACCTCGGGGAAGATCAGTTTGGATTCCGTAGAAATGTTGGAACACATGAGGCAATACTGACCCTACGACTTATCTTAGAAGAAATATTAAGGAAAGGCAAACCTACGTTTCTAGCATTTGTAGACTTAGAGAAAGCTTTTGACAATGTTGATTGGAATACTCTCTTTCAAATTCTGAAGGTGGCAGGGGTAAAATACAAGGAGCGAAATGCTATTTACAATTTGTACAGAAAGCAGATGGCAGTTATAAAAGTTGAGGGGTATGAAAGGGAAGCAGTGGTTGGGAAGGGAGTGAGACAGGGTTGTAGCCTCTCCACGATGTTTTTCAATCTATATATTGAGCAAGCAATAAAGGAAACAAAAGAAAAGTTTGGAGTAGGTATTAAAATCCATGGAGAAGAAATAAAAACTTTAAGGTTCGCCGATGACATTGTAATTCTATCAGAGACAGCAAAGGACTTGGAAGAGCAGTTGTACGGAATGGACAGTGTCTTGAAAGGAGGATATAAGATTAACATCAACAAAAGCAAAACGAGGATAATGGAATGTAGTCGAATTAAGTCGGGTGATGCTGAGGGAATTAGATTAGGAAATGAGACTCTTAAAGTAGTAAATGAGTTTTGCTATTTGGGGAGCAAAATAACTGACGATGGTCGAAGTAGAGAGGATATAAAATGTAGACTGGCAATGGCAAGGAAAGCATTTCTGAAGAAGAAAAATTTGTTAACATCGAGTATAGATTTAAATGTCAGGAAGTCGTTTCTGAAAGTATTTGTATGGAGCGTAGCCATGTATGGAAGTGAAACATGTACAATAAATAGTTTGGACAAGAAGAGAATAGAAGCTTTCAAAATGTGGTGCTACAGAAGAATGCTGAAGATTAGATGGGTAGATCATAGAACTAATGAGGAGGTATTGAATAGAATTGGGAGAAGAGGAGCTTGTGGCACAACTTGACTAGAAGAAGGGATCGGTTGGTAGGACATGTTCTGAGACAACGAGGGATCACCAATTTAGCATTGGAGGGCAGCGTGGAGGGTAAAAATCCTAGAGGGAGACCAAGAGATGAATACACTAAGCAGATTCAGAAGGATGTAGGCTGCAGTAGGTACTGGGAGATGAAGAAGCTTGCACAGGATAGGGTAGCATGGAGAGCTGCATCAAACCAGTCTCAGGACTGAAGACCACAACAACAACCGCCGCTTACAATAAAAAAAAGAGAGGTATTGTCTCATAAGCAATACAATAGCAAGAGACTGCTATTTGTTATTACTTACACTGCAGCTTTCTTTGATAATGATCAACAAGAACCAAGACTGCGTATGATAGGTGTTCTGAACGAGAGTTTAGCGAAAAGTTTTCTCCGTTTGAAAATCTTTGCATACGCCTCTTTGGTACATTACATTTTGCACAGAAATTATATTCAACTTAGATTTAAAAATCTAGTCAGTTGCCGTGCTTCATTTCTGACTGTATCAGTATTCAACATAAGAATAATACGAATATAAACATGACATGATATGTATATTATTCCGCATTTGCTGTTGTCTCACTCTAGTTTCGTAGTTTGTTAGACAGACAGGATTTAAATGAGATAGCAGCAGACACGAAAGAATACATGGCATAATGTTTACATTCTTCTACGTTTTCTTTTAATTTATTCACTGACGCAGAGGTTTTGGCGATAGTATTTATCTTTGTGCCTGCAAAGAATGCCTGTGTGGCGCTACATATATTCGATGGCAGAAGTTAGTTGCAGCCGCACCTACCAACAATTTTCAGAACTTCTGCTTACTTTGCACTCGATTCTAAGCCACAGGCAGTTTTTTGGATTACAGAAACCAGAAAAAAAGTGCGGCTTGGATTTGAGTAAATACAGTAATCTATATGAAACCTTTCAGTATCTCCAGGCGTCTTCCATGTATACAGCCTTCCTTTGTGATTCTTGAACCAAGTGTTAACTATGATTAAGCTATGCTCTGTGCAAAATTCTACCAGGCGGCTTCCTCCTTCATTCCTTACCCCCATTCCATATTCACCTACTACGTTTCCTTCTCTCCCTTTTCCTACTACCAAATTCCAGTCACCCATGACTATTAAATTTTCGTCACCTTTCACTATCTGAATAATTTCTCTTATATCATCATACATTTCATCAATCTCTTTGTCATCTGTGGAGCTAGTCGACATATAAACTTGTACTACTGTCGTAGGCGTGGGCTTCCTATGTATCTTGGCCACAATAATGCGTTCACTATGCTGTTTGTGGTAGCTTACCCGCATTCCTATTTTTTTTTATTCATTATTAAACCTACTCCTGCATTATCCCTATTTGATTTTGTATTTATAACTCTGTGTTCACTTGACCAGAAGTCTTGTTCCTCCTGCCACCGAACTTCACTAATTCCCACTATATATAACTTTAACGTATACATTTCCTTTTTTAAATTTTCTAACCTACCTGCCCGACTAAGGGATCTGACATTCCACGCTCCGACCCGTAGAATGCCACTTTTCGTTCTCCTGATAACAATGTCCTCCTGAGTAGTCCCTGCCTAGACATCTGAATGGGGGACCATTAGAGGTAACAATTTCTAATTTTCTTCTAAGTCTCTCTCACATATGATAGAATTGTTTGAACAGCACAACGTAAAGCAGAAACCACGTCAAGCTGTAGTACATATCTTCCACACTGCAAAATAACCTTCTAGGATTTACAGAAACATGTAGCTTTGGATGAATCCACCTTGCGCGAAGCTCTCTATTACTAACACTCACGCTTAATACAAATCTTAGTTCTTTTATAAAATCTACTAGTGACCCAGCCTGACTTCGCCCGTTTAGCATCAAGTACCAGTGGGCAAACGACCACTGCATTGAGTAAAGAATATATTTTACAGAATGGTGTTAAGTAACTGAATATCATCACTTCCATATAACTTACGGTATGTAAGCAACGTATAGCAGGAAAGCTGTCTGGAGGCATAAATTTTGCATGTTCCATATCGAACTGGGGTTTGGAGCAACATATCTTGGCAATGATCGGAGCACAAAGTGATTTAAGTAATATGTTTAACAAAGAATCTAAATATTTTATGCGAATCATGGGTGTCTGCGCATGTGAATGATTTAATACGAATCAGACATTCTGGCTGAGGTGGCCAAAAAAAATTATGCATGTTTAGCTCGTGATACAGCATTCTGGTGAAGTTCTGTACACATTGTTAAGACTTGTTGCTGCAATTCTTTTTTATGGACACTTTATGGCAGACTTCTCTGCCGTGCAATGCAAAAAAATCATGCCTGTATTGAGACAGTACAACCCAGAAATGCCTAAAACAACTACTACAACAACAGATGCAGCCATGCATGTGTGTCCAGTTGTAATGCAAGCAGCTCATTGTTATTAAAGCCAAGAGAGTGTGTGTCAACACCTGACCATGGCAAAATGAACAAGCTTTGTGGCTATGTTAATATGTGCCAACACCTTTCATGCATGATGGTTGGCAGAGCTTAAAGTATGAGAAATCCTGACTGCAGGTCAGACAACCAGAGACATACACCGTGTGGTGGAAGAAACCTGAAAGTTGGAATAAACTAAGGAAGGTGGCTGCCACGGCCAGTTACTACTGAATAAAGAAAATATGAAACAATGAGAAATTCTAAATAAAAACTAAACCAAATCAGTGACAGAAGACCACCACACAGCTTTAATGACAGAAATCAGAAGAGTCTGTGAGTGAAAATGTACCCTTACAAGTTATTAAATGTTAAACATTTTGAATATAAAATAACTTTAATAACTCACTACAACCTTAAGTAATTCACACAAATGTAGTGACAATGGATAGGTCTCAGTATGTACTAACTGATCTCATAGATTGTCTGTGAATATTACATATTTCAAATTACAGCCCCGAATGTATATTCCATGCATGAAAAAGTGAATCTCCTAGCAGGTAATACATGAAATAATGAAAGTAGCAGCAGTATTAATAAATAATGGTATTTAGAGATGTATGACAGTAATTAGTTTCATTGTTTAATATCTATTAGTGATATAACGATGCAAAACGGCGTCCACATGAACAAAGACACTGTGAGAAAACCATTAAAGCTATGTGAAAACTATGAGGAGCACTGAAAATCTGATGAAATTTCTGCCCACATTTGTGTGTGTGTGTGAAATTCAGAAGGTGATATTTTGGCTGAAAGATTACTTGTTTAGCAGTCTTATTGTGTGTGCACCTGTCTGTGACTCATATCCACTATATGGTGAGCAATTCATCCTCCACACACACACACACACACACACACACACACACAGACAGACAGACAGAGAGAGAGAGAGAGAGAGAGAGAGAGAGAGAGAGAGAGAGAGAGAGAGAGAGAGAGAGAGAGAGAGGGGGGGGGGGGTACTTTTATGAATACTTTTGTTAGAAATGTGAGAGATTGACTCATGTCAGGGCAATGGTATAAGTAATGGCACCAATTTTCACACAGGACAGTGATAGATTTTGGCAGTCAGTGGGAGTGGAGTTGATGAACGGATAGGACGTATATGTGACTAGAAGTCATCTCGTGTGTGTGCTCTCAGGAATATTTTCTAAGTATCTAGTCATGCACTTGTAAAAAATGTGTGTGCAACAATCACGAGGCACTGAGATATTTTTCGCGGGCATGGACTTAGAAAACTTCGTGCCACATGAACTGGCTGTTTGAAACTTTTCAATATTTCAAGCATTTTGATTGTAAAAACTTCAAAACATTTTTTACCAGGAGGACTCTGAATAATTTTGGGTTACGCGACAGTCTAATCTTCTATGAACTGTTCTGCAGTTAACTTTGATGGTGAACGGCAATTGAAATATCGTTAGTTTGCGATAATAGAACATCAACTTAGAAGTGTGCTGAAGCACTTTAATTTTCATGGATTTTCGAAAGATTAAGCGAACTTGTGATGCTAGCTGGTCAACTTACTTAGGTTCTCGCACTGACAAATATTACATTAATAATAATCTTATTGGGAAAAGTGTGAAAGGATATTTTACTTGTTTTTTTCTGCAATAAACTCAGTTTATTAAAATATAAATCAGTGTGAAAAGTGAACATAATTTCACCGCAAATTCCTTCCTGCATATTTATTAAACTTGTGACCAATTTCATTTCGGGTTAATGCAATGGACTCATTGGTTGGCCCCTGAACAATGACATAGCGAATAATTTGAAGCCCAATCACATACTGGCCGCCCTTTGAACAGTGTTTTCCTTGCTTTATTTAACACTCTGATGCACGTGGAGGTTCATGAATCTATCTCTGGTGGTAGCAACAGTGGCTAACTTCACCATTTTTTGGACAGCAAACAGCAAGAAGTGCAGTGTGAACACTGCATGATCATTTAACATTTCCCAAATATTAGCCATTTATCCCACATGTTGCTCTTGTCCAGAGCCACTTAGCATCAGCAAATTTGAACAGTACTGTTGCAACACCTTGGCATAATTCAAGGAAGGAAGAAAGCTGAAAGTTGATAGAGTCATCTGCTGTGCTGCTAAAAGAATGTACTGTATGTAATGGAAGCAAAGTTACTGAAGTAGTTTTTCAGAAAACGTTTTACATGTAGCATAAAAAATAAACCACTACATATTCTGAATTCTGAGGGTGTTTCACTACCCAATTGTTCTCATAAAGTTGCAGAGAAATTAATGTTTAAAACTGTGTGATTATTTCACACTTAAAGTCTTACTTTGCAGCCTGATGAGGTGTTTATGTTTTTGTTATTAGTCATATTTATTATGATACTCAAAATTGAGCAACTCACTGCCCACTGTTTGAAAAATTTGTAGTAAATTAAAAGTGCAAATTGTGATTCCTAATCTGAGGGAAGCAGAACTTGGCAGTCTCAAAATAATCAACATTTTTCAAAATAGGTATCTTCACATCTCTGAAAAGCAATGCTAGGTTAAGAGCAGTGTAAAAAAAAAAGTGACTCAACCAAGATTTGATCCCAGAACTTATCAGTTTCCAGCAACACACACTACTACAAGACCACCACACCAGATTGAATTAGATCCCATTTGCTGCATTCTCAAGTCAATGCTACTCTCTCGAGTTACAGCAACTATTCGCTACAAGGTAATGGCATTGTTTTCACAATCACAACTGGTCTGTGTCCTTTAAACTAATCTTCTATGGATGGAGAAGTAACAGGCTGAGCAAATGTTTCATGTAACTGTAACTGTCATAACCATAGTTCAATAATGTTTGTTCTACCTTTATGACTATTCCTACAAAATTTCTATGTCAGCAAAATGAAACCCAGCGTTCAGCAATATCTACGTATGTTATACTGTTTGACAGATAAATTTGGCAGCTACCAAAAAGCAAATACTTCAGGAGTCCAGATGGAAAGGTAGTAAAAGCAACCTCCAACATACCTGTAACAATTGATTTTGCAGCTTCATTGTAGACTTTTTCCTGTGTTGCATTTGGCTTGAATACCTTGTCAAACAGGAAAACCTTACTCTGCAAAGAGAGAAACAAAAATTATATTTTCTATCTGGAATGAACTCTCCACTAACCCTCACAAAATTTAATGACATTTTATCTACAACACAAATAAAAATCATTCAGTATATGTTACTCAAATTCTTGTAAGATGAAAGAAAAGGAACACAAATGAAGGTTTGCACTTTAAGTTTATATTTTTGAGCCTCTCAATTTTTTGACACTTGGAGCTGAAATGATAAATAGGGAAAAGTATAGACACATGACACTATAAAATTGTCCAGCCTCCCTATTACATTCCACATACCACTTAAAATATCTACTCTCTTCTATTTTAACTTTCAATGGACGGAAATTAACATGACTTTATGATCTCATTTTAATGAATAATGGGAAAAACTGAGTTTAACAATAAGAGAAGGGACTGATTCAGCTAATGTATAACTGGACAATACTGATAAAGATACGAAGATAACAGCTTCTAACCCCAAGATGTTTATTTCGAAATATGTCTACATCAGTAAAAATCCTTTCTCACTAAACTAAGGCTTTATGACAGGCAGATTGCTCTCATACAACTCATCTCACTAACTTCACTACTAATAACTTTAAATTCCCATGACCATGTGGTTAAAAGCTTCTTTTTATCATAGTGATCTGACCAAAACTTAATTACATCACAATTAAATATAAGGAGATCATAGCATGTCCTGGTTGATCACAGCCTGTTTTCTATCAAGGCTTAAATTGCTCCAAGATACAATATCTATGTTGCCTAAATGCTCACCCTCACCTTCTATAGAATATGTTTACTGGCTACTATAACATACTTAAGCTGAGCCTAAGATTCACATCAACATGAGTGGTCTTGTCACATTTTACCCAGAAATCACTACATAATGTAGTTTTGTAACTGACAAAATAATGAACTACTTTTATCACAGAATGAGAAGTGGTGATCCAACAAATACGCCTACCTGACTTATGTGAAACACATTAACTAACACAACTTCTTTCACTACTTCTCTTTTGCATCTCATTTTCCCGTGCAATCCTCTTGCCACAGATGTCATATTCACTGTACATTATTTCCCAAAATTTTTGAGAAGGTTAAATACGCTACAGTTTACACCTGGTTATTAATAGGTTACTTGGCCACATACAGTTTGGATGTCAAAAGAGATGAAAAAAAAATAATAATAATAATCCTTAAATGGCAACATGTCAGCAATGGTAATAATCTGGGACTTTTTGAAACCATTTGACACTATCAATCATAACACTGTATTAGAGAAATTAAGTTTTAAGGTATAAAAGGTTCATCTCTCGTCTAGTTTGATTAAACTCAGGATGTAGAAAGTTACACTAGGATTTTCAAGTATTACAAACAAGGATGTAACATCTGCATAAGGAGCAACCATAATGAGCAGTTCAAGGGCTTGATCATGGGCTATTTATTGCTGTTGCTCTATGTTGTGATCCACCATTTTATTTGAATCAGAAGTCAGAATTAGTCCTTTTAGTATTTGATAAAAGAAGTATTGTCAGGTCAAGCAATAAAGTGTCAACAGGGAATACAGTGAATGATGTTTTTGTTACAGATAGCTGATTTTACACAATTGGAGTGGACTTAACTACTGGGAAAAAAAGGATATCCCACCTCCCATTAAAGTAGTGTAACAATCAAAATAGTAAAGAGGATACAAAATTCCAAGTTCTTTAGTGTACATATGGAAAAAAGGTGTGTGTGTGTGTGTGTGTGTGTGTGTGTGTGTGTGTGTGTGTGTGTGTGTGTGTGAGAGAGGGAGGGAGAGAGGGAGGGAGAGAGGGAGGGAGAGAGGGAGGGAGAGAGGGAGGGAGAGAGGGAGGGAGAGAGGGAGGGAGAGAGGGAGGGAGAGAGGGAGGGAGAGAGGGAGGGAAAGGAATAACGATGTATTAAACATGCTGAAAAATTTATGTTCATCTACTTTTGGCATAACGTTAGATTAGTGCACAACTTCGTAGCATTTTTGTTTTGCAAGTTGGTATTTCGGTTGCTAGGGGTTTATTTATCAATTTTCACTTTTTCCTTGCAGTTCATAGTTGCTATTTGAGTTTACATATTGTCATTTGGAGATAGGGAGTGGAGCTGTGGACACTAGAAAATGGAGTACCAAGTAGAGAAATCTCAACATTTCTGACATATTCTTCTGTTTGAATTCAATAGAGGGGTAACAGCAGGAGGGGCAGTAGGAAACATTTGTGCCATGTATAGGGATAACGTCACTGGACAGAGTTCAGCAAGAAAATGGTTCTCTCATTTTAAGGAGTATATTTTTGGCATTATTGACTCTCCATGTTCAGGAAGACATTTGGGGTTTTATGAAGATCATTTAAAAGCATTCACCCACAGTGATCGACGTCAGCAACCTCGGGAACTGGCAAATGTGATGAACTGTGATCATTCCATCAACATGTGATATCTCTATGAAGGTTCAAAAATAGGGTGTATGGTTACTGCACACACTAAACAAAAATCACAGACGACCATACATGCATCTCTGCTTGCTCATCATCAATCTGCTCATGAACAACACTGACTCTTCCTATCCTATATTATTATTGGTGATGAGAAATGGTGCCTTTAGGCTAACATAGGGAGAAGAAAGGAGTGGTTGAACCAAAAAAAAGCCATACTCTCTGCACAAAGACCTGTGTGCACCCACAAATGGCAATATTATTCATCTGGCGGAACAATTATGGTTTGGTGTACTACGAATTGCTTCCCCAAGATATAAACATCACTGCTGACATTTACTGTCAACAAATGAGACATCTTGCAGATGAAATCTAAGAACAATGACCATGAAGATTGTGTGATGTGATGCTACTTCACAATAATGCCCACCCACATTCTGCTAGACTGACAAAAAACAACATACAGGAGTTGGGCTGGGAAGTCATTCCAAATCCACCTTGTTCACCTGATCTTGCGCCTTCAGATTTTCACCTTCTCCACTCTCTATCAAACAATCTTCATGGAACTTACTTTCTGTATGAAAATGCACTCCAAACATGTCTCGGCTAGTTATGTGCCTCAAAACCATGTGACTTCTGCAGTTGCAGAGTCAAAAAGTTACCCTAGTGTTGGCAGACTGTTGTAAACAGTGAATGAAAATATGTTATTGATGACTTAAGTCTCCGAGTTAATTAAACTTTCAGAAAAACCCAATAACTGACAACTTGGGAGATTTTTAAATCAGTAAATTAACCATTTTGTGTATTTTCACTCGCTAGTTACTGAGAAGACACTGTGGGGTGATATCTCACACCTAGGTAAAAAGTATTCAATTCAAACAATAAAGTAATTAGAATTATATGTTGGGTTCACACACATCTTGCAGGCATCTCTTTAAGCATCTGGTAACATAGTCCACAGTAGCACAGAACATTGATTCACTGATGAACTTTGTCGTTAACAACTGATTACTATCTGTGAGTAATACAGCAATTCACAAATTCAATTCCAGAAGGAAAAATGATTTACACTTCCCTCTAACAAAACCAAACTTAGGCAAAGAAAGGAATGAAGTATACAACTACTGATGAACTTTGTCGTTAACAACTGATTACTATCTGTGAGTAATACAGCAATTCACAAATTCAATCCCAGAAGGAAAAATGATTTACACTTCCCTCTAACAAAACCAAACTTAGGCAAAGAAAGGAATGAAGTATACAACTACTTTTAGCTATGCTCTTTGTAGAAAACGTATACTTACCCAAAACATTCACATATTTGCTTTTATATATTATAATTCAGTTGCTTATTTCATCTTAGTTCAGACAATCATGACAAGGAATTTCAACAATGGTATAGTATCTAATGACAAAGAGCTGTGCAGAAATAATACAGGAGTCTGTGAAAAGCTTACACACACTGAACTTCTTTAGATTTAAATAAAGTTTTTAGTCACCCCAAGTGCCTCTCTTCTACAAATACACCTAATGGAAGCAATGGCATCAACACCTCAATTGTACATGAAACACAGGAGATTTCATGTCTTCTAAATGTTAGAGACAGAGTTACTTAGTTTCATTTTCCCTAATACTATTCTTAGAAGCCCGTTCCATTTCATATAACTTTGCAACATTACACCTAGATATTTAATTGATGAGACACTGTAAAGCAGCACACCACTAATACTGTATTCGAGCATTACAGGATTGTTTTTCACAATGATCTATGTTAACTTTTATTTCTCTACATTACGAACAAGCTGTCATTCGCTACACCAAATAGAAATTCTGTCAAGTCTTCCTGTATCCTGCTACAATCGCTCAACAAAGACATCTGTGCATACACTACAGCACCATCAGCAATCACAGCCTGCTGCTCATCCTATCCATCAAAATATTTCTGTATACAGACAACATGGGTGGTCCTCAAGCACTTCCCTGGGACACTCCCGACAATACGCTTTTTATGATGAACACTCGTCATCGAAGATAACAAACTCGGGTTCTACCACTTGACAAGTCTTAGAGCCACTCACATACATCAGTCCTGTATCTTCATCACTATACCATCCTAGCTTCAAACACTGCACAGTGTCTACCTTCTCTCTGTATACGTGCAGCATACATCAGAGAGCTACTGGTATTATTCAGAAAAGTAGCAGGCCTACTTCTATAACGAAAAAATCAATGTCATATTCGTGACGTGTAATAACAATGAAGGTTTATTTTATTTGCTTTTTATGACCCAATCCACAATTACAGTAAAGTATTCCATTCGACAAGAAACCCTCAAATGAAGTGAATGTCTGATTACAGTTTCTTTGGGAACTTCACTTACAATTGGCCCGTGCCCAACTCTGTCAAATTTTAATCAAAGTAGAATACAATAAAATAATAATACAATAACATAATAATAGGAAGCAACTAACATATGCAAAATTTGAGCTCAACATATTAAAAATGTATGGTTTTAAGAGGCTTTCAGTAGGATGCTGCCAAATGAGCTGTATGGTGGTTTTGGCAAAACTTTAAGATGGCTTAGAATTTACACCAGCAGTAATCCAATGGTGATATTTGCATCTGATACATACGATTTTGGGTTTAACATAATGTTAAAATTACAATGCTGTGCTGTGGTGGACATGACAACATATCCTCAAGAATAATACTACTGCTTTCTGAGAAAATTACTTGAAACAAATTGTCCAAAAACACACACACACGATAGTAATATATCAGATCTAATGGCAACCAATAAGGGCATAGATATTGAAACTTGTACCAGTATCCATGAGTCAGCTGTAGCAACAATAATAAATAAAGTATGAAAGGCCACTAAAAACTGGAGAGATTTACATCTTCAGTAAGATAGACTAAGAAGGAATCACATCATACAACACAATCAGCCACTCAAAACATCGACATCTGGGAAGGATCATCTAGAGGAACTCTTTCTCAAGTTTAAAAGAACATTTCACAATAGGAGAATGATAGGCACACTCTATGGTATATGAGCTCAAGAAACTTCTAGAGAAACAGCAACTTCCGCACCATGGGTGTAAAATGAAGCAGAGAGATATCGCAGGAGGATGACAAAAAAGATGCACTTTGTTGTCTCAAGGACAATGTATGAAGCCAACAATGAACACTGTAGCAGAATCTTATCAAAAAATCTCTCTCAAAATACAAAAAAATTCTGGTTATGTGTAAAGGCTGTCGGTTGCACCAAAGTTAGTGTCCAGACGCTCCTGGATGATAGTGGATTCGAAATTTAAACCAGCCAAGCAAAGCAGAAACTCTGAGCACTTTCAGACAGTCCTTTCAATAAGAAAGACACAGAAGTACCACACAGTTCAATCCGACACCACTGGAAAGGCGAGTGATATAGTAATTGTCGGTGGTGTTGAGAAGCAGCTAAATTTGCGAAATTTCACATCGCTCAATGGAATCCTCCTCAGATCTCTCTGAACAAAAATTCATGCCAAATGGTTGGAAGTAGGCACAAGTTGCACTTGTCTATAAGAAAGGGAGCAGAAGTGATCCACAAAACTACCACCCAGTCTCATTGATATCCACCTGTTTTGGAATCCTACAAAATATTCTGGGCTCAAACATAATGAGGTATCTCAATCAGCAAGACCACATCCATACCAGCCAGCAAGAATATCATAAACCCAACTCTTCCATTTCTCATACGACATCTTCAAAGTTCTGGATCAAGTATGAACACAATATTTCTTTACTTCCAAAAACCATTTGACTCGGGACTAGGCCATCTTTTAATAACAAAAGCATGCTTATACAGGGTGTTTCAAAAATGACCGGTATATTTGAAACGGGAATAAAAACTAAACGAGCAGCGATAGAAATACACCGTTTGTTGCAATATGCTTGGGACAACAGTACATTTTCAGGCAGACAAACTTTCGAAATTACAGTAGTTACAATTTTCAACAACAGATGGCGCTGCGGTCTGGGAAAAACTATAGTACGATATTTTCCACATACCCACCATGCGTAGCAATAATAAGGCGTAGTCTCTGAATGAAATTACCCGAAACCTTTGACAACGTGTCTGGCGGAATGGCTTCACATGCAGATGAGATGTACTGCTTCAGCTGTTCAATTGTTTCTGGATTCTGGCGGTACACCTGGTCTTTCAAGTGTCCCCACAGAAAGAAGTCACAGGGGTTCATGTCTGGCGAATAGGGAGGCCAATCCACGCCGCCTCCTGTATGTTTCGGATAGCCCAAAGCAATCACACGATCATCAAAATATTCATTCAGGAAATTAAAGACGTCGGCCGTGCGATGTGGCCGGGCACCATCTTGCATAAACCACGAGGTGTTCGCAGTGTCGTCTAAGGCAGTTTGTACCGCCACACATTCACGAAGAATGTCCAGATAGTGTGATGCAGTAATCGTTTCGGATCTGAAAAATGGGCCAATGATTCCTTTGGAAGAAATGGCGGCCCAGACCAGTACTTTTTGAGGATGCAGGGACGATGGGACTGCAACATGGGGCTTTTCGGTTCCCCATATGCGCCAGTTCTGTTTATTGACGAAGCCGTCCAGGTAAAAATAAGCTTCGTCAGTAAACCAAATGCTGCCCACAACATATCGCCGTCATCAATCCTGTGCACTATATCGTTAGCGAATGTCTCTCGTGCAGCAATGGTAGCGGCGCTGAGGGGTTGCCGCGTTTGAATTTTGTATGGATAGAGGTGTAAACTCTGGCGCATGAGACGATACGTGGACGTTGGCGTCATTTGGACCGCAGCTGCAACACGGCGAACGGAAACTCGAGGCCGCTGTTGGATCACCTGCTGCACTAGCTGCGCATTGCCCTCTGTGGTTGCCGTACGCGGTCACCCTACCTTTCCAGCACGTTCATCCGTCACGTTCCCAGTCCGTTGAAATTTTTCACACAGATCCTTTATTGTATCGCTTTTCGGTCCTTTGGTTACATTAAACCTCCGTTGAAAACTTCGTCTTGTTGCAACAACACTGTGTTCTAGGCGGTGGAATTCCAACACCAGAAAAATCCTCTGTTCTAAGGAATAAACCATGTTGTCTACAGCACACTTGCACGTTGTGAACAACACACGCTTACAGCAGAAAGACGACGTACAGAATGGCGCACCCACAGACTGCGTTGTCTTCTATATCTTTCACATCACTTGCAGCGCCATCTGTTGTTGAAAACTGTAACTACTGTAATTTCGAAAGTTTGTCTGCCTGAAAATGTACTGTTGTCCCAAGCATATTGCAACAAACGGTGTATTTCTATCGCTGCTCGTTTAGTTTTTATTGCCGTTTCAAATATACTGGTCATTTTTGAAACACCCTGTATATGTTATCTAACAGACTTCATGACTGGTTTGAAGATTTCTTGGTGGGCAAGACACATGTTAAGTAGCATGGACAGTCCTCGACAGAAGTAGAAATAGCTTCCGGGATGTCCCACTGAAATGTACTGGAACCCTTATTTAATTTGCATACTGACCTGGCAGACGAGAAACATCATGCTTTTTGCAGATGATGCATTTATCTATAATGAAGTACTATGAGAAGAAAGTAGCACATATATCCAGTCAGATCTTATGAAGTTATCGAAATGGTGTGCAGACTGGCAACTTGCTTTAAATGTACAGAAATGTAAAACAATGTAATTCACAAAATGAAAAATAAAAGTAATATCGTACGATTACAATATCAATGACTCGCAATTGGAATCAGTCACCTCACACAAAGTACTGGGTGTGAGGGTATGAAATGGAATAATGACATAGGCTCAATTGATTGTAATGCAGATGCCAGACTTCAGTTCATAGGCAAAATACTAGAAAAACTTCATTCCACAAAATAGGCTGCTTAAAAAAACTCTAGTGTGTTTCACTAATAGAAATGCTGATAAACCTGAAGCGACACATACTTTAAGATAGAAGCAAACTACCCCATGGAAGCCAACTTCCTAAGTTTCAAGAGGTAGCTTAAGTGAGGAATCTAGGAATATACTGCAGCCCAATACGTATTGTTCCTGTAGATACAATGAAAACAAGATTAGACTAATTATAGTGTGCAGAGTGGCATTTGTCATTAGTCCCAAACTACATGTGTGATTCGAACAGGAGGAAATTCAAACAGTCCGCACAGTGTGTATGTAGATGCAGTATTTCCAAGTTCTGTTTTCTAAACTTTGTCCAGAGCTTCTCCACAACAAACAGTACTTATGTAGTACAAAAATGCCTGCTCTTTCCAGTGTAAAAAAAAAATTAAAATAGTGATAATATTCAGCAATGTGACATCAATGTATGCACAGATTTGACGCAACGATATTGACTGCATGTTTGCAAATGCTGTAAGTAGCTCCTGGAATACTCTCAAACAACTGCTGCAGGTTGGTGCAATTTATAATACATAATGTCCTTGCAGGATTACTAAAGGAACTTCAGTGTTATTATTTGTTTAATAATTTTACCAGTAAAAAAAAAAAATTGAAAAACTTTCATTACTGATTTTTCTCTAACTCTGTCCTCAAGCATCACAGAAATGGTGAATGGCACAGTACTGAAATTTGAACAGTGTTAATAACACAAACAATTGTGAATCCAACTCTAATATCTCACATTACTACTAGTTTCAATTTTAAGACATTTAATATTTGGCTGAAACTCATTGGGCTCCTATGAAATTTTGCAAGCATCCACGAAAGCCTCCTAGAAGCTAGAGTTTTTTATGATAGGGGTTCAAATATTCAACAGCTTAGTTTTATTCTGTAAGAAACATCTGTGCAAAATGTGGGGATGACTCCTAAAATATGTTTACTTGGTGTGGAATTACCACAATATTGTATTGTATCAGTAACAAATTTTATAGCCTGGACTGAGTAAGACAATGCCTTCCATACAACTGACATGCAAGTAACAGAACTGACATGCAACAACCTACACTATAAGTAATTGTTGAGTACAACACAGGACACATGTACTGATAAATATTATTTGCTCTATACAATGGTACCAACAAAAAACTTAAGTACAACTTCACTGGTACTTAACCATTCAGTACACTACATACAGTCCTCAACTTAAATTTATGGCACTGAATTCAAAAACTGAAAGGAAAGACTACTAAGTTCACTCACGGAAGCTGAAAGAAACAATAACGCATGCCAATGCTAGAAACTAATAACTTCAGTGAATTGATAACATGAAAATAGAGACTTAAATTGTAAATTCTACATAAGCACACAGAAGAGTTAAAGAGAACTTTTACAAACACTCAATTCACCTCACAATTTGGAATCTATAACCTAACAGATAATTAGCAACAAATTAACAATTAACACTTAATCTCCATTGACAATACAAAACATTGCCTCTCCATAACGAAAATATGTACATTTGTTGAGAGGCAGGTCAATCCATGGAGAGAAAACGAATGAATATTTGATATTCAGTAATTTTTCTATTTGAAACATGATGAAAAAGAAGAGATCAGAATAAATTGTGTATTTTATGCTCATGTTCACAACCACGTTAGGGTATATTTATTTTCATTTTTCCAGCAATAGTCAATTTTTATTTCGAACAAATATTTCGTGTGCAACCAGCCAAGTTTTGCTGATTGGGAATTGAAACAACATTACATGATAGTGCAACTATTCTAAACAGTGCACACATTTCCCATAGTACATTACTGATATAAACAATTCTTGTCCGAGTTCTTTATCTCCCTATGAATGGAAAGTGTTCACCAGAAACAAAGGTAGTATTGGAGAGTCCCTACAGACATTACATGAGTGCTGATGTCATCAATACACACATAGCTATCAGGCAGAATACACACCACTTTTTTTCCCTTTAATGGCCACACTACTGCCTCTATAAAGTTACGGTATAATAACTAAATGGTTTTTACAAAATAATATGAATACCCATGAAAAAAATTCTTTATTAGTAGCCAGCATGTTGGTCTACTTCTTTTTCATGAATTACACCTTGTGTTTCACAAGGGATGGGCAAGGTATGCGATAACAACTGGAGGGCTATGTGGCCAAACTTTCCCAAGAAAGGACACTAATTCTTAAAGTATACTGGGGGAAGAAATATACTGCGCAGTTATATTTAGATCCGGGAAACGAGACAATAAGTGGCATGTGCATTAAACCAATTGCTGAAACTTCAAGAAATGTCAATGGCAAATATCATCATGCCGAAGGTAAGTTACTCACCACCTACTTGTGCAGAACTGGGCCAAGACAACAGTGTGATATGATGGCCAACAGCATGACTGAACCCATACTATGATTCACAACAGAACAGATATAGTCAACTACATAGGTTTCTGCTGGTGTTCTCCAAATGTAAACAGGTCTGTTTGTTGAAAAACACATTTACAATGATTTATCTGATCAGATGACATTCACCCACTGTTGTTTGTCCCATCTGTATGCTCAAGACACCATTTTCATTACTTAAAGCCAATCCAATGGAATGATTTTAAGACAGCTGTGCTACCACTAATGTTTGCTGCATACACTTAATCCTGACTGTTTTGAAGGATATAGCTTCCTGTAAATAGGCTATGTATTCACCGGTGATGGTATTTGGGTTGCTGTTTTGTTCTTTCTGGGTACAACCTGTTTCAAAGCTCTTCTGTCTTGATTGGAAACCACTTTTGGCTACTTTTGTGGCTAGCATGTTACGTTCTTCCAGTCTGATACAAGTTGTCATTTTTGTGGCTAGCATGTTACGTTCTTCCAGTCTGATACAAATTGTCATTACTATCAACACACAATATCTCCTAGCACCAATATGCACGCTTTTTCACAACTGTGGATCTGACAAAATGGACCCAACAATAATGACTCTAGCAATCTCAGAGAGTTGTAATTAAGTTCCAACATCATAATACATTTCATAACTGGTCTCTATCATAGCTAGTAAAAACCTATTGTGTGCATATTCTCACCAACAAAGTTGCACATTTGAATACTAAAGAGTCAGAGAACATTATAGGTTTCTTTTGAGAACTGTTACTGCACAGTCAATATTAATAGACCAGTCCTTGCAGAACTGACCTAATAACGCTGAAGTACAGCAGTGGATGGCTGCTCATCATAAGTGTCAGTAAATGTAACAATATCGACATAAACACACAAAAAAATACGCTAACAAGTATTGCAGGGTATTCTTTAATTCAGTTCAACAACAATGTAGAGGCTGATGCAACTGGGATGTTTCCCGCTACTGATTTAACCAGAAAGTTCGATTGTTATGTGTAGAATATTTTATGGAGACACTATGGTAACTTAAAGAATAGTTGTTGGAAGGAGACTACCTTCTTCCCAAAAGCTATTAGGAAAATTTGGATGCCTGTATTTCTTGTACAAGGTGCAGAAAATTAATGATCCTGACAACATATTTTATGGAGAGAACAAGATAGGAGAAATTTGTATATATCCTGAGGCATAAAGTCCAGCTGTTATTTATTCCCTCTTCCTACTCCATATGTAGCACAAAATGAAAGGCAACAATTAATAATGTAACTGAGTATAGTTTGAATAAAATAACTTTGTGACTGACAAATTGCAGTGCATGGGGCAGTGTTGCCGGAGCAAACAGTCACAATCATGGAGTTAACGGAAGATCCACAACCGCTGGAGTGGGCTTGGCACATCTACTTTGTGCACCCACCCCAACCAATCATGTAACATTATTTCATATACTTCTCTATGGCAACACCTTATTATTGTTGCAGCTCTAGAGAAGACTACTGTTTTACTTGCAGGCATCTGCGCTTCGCAATTTTCTGGCAACAGCACTGTCAGGGACCTTCATTTGCCAACTCTACCAAACACGACTCAACTGTCAACCGCAGTGGGATAGAGGAATTCAAGAAATAACTACTATTGGCAGCTGGCCCCTATTACTCAAATGACTGAAACATCAATTACACAGGTATTTTATCTTGAGCAGACCTCCCTATTCTACAATATAGAAGCTTAAAGCGCATCTGTGTCTACGCAGATTGACTACATCGACACAGTGGTTGGGGAGAACAATTACTCTGGACGAATAGGATTTATGATTTGATCTGCAGGCAAAATACTTCAGCTTACTGATTGCTTTGTCAAGTGGCCACAAGAAGAAAGGATACAACAAAAATTACATTACTACTTTTGTGATTTAACTGAAATGCCCATTTTTTCGTGAGAGATAGGACATGGTCACTTACACTTAGCTGCATTTTTCTTATCATAGTTGGAAACAATGTTACATATACCACAATGCATCTTTGTGTTTCTGGTGTAGAAAACTTCTCACACACGTATGCTATCAATGAAGTTAACTGAGGAAAGCTTCACTACCAGATCATCTTGGTATTTACTATGCCACTCATCTTTAGTTTTGAATGGAAACATATGAAGGAATAAACAATGTGTTACGATGACATTGTTTTTGTATGTTAAAAGACTTCTGGGTTGCAGGTTTCGCATACATCGGCAGTGAACTTGTGCAAGGTCATAGTTGAATGAAGATTTGAGTACTAGAGGGTATTGAACTGAAGTACAATTACATAATCTTACAGGCAAAACTGGTGTCACTGATTCAAACAACATAGGAGAAGCTGTTCTTGGCATCAGACTTTGCAACAGCATTATTGGAACTGGCATAGCGCAACTGAAGGACCAGTTTCTGAGCTGTATCCAGTGTGATGTCTTAACTTTTTGTTAATCTTCAGCTTTTTTTTTCTCTTTTACAAGTACAGGTTTTAGCTGAACAGCTTCTTTGTGGGATGTTTCAACCCGCATTTTTTTTGTTCTTGTGTGGTGAATTGTTTAGCTGAGGTTCGCCGTTATTTAGGGTTTTCTTATTTCGCCTCACTTTTGCCAAACATCATAGAAGGCCACATGTTTACTGTCATGTGAGTGTTCTCTGTGTTTCAGTGTTCATTTTTATTTTATAGTGTGGGTGTAATATTGTTATCTTAAAGCAGATGAAACTTTCAGCAGTGTACTGCATGTTTATTTTCCTACTTGTCTTTGCTAGCAGAGGATAAGGTGTTGAAGCTTTCCTCAGTTGACTTCATTATTAGTAAATGCATCCAAGAAGGTTTCTACAATGGAAATGCAAAGAAGCATTGTGGTATTGCTGGTATCTGTAAGACTGTTTCCAGTTATCATAAGAAAAGAAAAGCTACGGGAAAGAGATCATGTCCTACATCTCATGAAGAAAATTTGCACTGAAGTTAATTCACCAAAGCAGTAATGTAATTTTTATTGTATTCTGTCTTCTTGTGGCCACCTGACAAAGGTATCAATAAACAGCAGTATACTCCTGCAAATCAAATCTTAAATTCTATTTGTCCAGAGCAACTGTTGTCCCCCAGCACTCTGACAATATAGTCATTTAGTTCTGTGTGCAACACCTTATTTGATTTAAACTATTCTAGTTCAATAGCTAAGGCCATGAAAACAAATGTTGTTGTTGTTGTGGTCTTCAGTCCTGAGACTGGTTTGATGCAGCTCTCCATGCTACTCTATCCTGTGCAAGCTACTTCATCTCCCAGTACCTACTGCAACCTAGATCCTTCTGAATCTGCTTAGTGTATTCATCTCTTGGTCTCCCCCTACGATTTTTACCCTCCACGCTGCCCTCCAATACTAAATTGGTGATCCCTTGATGCCTCAGAACATGTCCTACCAACCGATCCCTTCTTCTGGTCAAGTTGTGCCACAAACTCCTCTTCTCCCCAATCCTATTCAGTACCTCCTCATTAGTTATGTGATCTACCCATCTAATCTTCAGCATTCTTCTGTAGCACCACATTTCGAAAGCTTCTATTCTCTTCTTGTCCATACTATTTACCGTCCATGTTTCACTTCCATACATGGCTACACTCCACACAAATACTTTCAGAAATAACTTCCTGACACTTAAATCAATACTCGATGTTAACAAATGTCTCTTCTTCAGAAATGCTTTCCTTGCCATTGCCAGTCTACATTTTATATCCTCTCTACTTCGACCATCATCAGTTATTTGGCTCCCCAAATAGCAAAACTCCTTTACTACTTTAAGTGTCTCATTTCCTAATCTAATACCCTCAACATCACCCGACTTAATTCGACTACATTCCATTATCCTCGTGTTGCTTTTGTTGATGTTCATCTTATATCCTCCCTTCAAGACACCATCCATTCCGTTCAACTGCTCTTCCAAGTCCTTTGCTGTCTCTGACAGAATTACAATGTCATCGGCGAACCTCAAAGTTTTTATTTCTTCTCCATGGATTTTAATACCTACTCCAAATTTTTCTTTTGTTTCCTTCACTGCTTGCTCGATATACAGATTGAATAACATCGGGGACAGGCTACAACCCTGTCTCACTCCCTTCCCAACCACTGCTTCCCTTTCATGCCCCTCGACTCTTATAACTGCCATCTGGTTTCTGTACAAACTGTAAATAGCCTTTCGCTCCCTGTATTTTACCCCTGCCACCTTCAGAATTTGAAAGAGAGTATTCCAGTCAACATTGTCAAAAGCTTTCTCTAAGTCTACAAATGCTAGAAACGTAGGTTTGCCTTTCCTTAATCTTTCTTCTAAGATAAGTCGTAAGGTCAGTATTGCCTCACGTGTTCCAGTACAAATACAGTATTAAAATAATAAGGCACTCTCAGAAACAAGCAAACAATACTTTATACATAGTGAACAATTGCCTTTACCCTTCTGTTCCACGTGATTACCATATAAAAATATCTTGCACTATAAACTTTCAATTTGCTTAACAACCCAGATGAGAAGCAAATGTAAATATAAACATAAGATTCCATGTCGTTTCCATTACACGATAAACAGAGCTAGGTTGAGCAAAGGTGTAAAGCTCTGGAACTCCATTACAGAAGAGCTATGTTCAATTTTCCTTTAGCCAACAAGATTTACTTCTTCATGGTTTCCTAAACTGATTAAGATGAAAAACAAGATTCTTCCTTTGAAAAGTAACCAATTTCCATCTCAATACCACGATATCCATACTTGTGCTCCTTCTCTAAGGATCTTGCCAGAAATGGAATATCAAACCCTAACACAATTTCCTTTATTATACCACAGACTGGTCAATGGAGCAAGTTTTCATGTAGTTCTTGAGATCTACATACCTATGCACAAAAACTCTTTATTTTTGAACTATGATAACACACTGCTTCAATAGCATCTAGGCCTACTCAGCTTACTGCATTATAACTGACAAGCATTATACAGCCCATAAAAAATAGTTATATTCGCTATAGTACCACAGAGTAACAAAAGTAGTTGTTGATTAACATGGAAGTTCTACAAACAAAAACCTTCATAATATGCTAAAATGCACGTTTCTGAATTTTCTCCAAAATAGCTTTCATGCCATAATGAAAGGGTTATTGGTTGGTTTTAAATTGTTTGTTGTTACTATACTGAAACACAGTCCAACACACAGGCTCGATTATCTCAGTCCTACAGTGCACTGCATGAATTGCTGAAGTGAACAACAGAAATCTTTAAAAAAAATCCTATCAATATTATTTACTACTTAGCCTACAGAAATCAGTCCTACTCTGGTATGCCACTTTGAAGTCAATATTTTTAATCTTCACTTGTAAACAAACGTAATCAGTACCTGTGGTAACGATCAGGAGGATGAAGACAAATGTAACTGAAGAAAGGAGATTTTTAAAATTCTAGAACGACAATTCAAGCAACAAAAACACATAAAAACAACCAATAACACAAATAAGAATATAAAGAACGAGCTTTAGCGAACAATTTGGTCTTAGATTAAGGATATACATTATACTAGGTAGGCCCTACTGCAAACTTATATTGGACTATAATACAGTTTCACAGTTAGTGTCTTCATCTGCACTAGTTGTTCGACGATTTTATAGCACAAGCATCTGCAATTGCTCGAGTGAAATGTAAATGACAGTACGCTGTCGCCAGACGACCATAATCAGTTTCAAGGACAAGACAATACTTTTATCACAAAACATTGCGCACAATAACACGTTGCGGCAACAAAACGTCAGTTGCAATGGAAGCTACAGGAGAAAGCACTGACCAGAGGTTAGGCCCCTAAAGCTATACTCTAGAGCTGGCTGTGTACGTTCTAAAACACGATAGGAAACCGTAAATAATGACTCGATACATTACAGACATTTAAAATACAGAACTAGCGAGCTACCTTTTTAAGGACAGCGTTACGATGAAAACTTGTACAAGTTTCAGTAAATTCACGCCCTTCGACACACTAATTGTGATGAAATACCAAAGAATCGCATCTGCGAAATCAATACTGATTATATCAAAACTTACAGCCGCAAAAGAGTATCTCAAGCTCAAAATTATTAAACATTTTCTTGATGCACAGGAAATAAGAACCAGAAAATCGCGTATGGCAGGATTCTAGATAATGTATAAGAGTTCTGCACACCCCCGTCACGCACTGACAATTAGAACTCGGCAAAACCGCAAACAAAAACGTTCAGTACTGAACAGCTAGATGACTCACCACCTTTCAGTGCCTTAATGCTATAGTGATGAAGCAGACAATGCACTGCCAACATCAATCAAACACGACACACCTATTCATGAAAGTCAACACACTGCAAATCTTTTTCTCACTCATGCACGACGAAGCGGTCAGTT
Source organism: Schistocerca cancellata (assembly GCF_023864275.1). Lineage (NCBI taxonomy): Eukaryota > Metazoa > Arthropoda > Insecta > Orthoptera > Acrididae > Schistocerca > Schistocerca cancellata. The sequence goes on along the minus strand of NC_064628.1, from coordinate 863,545,303 downwards.
TCCAACCTAAACAGCCATATATTACACACATGGTTTAGAAAACTAGAAAGTATATGTATTTGTACTTACCCCTATCGATATACAATTATCCTCCGAACCAGAAGGAAATTTACAAATGAATTTAGATCCAGCTCTCTCCTCTGAATCATTCAAGGGCCTAAATCGGCAGACGACTTTTATGCTGTCTTCTGCCGCAATTTCTCGTTCAGGCCGTTGCTCGGTTGACATTGTGAATTTTCGTCGATAAAAACTTTATAGTGTTATATTTGAAAGCTGGAACTTAAAACCGTGCATAAATTACACCGAAAACTACTTGTAAATCTCCATGTAAGTAATTGACAACCTAACCCAAGATGGCTTCCATTTTCTGTACGCAGCGGTCCTCCGCACTGTGTGAACAGCTGACTGTATAAACTACGCTAAGCAGTCGCATTAAAACCGAAAATATTTACAATTTATAAAAATAAAACAAACAACACATCTGATAAACTTGCAACGATTGCCGACTATCACTACTTCGCTGCCAACTGAGCGATTCTTGCAAAAATTCTCCTAAAACGAAAACAGTCCACACCACACTACCGCAACGTCCGTACAGGCCGATGGGAAATGTGCGCTGTGACGTCATCCCCAAGACGGCCATGCGCGGGAGCTATTGATCTTTGGAGCGTCATCCGTGATTCCAGTAAGGACTGTTGCCAATTTACAGGTCAAGATAGAAACGCGGAATTGACAACAATATATTTCTTAACAATTCTGTAGCGTTGTACACACAATTTGAAGACCTTTCACAATTTACTTTCTTTGCCATTGCAAAAGGGAGCGTTTGTCCAGAATTGGCTAGAAAAGGGAAAAATTGTTTTTTTTTTTTCTGATTAACCGACAGTTAACGAATTACGCTCATAGCTCAGTTGCACATCTCCCGTATTTTAAAGTTTCCTGCAGAAATAATTATAATTTAGCTGGAAATACGCTACAGATATTAAAACCATCAGTCTGGTGAAACTTCTCACTCGAAAACTGTCGCAAAATGCGTAGAACACCAACGAAGCTGATAAAGAAGTTATTGTCTAGTAATAAAAAATATATATTATGTATACCGTGTACACAAACTGACCTTATTATCAATAGTACTGCTTCTCATTGCAACGACAAACATTTATTTTTCGTTAGCAGTACTGTTTTAGAAAGCAACAATTCTGTAACAGTTGCCACCTGTAGTACCGTACAATATATTATTTTTAACCATATGTAAATTAAGAGAATATCTGAAGCAAGGTTAATAACCTTGTTATCTGGAAGAGAAGTGATTTGTTTGTGTCGTTTGCAACAAATTTTCTCTTGTCTGTAACGATGAATTACAAAGTACTCAGCGTGAATTCGCAATGGTTCAGGGCACTTAACAAAACAGCAAACGGTACTTGCTCTATGATGTCTGAACCACGCTGTGTACAGACTGATTCGTAGGTCATTTCCTAGTTTTAATTAATTGTAATATGGTACTCAAACTCTGAGATTAGACATTTTGAAACGTGCAGTTTTATTTGACATTTCCATTCTTTCTTTGCAGTTCAATTACTGTACGTAAGCAAAGTACGCAAGAATGATCCAGTTTATAAGCCAGCGATATGGTTTGAGAACCTCCGGTAAAACACGATACAACGTTGGAGTGTTATGGTCTAACGTCCTGCCAACGGTAGGTTCTTTGCCAGCTCGTAAAGGATAATTATGAGCAAAATATTGGTCAAGACTTTTTTAAGGCACGATCCTGGCGTTCACCTTAACGGATTTAGGAGAACATCGTAAAACCTTGATTAAGGATGGCCTGACGGTGATTTGAAAGGAAGATTACGATTTAACGTATGTTCTGTGACGCGATTATTAGAGACGGAACAGAAGCTCGGGTTGGGGAAGGACGTGTTTTTAAGCCCGTTCTTCCTCAGTATGAGTCCACTAATGTAATCACCGTTTCGCCTCAGGCGTTCAAAAGTGGAAGTGGTGCAGGGCTAAACAAGGAACACGTGCAATAATGGACGCCAAGAGGTTATTAATTGTCACTCTTAAGTTCTTACGAGGCGCCGACACACACGCCTCCTCTTCTTACAGTGCGGCCTCTGTAGTACCACAGGTAGCGCTTAGCCCCTTCATGAATTGCGTTTTCTTCTTCTTCTCCTCCCTGAACCTCTTCATCTTTTCTCTGCTTCTCCCAGCTCTTATTTCTATATACACTCCTGGAAATTGAAATAAGAACACCGTGAATTCATTGTCCCAGGAAGGGAAAACTTTATTGACACATTCCTGGGGTCAGATACATCACACGATCACACTGACAGAACCACAGGCACATAGACACAGGCAACAGAGCATGCACAATGTCGGCACTAGTACAGTGTATATCCACCTTTCGCAGCAATGCAGGCTGCTATTCTCCCATGGAGACGATCGTAGAGATGCTGGATGTAGTCCTGTGGAACGGCTTGCCATGCCATTTCCACCTGGCGCCTCAGTTGAACCAACGTTCATGCTGGACGTGCAGACCGCGTGAGACGACGCTTCATCCAGTCCCAAACATGCTCAATGGGGGACAGATCCGGAGATCTTGCTGGCCAGGGTAGTTGCCTTACACCTTCTAGAGCACGTTGGGTGGCACGGGATACATGCGGACGTGCATTGTCCTGTTGGAACAGCAAGTTCCCTTGCCGGTCTAGGAATGGTAGAACGATGGGTTCGATGACGGTTTGGATGTACCGTGCACTATTCAGTGTCCCCTCGACGATCACCAGTGGTGTACGGCCAGTGTAGGAGATCGCTCCCCACACGATGATGCCGGGTGTTGGCCCTGTGTGCCTCGGTCGTATGCAGTCCTGATTGTGGCGCTCACCTGCACGGCGCCAAACACGCATACGACCATCATTGGCACCAAGGCAGAAGCGACTCATCGCTGAAGACGACACGTCTCCATTCGTCCCTCCATTCACGCCTGTCGCGACACCACTGGAGGCGGGCTGCACGATGTTGGGGCGTGAGCGGAAGACGGCCTAACGGTGTGCGGGACCGTAGCCCAGCTTCATGGAGACGGTTGCGAATGGTCCTCGCCTATACCCCAGGAGCAACAGTGTCCCTAATTTGCTGGGAAGTGGCGGTGCGGTCCCCTACGGCACTGTGTAGGATCCTACGGTCTTGGCGTGCATCCGTGCGTCGCTGCAGTCCGGTCCCAGGTCGACGGGCA